>NC_137865.1:45770774-46168879 GCF_963924005.1 Protomyctophum bolini
TGTTCTTCCAGGTGCTTCAAAACGCAACTGAGCAACTTATTTTTTTAATCTTGGGGGGGAAACACAGCACTCCATCTTTAACTCTGTGTATTAAACTGTACACACTAGTGGAAGGAAGACCCAGAAGACTGACCTGGTGTGGGCGTACACAGCTAGAGTTGAGGTTGGGGTAACGAGTAGCAGGATCAATGGTGTACTGCTCAAAGTTCTTACTGATGTTCTCTGGGGTGGTCTGAGGCAACAGGCGGTAGAGACTCTCCCTTGGGAAGGAGAGAACACAAACAAATATTCCAAAAATAATAATAATAAGCACTTCCCAGCATTCCTGGGAATGCTCGTCCGATGTCCTTAATCATTACTGTGCCTCTGTCTGCACACCCGGTCCCTTTTCCATTTCCTCCATCCCTAATTACCCCTTCCATATTCCATTCCTCCTCCTTCCTTAACCCATTCTGACCGGGCACCCATTTTGGTGTTAGCATCATGTTATGCTTTAGCTATTGAAAAATAGCAGATCTACAAGCTCATAGCGCGCCACCGAGTGGCGCGCTACGAGCTTGTAGGTCTGCTATTTTAGAAAAATCGAAGAGCGACTGACATTTTTAGAATCTGATCTCAGGTCAGAATGGGTTAATCAGACCAGTGTGTGTCCAGTGGAAACTTCGTATGAATCTGATCTCAGGTCAGAATGGGTTAAATCCATTCCTCATACGTTTCTCCAGCAGGCTCCCTGCCCTCTCGCCAAAATCTCATGACTGTGTCTCTCACTGTCACATCAGTTTCACTTTACGCCACCAACAGTATATGAATAGACAGGAGTCGACAACCGTAAACATTGTGTATTTATTTGTCGTGTTATGATTGGGCCCTTCATATTTGCAAATGAGCAAAGTTACTTCTATGTAATATGAACTTAATTTGTGACAGAGAATGAGTCAATATAACCTGTATCTGATTTTCTGTGTACCACTTAAAGCCTATACTTCATCATACGACAAATAGCAAAAAAATAATTGACTTACAAGCTCAAAACGCATTGTAAGCTAGGGTTAATGTGGTTAAGTTGCCAATTTCTGACTACCCAATACAAATACCCACATTACAAGAACACACTAAAACAAATGTGCCGTTAGACATTCTCCTCAAACTACAGTATAAGCTTCTCCAGTCCTACATTAATTAATCCTCTCTTCCTCCACAAGCACACACACAAACCTCTCGGCCAGTATCTCCAGAGGGCTCCGGCCCTGTGCCCAGCCCCTCACCATCCAAGCTGTGTCGAAGGCTGCCAAGAAACCCCGGGCACAACCGGTTCCCATAGGCCAGAAAGGCTGCAAGTGCAGAACACAGAATCAGCGTAAAGACACAGAACCCATTAGTAACATTAATAAACAGTCACACATCACACAATGCACACATTTTATATAGAGGGTATGCAGATGCATAAAGCGAGTGGCAAAGTGAGAGGCAAAGTGAATTTAACGTAGTTTAATGCAATCAGATTGGACATTTCTGTTTAGGGCTGTCAAGGCCAGAAAGTAGTTTTTTGCCACTCAGTAGGCTTTCCTGCATAACTTCTAGGTATGATGATGATGCCATGTGCATACCCATACCCTCTATATATATATATAACACACACACACACACACCCTTATAAGTACAGTACCTCCAGCAAACTATCTCCGACCAGCGTGACCACCAACTGATGTCCATTTTTCTCCCTGACCAGAGCAGCGTTCTCTGAAGCGTACATGCACGTGAAGTCAAACATGGCCACGTCCGCCTGCCCATTGTGGCCGATGGCGAAGTCTAGGGAAGGGAGCTGGTAGTTGGTGCCAAAGTCAGCCGCCTCGCGCGCATAGGAGCGCAGCGCTTCCTGGTTGACGTTGGCGTTGCTTAGCAGACGCTCCGTTTCAATGTAGTCCTGTATGAGCACACAGGGAAGAGTAAGGGGGATCAGTGTGGATTTGGTTGTACTATGACAAACAATTCTGATTCTGCTGAAAATAGCAAGTCTACAAGCTCACAATGTGTCACGTTGTACTGTAGAATCTGTCATTACGACGGCATCAAGGTCCGCCAAAATACATTTTAGTCAACAAAATCAACTGTACATTTAGTCGACTAAAACTAGACTTACACGAAAACATTCCATGTGACTAAAATGTGACTAAAACTAAATGAAAACTATTCAAGAATCAAGAGACTATATGACGGCGGTGGCTCAGGGGTAGAGTGGCTGGATGGTAACCACAAGGTCGCCAGTTTGAACCTGGGCTCCCCCAGAGTTAGTGTCGAAGTGTCCTTGAGCAAGACACTGAACCCCCAATTGCTCCTGATGTGCTGGTTGGTGCCTTGCATGGTTTCCACTGCCATCGGTGTATGAATGTGTGTGTGAATGTAACGCACAATCTCTGTAAAGCGGCTTGGATAAAGGCGCTATATAAATGCACCATTTATGACTAAAACTAAAATAAAAATGTATTGTCAAAATCAACACTGGTGGGGATAAAGCATGATTTATGTTGTTGCGTGCCAGTGTTGCCGCACACTTACACTAGCTGATCCACAAGCTCACGTTTCACGTGTCATGATGCGTTGTGAGCTTGTAGATCAACTATTTCCCACTCATAAATAAAGCGATTGACTGATTGTCTAATTAAAGTAAAGAGAGTAGTTCTCACAAAGGACTTTCACTGCAAAAAGAGCAGGATGGCTAGTAACTGTAGCCAGTGAGCTATTATGAGAGATGGCTTTGCCTCTGAGGTCAATTGGCCACATGTACAGTACGTGCTCACACACAAACAGAGACACACGCACACAGCTGAGGCAATGGGATATCACTCTTCACTGGGAATGTGAGACGAGAATGAGGCCACTGAGGACTTGCCAACACAAGGCTTAACTGCAACGCTGTGTGTGTGTGTGTGTGTGTGTGTGTGTGTGTGTGTGTGTGTGTGTGTGTGTGTGTGTGTGCACACATGTGAGTGAATGACGGAAAGAACCAGAGAGACTGATACAGTTGAACGAGATTGTATAGGGGAGGTGGGTGTGTGTGTGTGTGTGTGTGTGTGTGTGTGTGTGTGTGTGTGTGTGTGTGTTTACTCGAGCGTCTCCACAGACTATTAGGCTGGCAGGGGCAAGGTGTGAGGTTTAACAACAAACTTCATAATATGATGGCACCAGTGTGTCGATGCGGTCATAATAGCCTCATTCATCTGCTATAATCTCAACACAGGACATGGACCCTCACCCAGAGACCATCCTAATAGCCTAATTAATCTGATGCAATCTCAGTAGAGGACATGGACACTCACCCACAGACAGCTTCTGACACGCAGAGTATGTGTAACAGATTGACTGTCAACATGGATTGAGTGAGGCATGGAGAGAGAGAGAGAGAGAGAGAGAGAGAGAGAGAGAGAGAGAACTGTATGTGTGAGAGAACTGTGTTTTATAGCGAGAGAGAGAGAGAGAGAGAGAGAGAGAGAGGCGATTACGACCTGATTTCATTAACACCCACTATCCAGGTCCATCACTCAATGACAAAACGGACTACCAACAACCCTACCCTGTGCCCACACACAAGCCCAGTCTTTACACAGATGTGTGTGCACACACACACACACACACACACACACACACACACACACACTTACACACTTACATGGAGAAATTCCTCCATGCCCAGCAACACTTCTGTTCCCAACGCTATAATCCCACAGTTCTTGTCAAGACTCAAGAGAGCCTTTATTCTCAGTTCCATGCTGGAGCTGTGATCTTTCTGATCTGCCACTTAACCCATTAAGACCTGAGGTCAATTCTAAAAAAAAAAAGCCTTCTAAATCCAAACAGTTTTGTGAAAAACATATGTTGCTATGACTGGTTCTCCCCAAAAAAGTATGTATTTGGCCGCCGGCCACCCTGTGAGAGAGAGAGAGAGAGAGAGAGAGAGAGAGAGAGAGAGAGAGAAAGGGCGAGAGAACACTAAGTGTGCGTATCGCTGGCTCATGAATGTGTGTGTGTCTCTGTATGATATTGCATACGATAATTATACACCGGAAACTAGAAGGCAGCGATCGTGGAAAGAGAAGGAGGGAAAGCAAAGCTATAATACTCACACGTATGATGACCCCTTTGTCCAGAAGACTCTGCTTCTTGGCAGTCATGACAAAATAGTGGGTGTGGTCTTTGTAGTAAACTATATTCTCCAGGTCAATCCCTGGAACACAAGCACACCGAACACAAGTTCACTTTGACCATGTATGCTGAATGGGAAAACTAGGGTGGGAGAATCCTCCGGAGGAGGAGGACACTGTATGGAGTGTGTAATCCTGTATGGGGTGTGATAAGATTTACTCTATAAAAGGATGTATATAGTTGTAAATAATCTAAGACGTACAGCAGGTTTTCTTTTACATTTTATATGTTATTATTGATGATTTATTGATGAATTGAAAATGGTGGGCCCTATTGTAAACTAAGTGTAATGCTTTATGGTGTCGTCCACTCACAGTTAACAGTTTTTGTATCGAGTTGTACTTGAAATGTAATTCTGCAAACCGTTAATAAATCAATCAATCAATTAATCTATAGTGCATTTAATTCCTCAGCAGGGAGACAACCACTGCTTATGTGCTAGTTATACTGTATTAACATACTCTACTCTATAGATTGTTTTATTCACTAAAGGTAGTTCTGGATTGCTGCTTTCATTTGCCTCTTCACCTAAAGAAGAAATGTCACAATCTTCTTCACCTGCTGCAATTATTGCGAACGCAGTGATTGCGAACGCAGTGAGCACTTACTATGAGACCTAGCAGATCATGTCTGTCTGTGTGTGTGTCTGTGTGTCTGTCTGTCTGTCTGTCTGTCTGTCTCGCTATCCAAATATGGAGTGTGTTGTATCAGCAATCACTCAGCTCCATATATGGGCACAAAAGGGGCCAGGTCCACTCAGCTCCATATATGGGCACAAAAGGGGCCAGTGATTTGTTTGTTGTGGACCTGGCCCCTTTTGTGCCCATATATGGACACAATTTATTCTAATTGTTATTGCAATTTACGATCTGCGTTCGCTTCCCGCGTTCGCGCGTCTTACTCGTTCGTATATATACCGTTTTCTATTTATTTGGGTGGTTAGTTTTTGTATATTTTTCAACTCACCCGTGTCTTCTTTGAGATCGAGGAAGAACTTCTGGTTGAAGATGAAGGCGACGCCGCTGATCTCCTCCACGCTGGCCTCTGCCGTGGTGTTCCTGTTGACAAAGTTAGCCGTAATAGCGATGGCCAACTTCCCTCTGAACTCTTTGCGTTTGAACCCTGCAGAGGAATGGCCATTTACAGAATGAATATACCATTACGAAATAAATACACCATTTGTATATAGGCTGTTAATTGTAGCCTCCAGATAAAAATGCTCACAAAAACTAAATGTTGTCAAACCTTTCTACTATTACTTAGAACAGTGTCATACACATTCACATCTCTTGCTGGAGCAAGGTCCAAGAAAAGTTGCAGAAGAAGATAAGACAATTCATATCCTATAGCCATAGCATAAGCCAAGACATTTTTTTTCAGCTTAACAGACTTCAAGAAACATTGGAGGAAGCTTTGGACATACTTTAGACCAATTTGCACTCATAAGCCCATAAGGGGTCACTAAAGCCTCTGAAGTTGGCCGTTAACCAGTTCTAATGAATTGCTGCATGTCTGCAAACAACCGCAAACACACACATACCACATCAATCAGTAGTCGTCGACCATTCGGGGTAAGACTTGACATTGACATATGGTTAACTTAACACTCTCCCACAGTTCAAATGATTACTGGCTTGCCGTTTGTTGCAGATCTGTACACACTTACAGTACACGCATGTGCACGCACACTGTGCAGACACAGACTTGACCCTACATACTCTATTGAGCCCCATCTATAACTATGTCAACAGGAAATGCTTCTATCCAACGGCCCACAGCACCAGTGCAACATGATGCTTCCAGTACAAATAGTCCTCGATGTCATTCACATTTTGAAAAATGTTCTGCATTGCCACAAAATCCCCCCTGGCCCCATCTCATTCTCAAGTTTAGCTGAGGTTTTCACAAATGCACTTTGTTGGTTTGTTTCTCTCGTGTTCTCTCTCTCTCACCGTCCAGTGTGTTTCTGCGTCCGTCCGCGCCGATCACAACGTCAAAGTCGAACTCGGACACAGGATGGTCAGAGGGCCGGACCTCAGCTCGCCAACCTGGACCTAAAAAGACACGCACCAAAGTGTTGGACACGTGGCCAAGAATATCACACAGTCCTATATGGATACCATTTAAATATCATGAAATGTTTGCTTTCACTACTCAGAAACTGGAAGTTCCCAGTTCTACAGATGCTTGGTGGGATACATCTGGAACCATGTGCAGATATAGTTTTAATCACTTGAACCCTAGGGTCCCTATTCTGGTGGAATGAAGCAGAAGCCAGCACACAATGGATGTCGTTTTCACATGGTTTATTTACCTCTGTTAAACAACTGACATGTTTTGGCCCGATATGCCTTCCTCAGCAGGCTGAAACCCGTCCGTAAATAAACTATGTGAAAAGGACATGCATTGTGTGCTGCAGGCTACTACATCTTCATTCCCATTGCATTATTGGGCACCTAAAAGACTATTCATCTAATCTGGAGTGCTGCAGGGTTTTTTCTGCTTTTGCTGATATTCAATCTTAGCAAACATAGCGTTTATATCTATATTTATATCTACAAGCAACACATCAGTACTGTATATAAACAATAGGGGGGATTCTGGTTAACTAAGTTCATAGGGTTTAATTAAAGTAATTTAGAAGTGCTGCGCTGATTTGAGAAGCTGTATTCTTGTGAAAATGCTTATATACTAGTCCTCATATGGTCTTTTATTCTTGCCAGTTTTCTACAGCTCTTCTATAAAGACACAATGTACATATACAGTATGTACAGTACATATAAGACACACTGACTATCATAACATTGTATAGCTAGTGTGCAGTAAGCAAGGAGCTTCGCTAGGAGTGCTAACGCGCGACAGTTACCACCTAGTATATTTAGGATGTCCATGATCTGCATTTGGGACGTCTATGATCTGTATTTAGAGTTTTCTCTTTGCTGATGGTGACTTTCCAGTTCTATTTTACTGCCGTCCTATCAATAGATTTGCATAGTGTTTGTTTCAGACGTTATGATTTCTTCCACTAAGGCCTCGTTACTTCTGCAGGAAAACCTTGGTTCACCAAAACATACGCTGTCTACAAGCACCAGATCTATATATAGCGTTGTTGTGCAAAGCACACTGTGTGTGTGTGTGTGTGTGTGTGTGTGTGTGTGTGTGTGTGTTCCCACCACTGTGTGTGTGCGTGCATGTGCTCATGTTCACTGTGCTGACACTCAGTGACACTCAGACTTGGACAGCCCGACTGTGAGTGCCTGTCGCATTATTATGGAGCCAACCGCAGCTATAGGCAAACCCCGCTGTGATTGGCCAGCAGTCGCTGTGATTGACAGTTCTCGGTTTTTGCAACTATGCCTAAACCTAACCTCAGTAAAACTAGGCCTGCCCAGGAGCCAATCAGACGGGTCTATCCTAGAGCATAATCACAGCTCACTGTCACTCATCACTCTTCATGTCCGCCGTCAACAGTTCTCAGCCCACTCACCGTCACCGTGCTGTTCTTCTGGCGGCTCCAGGACTTTGACAAACTCCACGTTGACGTGAATCTCTACCCCTAAGATCAAACACACCTTCAGCAGCATGAGCTGGAGCTGGCGAATACCTGGAGTCGAAAAGGAAATGTATGCACAGGAAAATTACACACACACACACACACACACACCCCAAAATGTGCTCATGGCACAACCACATAAAACAAGAAAATCTTACGGTACAGATCAAATCATCCAAATGAGTATTTCAATTCAGATCAGTTATTTAAATATTATATAATATATATATCAATTCATATTCCTAAACGTGGCCACTGGCCACGTCACCCAGAGACACCTGGAAGGGTGTTAGAAACTAAGTTATGCTGCATCCTTGCCAGTAGTGGCTTAAGATGGTATAAAAATAACGTGTTTGTTCAACTGGAACATAGTTATCGAGCTGTGAAATTGTAGGACACGTCTGGCACTGGCTTTCCAAGAACCCCACACTGCAAAACTCTGAGTGTTCATTTAATTCAGAGTCCCAAATGGAGCCTTTAAGGTTGATTCATGACAAGGATATATGATGTGATATAACAGTAGATGTTTTTTCTTTTACAGCCTCAATTAAAGTTTCCCTGCGCTACTTCAAAGAGAAATAAAACTGCACAAGTAGGGCGTATCTACAGTATGCTCCTGTAGTCTAGACTAAAGAGAGTTCAATCATGAATGGAAAGAGGAGTGCATCAAATAACTATTTGGTATAGTATGGTCATTAGTATGGTCATTAGTCAGCTGGACTCTTTGGTAGCTTTTCTGGGCATCTGACAGGAACACACGAGACATTTAGCTGATATAACGGGTTAGTGATAGGGGAACTATTAATGTGACACACTATGACAGAGGAGATATTAATGTGTGACACAAGTTGCTAATGCTGGACACTGTGGACAGGAAGAGGTGGGGCATGGAAACATCCCACCATGGAGCTGCATAGTGCAGCAACTAGACTAGCGGAAGAAAAAACAGGAGACACATGAAATAATTTACTAAATATAAATAAATTACTGTTATCAAACACCTCCATTATGGTTCAGCTGCACTGGAAAAAAAGCAAAAGGGGAAATGAACACTCACTGATATGGTCGATGGCTCCAGCGCAGAACTTGCCATAGAACTTTTTGGCCCCGAGGCCCCTGAGGTCATGGATGGTGTAGGGCCACAGGTGCAGCACGTTGTTCCTTGAGAAAGTGTCTCTTTTTTCAATCACCACCACCTTGCATCCGCCCAGGGCCAGCTCGATGGCTGTGCGTAGACCACATGGACCCCCGCCGATGATGAGACACTGCACAGGGTTGAGAAAAAGGAGAGAGGGAGGGTGAGCAAAGACCAAAGGCAGAGACAGAACACAGACAACATTTGGTTTGACTTTCATTATGTTCATCATGTGAGAGAACAAGTCGAGCTTTATGCATAACCAGGGCAGAATCACACAGAGTTTGTTTGATTCAAACAGTTCCCAGATACGATTCACTGGTCCCCCGCTGGCCATGATTCACATTGGCCTCGATTCTGCCACACCCGAGTACACCTCATTCAACTGTATTCAATGCTTTCACATTGCATCATCGACCCGTATCCAAGTACACCTCAATCGGTCCCGAGACTACCTCCATGCGGTTCCCGGGAATGGTTGGGTGATCCGCTCCGGGGAACGGTACGCAGTATTCACACTACCATAACATCTGCCACGTTTTTTCACATAGTGTGAATATGCCCTAAATGGTAAATGGTGCATTTATATAGCACTTTTATCCAAATTGCATTACATTCACCCATTCACAAACGCATTCATACACCAATGGTGGAGGAAGCCATGCAAGGCAGCAACCGGCTCATCAGGATCGCAAGTTGGGTTCAGAGTCTTGCTCAAGGACACACCAACTCTGGAGGAGCCTGGGATTGAACTGGGAAGTTGTGGGAACCTCCGGCCACTCTACCCCTGATAATAAACACTCTAGCAGCCCTATGCTGGGGTGAGTATACACACATCCATGGAGGGGTGCCCTGGGCGCCATAGTATAAAGGCCTCTTCCGGCTCTGGGGTGTGTGTTCCCTCCCCGGAAAGGGATTAGTCTTGGCCATGTTGTGCATAGGGAAGGGAAGGGAGTGGACAAGCTCTGTGATCAGCGATGGTGATCAGCATGGCGTGGATTTTAACGTACGTATTAATAGGCTAAAAAATATGGCATTTCATGCCATTCTAAGCATGAGACTAATAACCCTGTGCGGCGCGTGTGCCACGGATTATCACGAACGCCTTTCTCTAAAATGAGAGGCCTGTGGATGCTAGCCGCGGAAGCCCAGGTGACCTTAATAGCTTTTCACGAGATATACGTTTGGCACAGATGCGGTTAAGTGCAGCTTTACGCAACAGCACTGATTGCCTACTCCTGGCCTAGTAGAGGTCTACAGGGCACTGCTCCATGGATTTGTCCATAGCAGAGCTACATGCAGGTCACAACTCACAACAGGTTGAATTGCGATGCCAGAGACCCTGGTCGGGTCAACTAAGGGTTTAAGTGGATAAACCCTTAACCACTTAACCCCCCAACTATATGGGGTTTAAGTTGTTAAATTACCATCACAGCATTAATAACATACACAGGGCCTAATTAGCATTGATAACATACACAGGGCCCACACAGCAAACGCCTGTGACACGTGGCAACTGTATAGTCTCATTTTCTAAATCAAGAGTCCATGAAATCCTTTTTAACCACTTAAACCCATCTACTTTGTTGAGTCCCCCAGGGGTCTATACTAGGCCCTTCCCTTTTCCCCTCTACACAAAATCTCTCAAATCTATGTAGCGCTGAGACATGTTTGCATGTTTTGCATTTCCCACAGGTTTGTGTGACAGGCTTACTTGTATACGTTGTATGTTGTATATGTTTTTTGCTAGCTATTGTAAATCAAATCATACATTAAGCACATTAAGAAGGGGGCACGGTGACACAGTCGGTAGTGCTGTCGCCTCAAATCTAGAAGGTCCTGGGTTCGATTCCTGTTGGGGACGCTGTAGGCACTGGGGCGGTGTTCTCTCCTCCGCGTCATCAGTGCTCATACCCCAGGCGGGGTGGGCGAAAGGGCCTTTCTGTGTGGAGTTTGCATGTTCTCCCCGTGTCCCTATAGGGTAGGTACCCTCGCAAAAAAACATGCGGTAATCCTGGTCTCTAAACTACCTCCCCCTGGCTAGCCGGGGCGCCTGATGGGCTACTAAGAATGTTGGACTGTGCTAAACAGTTGTTCACTGTAGTCAGCATCACACTGAGAATACCATCATTAAATAACCATTAGTACACCCCAGTGACTTTTTCACTTGCTCTTCTGAGGAACAGAAATGCAAAAAGCGGAAAACGAGCCAATCAGATCAAAAGTTTAAAACTTGGAACTCCGTCAAAACTCTTATGTGCAGGAATGTTCTACTTCTGTTGCACTAGTCCCGACACTTCACCTGAGAAACAAGACCTACTGTATGCTCTAAACGGCCATGAAGCACAGTGAAGATCTACTGCCTGCTCTAAACGGCCATGAAGCACAGTGAATCACTGTTTCAAAGATTCTGTTTCACAGAATGTTCGTTAAGATATTTACATAAAGAATGTAATAAAGGATCCTCATACAGTGCTCTCACAAAGAAGTAGGCCTAATATAGCCTACACCATGTTTAGCATGAGGTCAGTCCGCTGCCCCCCTAGGTTGGCACTTGGCAGAGGAAGTGTAGCGCCTAGGATTACATTAGATAATTGACACTGGGTGAGAAAAATAGGTTGCAAAATCGTGGGATAAAAAATAAATAAAAAAAGAATAGGGACTCTGAATCCCCAGTACCGAACAGCAGATCCAAAACGACAGGTGGTAGCTGGGGTGGAGGAGGTTTTTTGTAAGAATTAAAAAGTAGTGAAAATAGCCGATCTACAAGCCCCGCCGCAATGTGACGTGAAGAGAGATTGGGAGGTTAGGGTTCAATCCTTGGCTGAGTCATGCCAAAGACTATGATGATATCCAATTCTTCCCTGCTTGGCACTCAGCATCAAGGGTTGGACTCGGGGTAAGTCCCTGCAACATACAGTTGAGTACTAGCATCATGTCCAGTCGCCACACACTAAAATAAACAGGAGATAGGTTCCTGACCATGGGCCAAATGGCTACCGTTGGTTCCAAATATAGTGTATTTTACACTGGAAAATGTGCAGTATATATGTGACCGACTACACTGAATACGTTCTATCCTTGTAAAAAATAAACAACATGTTACATAACCATATTCATTTGCCAGTACATAGATATTCCTATTTCCTACGCATCACCTTACAAACTCCATATAAGCTTTCATGAGAAGAGAAAATATCCATTTGACTACTGCAGAAGCTTGCTTCGTCAACATCTGAACATGAAAGCGAGAGAAAGCAATGAAGAAAGTAAGAGAATGGATGCCATTGCCATCAGTGTGGAATGAGGAAAGCTCAAGGGTTTGTGTGGAATGTCCCTTTAGCAGACCCACCCTGATTATAGAACATCATATCATCATTCTTCTCAATTTTAAGGAACATACTTGCGAAACAATTACCACAGGCATGTGGCATAAGTACAGTCAATCTAACTTGCATATCTATAGTGCTGCGGGCAAAAATAACAAGAGACACCGACTACACAAACCTACATAAATGGCATCCTTTTCCTTTTTCATTAGCTGAATGTTTAGAATAACCGTTTAGTGGTTGTTTTGGGGAAAGAGCTCAGTCCATCAAGCCATTTCGTCTTTAGTGTAGCATATAAGTCACTGGCCTCCTTCCCCTCAGGAAGCCTTATCTTTTCCTTTAGGAGATATGAGTTCATACCAACGCTATGCTAAGCACGTTGGCTACCGTACTTGGACATACATGGTCTGCCAACAGAACATCTCAGCACAACCAATCACAGTATACATACAGTACAGTGCATCAAGAATACAAATGATTGAATAAAGTTCAGCATTGAACACGTGCCATAAAAAAAAAGTATTTCTTCCGATTCTCAGATAACGAGATGAACATGCTGGGTTTTCTGACATGAACAATAAGAAATCTGTCCGATGAATAAGTTATTAAGTTTGTCAAGCCAGACAACAGCCAGTCAACTCTTCCACAATCTTCAAATACCAGAGTCTGTAACCCTGCTTCGCAAAAGTTGTACACAGGAAGTTATGCTTTCTGTTCATGAACATATATATTTAAAATATCTTTTAAATACTGATTTGAATTTGTATTTGTGCTAAGCAGCAAGCTTAGCACAATCTAGACAAATTGCAACTATAAAGGCGAAATTAGAAGAGTGTGCTTGTGTACGCACGTGCGTGTGGAAACAGTCTGTCTCTGTACTAGTAGACTATTCCTATGAGGGTATCACTATGTTTAACTACTCTGACTTGGCACAAAGTTTCACCGGACATGAGTTAAATTAATAACTTAATCTATCTACTCTTTACTGCATCCTGTAGGCTTTACATTTCACTGTTAGCTCGTTGCCTTTATAAAAGCAACTGTAGTTGCCACACTAACTACGTGGCAGTGGAAATAATTACAGCAATAATCCAATATCTATTCCCAAAATAAATCAACAATGGAACAGGTTCAGCTATTTGAACGAATAAACCATGAACCCTTTCTGAATGGCTCCATCCACAAAAGGTAAACACATTATAGCAGAATTCATTCAGCAGGCAGTCACTTATCCAATGTGAGCAGGGTGCAGATTTAATTCAAACTGACTGACATAAAACACGGCAACACCCCAGACATTCCATTCTATTTTTGCACTACATTTCTGTGAATGTTTTTGTGTCAGTATTATTACAGCCTAATTCTGCCTTATTAAACAATAAGCAAACGCGTGCAGGACTCTGACCGACACCCAATCGAGCCTCTGTTCATTGGCCATGCAGGTGTTGGAGGCTATCATAAGTAGGCCTGGGGAAAAAATCCTGACAGTTTTCTGAAATACCTGTTTCTAGGCCTATATCACTCAATATTTCATGTCAAGGACCCCAAAAATGATATGTAATTGGCCTCCGAGACCCCCATCTGAAAATATTTTGTTCCAGCTAGGGACCCTCCAGAAGCAAAGATTTGAGGTAAAAACATTCGTTCAGCCACATTTTCACGATTTAAATAAAATAGCAGACCTGCAAGCTCGTAGCGTGCCACCGAGCTTGTAGATCTGCTATTTTTCAATAGCTAAAGCATAGCGTAATGCTAACACCAAAATAATTCCCGCCCAAAATGGGTTAAGCCCAGATCCTTTCTCAACGTGCTACCTGATGCCTCCTCGCTTTCCACCTCTTGACACCACAACCACCATTTACAACCACACACACACCGTGTGTACCACAACAAAATAACAAATGCCAAGTAAGATGCCACACCGTGGCTAAAGAGTCTCTCTGCCTCCGCCTATCCTCTCATTTTCTTATATGGTCAGCCTGGCTGGTGGTGGCCAAACCTGCTCTGCTCACCATTATTGTCAGTCACAACCTGAACATTTCCTAAAGACAATCTTTCAAGAAAACAGCCAATCAAAACAAATTATAATCAGAAAGCAGTGTCTCACTCACCCTGGTACCCTGGCAAGCTCTAGCGTCGTTGTTGTTGTACTCTTTGTGCGAGGCCCTCTTGTCTAGCTTGGTCCACAGAGCCTTGACCTTCCAGGAACTGACGGCAGCCTTCAAGGATGAGTAGAAGTCCTGGTAGTTCAGAGGGTCCAGGTCCAGGTGTCTGCAGAGGATGCCGAAGGCCTGCAGTGACCCTTTGCACGTGGACGCCTTGACAAAGTTCTCAAACAGCTGGCCCGCCTGTGCCGTGCGCTCATCCTCCGTCTCGCCCATGTTCGCCGAGGTCAGACCCAGGAGGAGACCCTCGCGCTTGGTTTCCTCTCCTGCTACCTATAGCCCCTCCTCTTCACTCCTTCCCCACAGTCAGGTGAGCTTTATCTGAGGTCTGCCGTGTGCTGCCATGGCCATCTGAAAAAGAAATGACGGCAAATACAAACATTTAGGAATAACGTTCACTAGATAGCAGGGGCGTCAGTTGGGGTATGAGGGGGTTACGGCAAATTTGTCACCCCCAAGCGTTCACATTTCACCTTTAAGTTTACTGTACATATTTTCTCCACCTCATATTTTCTCTTTGCAGATTATTAAATCAGATTTTATGACGCTCAGTGCATCTCAACCCATGGTGGCTGTGATGTGACACACACCTCCTAGCTAGAATGCATGTCTTCTTGTCTGTAACCATACATTCATTAGACACTTTCATTCACCCTGGCGTAACCATTTTGGGCAAACCTTTTTTCTTTTCCTTCAGTTTCTTTCCTTCCAAAAATGGCCAATCTCACTACTCCGGCCACTACGTGTTCTGTTCTCTACTTCTAATTTGCAAACATGGGACCGTCAGAACCCAAAATATTACAACATTCATGATATTAGTTATTGGTGGGAGGTGCGGTAGACGGTAGTAAGTCACATCCCACTCTGTGCCACTTCAACATACTTGTGCAATGTTGTGGAAAAGTTTGAAATCATATCAAGGGGAGATCACATTCCAAATGTAAGGAATGCCAGTAGCTTGAACTAGAAATAAACCTGGGGTCAACTTGTTGCCCTACAAAGCCAGAGCAACATGTTCAACATTCTATAGGTGGTACTTCAGGACAAACGTGTGTGCTCACGTCCAGCTATTGGTGACCCCTCTGGGGGTCGCGAGTCGCGACCCACGGGTTGAGAACCCCTGAGCTAGACCAGTGGTTCTCAAACAAATTCTTCATACAATCAAGGACCTCCAAATGATGCATTTGGTCACGAACGCCATTTGAAATGATTTTGTGCCAGGGACACCCATAAGAGCAGATATGTCAATCCCATTTTCAAAAATGTCATAATACATTCCAAACATTTTTGAAAAGCAAAAACAAAAAAATAAAAAAATAAAAGCCAAATTAAAATGGGGATTAAAGTGATTTAACTGTGGGTGTGTAAATTATGTGTTAAGGGATTTTTCACTTAAAAAAAAAAACATAGACAAAGAAACAATGCCAACAGAAGGCCACCAGTCATAGTTCAAAGAGAACTGAGATTGGGCCTGCTTGTTCATAATCATAAGTCCTATACTTATGGGAACAAACGATCTTGAGACCCTAGCCTAGGAAGGGGGTGGGGGCAGTTAAAATGAATATGAAATATCTAAATACTGAATCAAGCAACTTAAAAACTGTCCGGGGTGTTCACACATAAGATGGTGAAATGACCAAATGTTATTTTGAAAGTGAAATAGCACTATACCGGTATATTCTTATGGTAATCATTGCCATGGTGTGTAACACTGTCTCTGCAGCTCTTTAGTATTAAATACAAAATACATTTCCAAGTTCTCTCTTCGGATCAGATGGAATTGGTGTTGCAACTGTTTATTAAAACTTTCCCTGCCATGAATGAGTTACACGAGTTAATTGATGCATGTAGAACAGCTTCCCTCCCATTAACGAGTTACACAAGTTATGTTTTCATTGTTTCATTCGCGTTTTAAATAAGTTTTGGGTTTCCATCGGACAGTGTGATACGTAGGTGACACGTTCGGATGACGTCAACGGTCGCACTGGCTTGCTAAGGCTTCTGGGAAATTGAGGCCCAATTGCATTCCAATGGCAATGGCGGCGCGCAATGGGTGGCTCTGTCCTACGCTCTTTGTTATTAATCGGCAGTTTGGATTTTTCTTTTTCACCTTATAACAAACTATTCCTCATTTTTATGGGGACCCACTGGTGTCTCTTCCAAGGACCTCTGGGGGTCCCTGAACCTCACTTTGAGAACCAGTGTGCTAGACTATAGTGCATACCACCATACCATACTGTACCTAGCTCCATTGATCCACTGATAGGATTAGGAGAGTGGTCACGGGGGGGAACATTACATTATGCTTTAACACACAATAACAAGTTAAACTCACACTGTTAACCGCAGAGTTCACTATGTCGCGGTCGTCCCTCTTACCCACCACCACTAGTGTTGATTTCGTCGACTAAAACTATGAGGAAACATGTTCGTCGACTACCTTTTTCACTGAACGAAACAAAAATGAAGCTATCATGACTAAATAAATATATCGACAATTCAGTCAACAAATAAAGACAAAAATGTTAGGGAGGGACTAGTAGAGAAGAGATCGCGTCGTGAGCTTGTAGATCGGCTATATTTTCGGCTATTTCTTTTTTCAGCATGCAACTAAGTCTCAAAATCTGCCCTTACAAAGCCATTTCTTACGTCATAATCAACACTCTTACCCACTGTACATTATAGACCTAAGACCATATGGTTGTTATGAGGAAACCAGCACCAAAAAACATCTGATTTGCAAAGGAACAAGATACATCGTTGTCTGTACTGTACAGATTGCAAGCTCATAGGGAAGTCAGACAGACAAACATTCTTTATTCCATCTCAATTTCTGTCAAGTTTCCTTATTCCTTGTTCCTTCTCTCAACTTCTGATTCATTACTACAAAAAGTGCGTAAGCTAAAACAGAATTTACATTAACTATTGCTCATGCTCTATACCGTGAAAGTTAAATTGTACCGTTACTCAGACTCTGTCTGCAAGTTAAATATTGAGCTCAGTGTACAAAATGCATTTGAATATCATGGTGCCTATTCCAAGTGTAGAGTACACGTGTGCACCAGCGTTACATTCTTAACACAATTTCCATTTTAGCCATCGAGTGGCTCAGTTCTAAGCTATCATCACCTTTATTTATACTCGGAATAAGCTATAGAGTTTGGCAGCCATTCATTGGAACCTACACGTGCACACTGACTGTCTCACTCTCACACACACACACACACACACACACACACACACACAGAAACAAATTGAACATGACAAAGTCCTAGAATAGATAATGCCACCTTTTGGCCCCAATGCATAGTCTTGAAGCCATGAGAACTATAGGCTAAACAAATATATTGAAGTGAATCTGACCTAATTTGCTTGCGAGCAATTCTACTTGTCAGTGTTCGTGTGTGGATTTTGCTGACCGTCCATAATAATAATACTATGAGACCAAATGACCGGTCAAGGGAAAAATAAACTATCTGCATGACTTGACCATACAGAGGCTCTTGAAATCACACAGAGTCATGCTCAAATACTCAAGGGTTTTAGTTGTAAAATGTGTGTGCACAGACCAGAGAGAGCTTGAACGTTATGGGAAAGTTCAGAGCCTTCTTTTGAGCTATATATAACCTCATCCCGGAGAGTGCATTGTGGGAGCTACGGTTCAGGAAGTTGTTGTTGACATGGCATCTCTCTAGTGTGCGTGCGTGCGACCGTGCATGCGTTCAAAAGAGAAAGATGCAGAGATAGGATGCCATGGTAGGTAGGCAGGTTTATCTCATTTCACATCTGTCTGGTTTTCCAAGGCAAGCTCTCAGCTGAGCAGGAAGCAAATGCTAGGCATGAAACCAATTTTAAATGTCCACCAGGCCAGAACGGCTAGGAGGTAGAGATTATGTTTTTGTTTGTGTGTGTGTCAGTGTGTGACGTGTGTGTGTGTGTGTGTGTGTGAGCAGCTAATCTAAGGCACCGGTGAGCCGATCAATGTGAAACTTTGCATACAGTACACACGAGTTCGCACCCTCCCAGTAGGCCAAGGAAGAAACTCAATGACCCTTGAACCGCAGTTTGTACAATCACAATGTATTTTCTCTGTGAATTCCTTGCATCACGATGACATGCATACAGACCAATACATTCTAAAATACTCAGATGATACAGTTTTGATCTCTCTCCTAGATAGTTCCAGTGATCCTGGACTGCACCAACTCAGAGTAAATAAGGTGGTTGAATGGAGTGATAACAACGCTCTCATTATTAACACAAAAAAGACAGAGGAGATTGTTTTTGGTACACCACCAGAGATACACAGATCCCCCATTACTATTCATGGTGAACCGATCAACCAGGTATGTTCGTAGTAAATACCTAGGAGTAGTAATAGACCATCTTTTGTCATGGAAAGATCAGATTGATTCAGTGTGTAAGAAAACAAAGCAAAGAATCTACTTCCTTCGCCGTCTAAGATCCTTCGGTGCTAGTAGACGGATTCTTCTTTTGTTCTTCACTTCTGTTATTATGAGTGTTCTTCAGTACTGTAGTACCACCTGGTATGGATGTTTATTATTTATTTTATAGTGGACCATTACATCCTCCATATTCTAGAGGGAAAAAAAGAAAGTCTGATCAGAGAGTATATTCCCAGGATCTATCTGCACCGTCTACGGTCTGTCAAGACGAAAAAGGCAGTTATCATCATTCCCAAAAACAAGCCACATCAGCTGTGGTCAGAGGAACAGAACCTAGCCAACATTCCAGAACCGAAAAGACATCCAAAACCTAGAATTAGGGAGGTCTGAATTCTACATTCTACAGAACGCTAGGCCAGTCCAAATGTGTCCTTTTGAGAGGCATGACCAAGGGACTCTACCATACAGAGTACCAAATTAATTAAGTCTCAACAAGTCATATTGGGAAGTTAAAGGGGAGTTAGGGGACTTTTAGTGATACTGATATCACGATACAATATGTATGCAATGAGGTCACCAGTAGCCTGAAGGTGCAGGAATGACAACTGTGTTATGCAGCCGACAGATACAACAGGAGTTCAGTGTCGCTGGGTCAAGAGACTCAAGACACTGAAAAGGTCTCCTCTTGTTTACACTCACCTCAAATCACCCTCCTATATACTTGGTCAATGTTTGTTTTTAGTTAAACAAACATTAAAAACGCCATCGACAAAGGGAAATGTATGTCATCTGGTCCCTAACAAACATTAAATGCCATTGACAACAAAGAGAGTTTAATGTTTGTTTTGTCCGCGTTTGTTTTACATCACCTAATCATAGCAACAGGAGTTAGACTTTAATATATTAAAATTAGATTAATAGAGGTTACACTTAAAAGAACTCCCTCCTCGTTGTAAGATGATAAGAGCGCCCCTCACTTCACACGGGTGTGATTTTCCGTGTCTATCGTCTACTAGACATGATGATTTTGTTTTTGAGCAGCGCTCCTATATGCACAGCTTTGTGTGTATGTCTGTCTGTATGAGCACGGAATCCATGACTTTGATTGGCTGATGTATGATGACGTTATCATCATACATAAAAAGGCACCGCTCAGTTCACACAAGTGTGATTTTTATGTTAAAGCCCTATCATTCGTGATAGTAATCATTGCTAAGAGTGTTTGTTCCTTCTCTCCAACTCTCAAATGAACTGAAAATAGGTGGGTTGCCAATTGCAGCCAATCAGGAGAGAGAGTATCCATTTATTTATCTTCAATGTTATATTGTTCCTGTTCCAATCTTGTCTGCATATTTCTGTGTGTCATCACTTCCAATTTCATTCGTTTTAACCCTAACCCTGTATTGGGTTCCCTCTCCCGATTGGATAAAGTAGAATTAGTGTTTTCGATTTTATCAATATTTCTTTAGTTTATACCCTCATATCCATATATGGAGATCCATGTACACTACAGTAGTGTTTGTCTGCATTATGTGTCCCTTTTATGCTCACATGGAGATGATGTAGAGCCCTTGGGGAAGCCCTGTAACTAATTACATAATTCGTATAGAAATTATGAGTCTCAAAACATGATCAAGCCAGATTTTCCCATGAATATATTGCACTGAACTAAACATGCACTGCAATATGTTGATATGTACCCAGAAAAGCAATTCCCACTTCCTCCCATGAATCATTTGTAACGTCCTCCATGTTTACTCAAGTCTAAAATACATCAGCCTTTGATGACTGCTACGACAACAGAATGTAGGTCATCTTAAACCGTTTCTAGTCCCATGTCTCTCAGTCTTATCAGAAGGGGAGGTTAAACACTACTTGTTTTCACTCTGTTTTCCATCTTGTGAGAGACCCGTTTTGGTATATCCTCGCCTAATTAAGTGTGATGTGCTTTAACCACAGTCATCCTGTTGTTTTGGGCTTGTGAATACATGAAATTCAAAACAATTTTTGATCAGCTATATATTCACCAGTCATATGATGAAGTATAAGGCTAAGTTATAGCTTTAAAGCTATGTTAGCCTTACTTCCCTAATGAAAAGCAAATCTATTCTACATCTGGCCTTTTGTTTTTCAGTCAATCAAGTCGGATGGTTTGATTTCTGGGTCACTCATTGGTGTTAATTAATCATTGCGGTGGACTAACAATACTCTGCTGTAGACTTTGATATTTTGTTGGTGCCCATCAATAATAAATAAAATTGCATTAAATAATTTGAAATTAAAACGCTAATGCAATATTATCGCAGTGGTTGTACTACAAAACATATTTATAGGCCTATATTATTCACCTTTGGAAATGCAGCCAGTCATATGGCAAAATATAAATTAGGCTTTACCCACTATAATCCAATTCCAAGGCTTAACAATATTAGTGCAGTTTGTGTAAGTGGGTTGTTGCCCCTAAAAATGCCCCTAAAAAAAAATCACACAAGAGAGCCACCCTGACACAAATTAACTGCTTTTCCGGAGGCTTATCTAGTGAGACAACATCTATGCTCTAAATCAGACCAGCACAAGACCAGCAGGATGGACAAAGCTACTCATCAGAGAAAGAATTTAACCGTTATTCCCTTGGAGTGAGACCACCGTGTAGTAAAATACTACATGAGACAGACAGACGGACAGACGATGTAAATAAATATGTTTTCAATGTAGTGAGTCCAGGGACTCACTGGTGGTCATTTGAATGAGTCACATAAAAAAATAATTACAAAACGTAAAATAGTTTTTTTGTGAAATTGCAGTGTTTGATATTATATGGCTATAATCACGGTTATATTCATGCATGTTGATAATGTATAATGGAAAAACACAAGTAAAAAAAAAACTAAATCCTGAATCATTTTGTGGGGGAAAAGGTCTGAATCCTTGGGGTCCAAGACAAATTTCTCCCTTGGGAGACAAAATAAAGAAACCTTGAACCTTGAATTATGCTTGTCAGACTGAAAGTTCCTCCGTCTAATTCTGTTCCTCTGGGGAGTGAGAGCAGGAGAAGAGAGAGGGCCAGAGAGAAGAAGAATGTTTGTTGTTCTACTGTTGCACTGCATTCTGCGTTCTCTGTACACGTTGAATGAACACACAAAAAGTTGATATTTTCCAGAGACACCTCGTTCTTTATATAGCACCGAAGTGGTTTCACCGAAAACAATTTACCCAGGGCCACGCAGTTCAGCGCAATACGCAGCGCAACACGGCCGTTTGACAAACTATAAATACACAGCAGAGGAGAAGTGTGGGGGGGGGGGGGACTCGCTCCGGCTCCTTGCTGACTGTAGACTAGAAAGGCGCAGCCTGAGCCATGCTGGAGAGAAGCAGAAATGTCCCGCTGGCACATTCGTGGCTCTAGGTATAATATTAATGCATAATAAGTAATAATAATAAGTGCTGAATTTGTTCACAAGTTGACAACATAGCAGTATAGTAGCATGCGTCATTGCATCCAGCACGGGACGCTATGACAGTTTGTTACGATTTCTTTATTAAAACAGTGCGTAAAGTCCCCCTTTTTTTTAGGGGCGCTAGGCCGCTAGCCCCTCTTGTTACGTACCGGTGGTGTTACGCGTACCACAGGTTGAGAATCACTGGCCTATAGCAAAGCAAGTGTACTTAATAGGACAGTGAAATGGCTTGAGACGAGCTTTCAAATGCAATCCATCTCATCCTTCTACAATGAATAGTTCTACAGTAAGTACTCCGACTACCAAATTACACCATATGACAGATATTGAGCCAGAGATCTAGTACGGTAATGAAGTTTAGGGCCTTGTATTGTGAGTTGATGACAACAGCATATTAAGACTGCCTTTCAAAAGATGCATTCCAGCTAGTAAATCATATATTCTGCGCAACTGAACTGACAGGTTATAATATGATTTTATATGATCAAAAAAAAAATCCTCTTGTAAAACAACATGGATCATGAAAAATCTATAAAATGAAACCTGAAAGGACAGCTGAGCTTAGTTAAAACGTGTTGCTAGAAGCGTACCGAATGTATTGGTGTGGCTTATGTTTTGGCCATTATTTGACTTTTACATACAGGGAGAGGTCAGAGGTGTGTGTGTGTGTGTTGTGTATTTTTCCCCCTTCTAAATATTGGTAAAAAGAAAACATCGGTCTCTCGTACCCACAAATCTGGCAATGTCAGGCTCTGTAGAGATCCTTATGAGTGTAGTGAGTGAATGCGATAACACTGCACACACCAAGAGCAAAGTTCAGATCCTTATTGTAGCCTAAAAGGTACCAGAGGGATTACATCATGACACAGAAAGACTTTTATGACAATGGTAGGGAAACTCTGCTCACCATGTTGTGACTGACTAGTGAGTCATAGTTATCTGTGATGTAACTTCCGTCTACTCTACAGCCATACAGGTGTATTAGATAACACCATTATGAGGCAGGGGTTAGTTGCAAAGCAATTAATAGACACATGGATTATCGGAACTAGGTCACACCAACAACTCTGATCTCACCTCCGTATTGTAAATAGACTAGAACCTTTCACGCCCAGGTCTTACCGCTATGCGAGTGTCTCGCAGTTGTGTTGTGTGTTTTTTTTGGCAACTGATCATCTTTTGTCCATGCTGGTACCTTTCTCTCTCCCTGTCTAGGTCGTCCTCAGACGAGGCCTCCATCTTCGCTTCCAGTCATCCCGGTTCTCCATACATCTGGCTAGTTTGTTGGTACTTTGTGCTCCTGCGTCTTTCTTGAGTACATCCACATAAGCTAATCTTGATCGATGCCCATGTGTTGGTTCCCACAGCAATAATTTGCTGGCTGGCTGTTCTTGATACCTTTCCCTTGCAATACAGAAAAGGGCTCTTTCACACTTTCAACAGTAGATATGCTGTTTTCAACACGTGACAGTCATACATCCATCTTCTCAACCGCTTATCGGTAGTCGGTCGTGGGGCAACAGTTCCACCAGAGAGCTCCTGACTTCCCTCTCCAGAGCAACATTAGTGACTTCCTCATTGGGGATCCTGAGGTGTTCCAAGGCCAGTGAGTCGATGAAATCCCTCCATCTGCGCCTTGGTCTCCCTCGGGGTCTCCTCCCAGTTGGACGTGCATCGAGGACCTCCCTAGGGAGACGCTCGAGAGGCATCCTAACCAGATGCCCGGCAGTCATACAACGGAGCATGAAATAGGTATACGATACGGTACGTAAGAACAAGTAAGTCATTAGAAGGAAACAAAGATTTGCATCTCCACCCTGGCCTATAGTAGTTCTAATACATGTAAATATTAGGGCACCACAGTCCAATCCTCAGATCAGGCAAGATGCAAATGCATGGAAAACAGGCCGTATTCAATCACAGAAGCAACAAATAGTCGCAGCCAATCGAGAAATATGGAATGGAAAAAAACAACAAAAGCGTACAAGAGTGCACACATCATAACACTAAATATTTCCCAACTAGCCGATAACAAATATTCACATATTCATAACAGCCAATCCCAAAAGAGCCATGATGTTACATTTATTGAAATGGTGATGAATTTGTGCGTTACTTACATGATCAACATATTAATCATGATCAACATCCACCGAGGGTAAATAAGCCACACGTGATATTCAGGAGGACAGTGTGAACAGCACTTCATATTCACCACCACAAACACAGGGCAGCCAGTGACAAAAAGTAAAAGCGACCTATTCTTATGAGAACTAGCAACGGTATATTTCCCACGATGGTCCAAATAACCCATGGTTGTAAATTAACTCCATCAGTACTGCTGCCATGTGGATAACTATCCAGCAACATAATTATGACCATAGCAGCAAGTGAAATTGAAATTGACTAAACAAACAAAAAAAAGGAACTGGAACACAAAAATTGGTTACCTTCAATTCACCCTTTGTTAGACTTCTGATTGGTCCCTGACTGACCAACCAGCAGGCTTTTTTCCGCCTTGTGCCGCCCTGGTTCCACCTTGTTTATATTGAATTTTCTAAAACAAATGATATGCCCAGTCACCATACTGCACCCGGCCGTGATGTTCCTTTTTACTGACACGAAGTTTAAAATAACAATTGAGTGCACAATACAAAGCAATACGAAGCAACTGAGAAACGCCTTGTTTCAACCACGGGCGGGACTTGACAAAGGGTGAATTGATTTACAAACTATGATTGATCGGAATATGGATGGAGCTTTACATTTTTAACATAACACTTTGTTGACCAACTAAGGGGTATATCAAAGAGTGGGTGGATCCTGCAATCCTTATTGGGTACAAAGTTCACTCGGACGTAAAGAAATGTGCATACTTCCTGTAACCAATAAAAGCAATTAAAGTGGAATGTTCACTTCAAGTTTAGCTCTCTACAGTAAACGTGTTTTTCTGCAATTTTCCTGCCGCTCGGTCAGTCTACTAACTAACGACCTTAAAAGGACCACTTCCATTTCAGTTTGACTGTTTTTCCGACTATCCTTGGGATTGTGGGTGGGTGGGATAGGGGATTGAGTTTTATTTAATGTCTGTTTAATACTTGCCCCTGGGCTTGTCACAAAAACTTGAATAAAAAGATTTTGAAAAAAAAAGGACCACTTCCCCACTCAAGTGGTTCTCTCCATACATAAAGTCTAATAGCTCGGAGTGCACTGGTCAAAAGTGGACTCCAGCTATCAGACTCTCCTCTGAGCGATGGCTTAGGTTAGAGAGTCACAGACTTGAGCACAGTAGCTTAGATTGAACCATGCAGCATTCCATTTTCTTGCATCTAGAATTAGATGCAAGGAAGATGTGGCGTATGGGGGGGCGTGGAGGGTGTCAGTACCACTGGTAAGAAACAGTTCCCAGCTTATTATTTAATATATATTAAAAGTATAGTCATGTGTACATGGCTGTAACACTAGAGCAAGCGTGACTAATTTAAATCACACCATGATACAAGTGTCTGGTGGCGTGATTGTAATCAGCTTGCCAAAATTAGTGAGTTCTTTTTTTAAATGGCTTGCCACCGGGATTAATGTATTTTTTGCACATTGCCACGGTTTTACCCCCTTTCAACCCTTATTTTGAAGAGCTGGCTAGAGCTGTTTCACTGCTTGTACAGTACCCGAGTATCAAATAAAATCCTAAAGATCAATCTAGTGTTTGGAAAACACTCATGTAGGCATGCAGGCTACTGGTGCTCAAGTCTGACAGCAGTTCATCTGGTTGTTCCATGACTGAGTGTGACACACAGCTCCCTGGTGTATTTTTGCCACCCTGCTTCCCTCTCCACGGGGTGCTATGCAGGGCCAACCCCTTATAAGTCATTCACTTATTCCAGGAACTCGCAGCTTGTGTAAGGGCATTTAATTTGGCCCCATGGACACCATGGGATAGAATATAGATTATGAAAAGTCAACATGAAATGGTAGTCAGGCTGTAACAAAAAAAAATGGGCCTTAAAGGGAAAATCAATCAACACCAAAGATAATTCCCATGTTATTGTTATGATCTTCAGTTCAGTTCAAAACAAAAAGGTATCTGTCAAAGCTACACATGAGAATGTTGCCTGTGGCCATTATTGGTGAACTTGACGAGTGATACTAATGCCGGCTGATTTCATGAGGATAGGGCACAGGCACATATTAATTTCTACAATAATAGAAATACAATGAGATGCATACAGATTAACAAAACGATAAATCCTCAATCCGTCACCAATTGATTGTTGATCTATCCCATTTAAATTAGACAGACAACAAAAGCCAGAAAGAACCAATGTACAGTTATTCTATAGTCCCCCATTTATCAGTGTATTCTCTTTCTGAATAAAATCAATAATATAAAATAAATTAAGACTATTTTAGATCCAACAAAAGCAAGCTGAATGAGACAATTTTTTTAATAAGATTTTGTTAAACAAATGACTCAATGAGTCATAATAAGTAGGCCTACATTCATTAGGCCTAATATCTAGTAGCCTGCAAAAGGTGTGCATTTTGTAAACAAACAAGTTATACCGGTTAAACTCACTATTTGTCTATTTCACATGGATTTGCATTAAGCAAATCCTCAGCCCATGTATGTAGTGAACACCTTATATGCTGACTGAGCTACAAACTCAAACAGTCATGAATGAAAGTGCTCAATACAATGTCCAGACAGTACAGTATACTGTAGGCTTCCTTCCTGCATTATGCCAATAGCAATCAATGGCAGTCTGACAGCTGAGACAAACAGCACAGGAGCAGCTACTGACAGCCGACTGACTGAGGTGTGGAAGAATGGGGGTAGTGCCTCAGCCGCCTATCTAATTAAGTTGAAAGTTCAGTCTGGACACAAGGCCATAGGCCAATAACAGATTAGCCATCGATATAATTAATAATGAACCATTATATGCTGCTCAATTGCGTACTGACTGAGTGAAAGTGTATCCTTTGCACACACACGTTTACATCATGAGATGAGCCTTCTCGCCTGACTGGATTTCAGGTGCTGCATACCATTTATAGAGCAATTAAGTAGACACACGACCATCACTTGCACAGTCCTTGAATAAAAATGTTATTCCAGGACTATATCTCGTATAGTCTATGCACTTAAGTGATATTAAAAAAATAAGCCAAACTTCCTGATAAACACATAGCCTACTGTAGACCTACCCATAATTAAATAACTTGTGTTTAAACCTCACACTTCAGTTTGGGTCAGGACACTTTACACGAATACCTGTCCAGGACAGGCTGTCCTACACCTTCTTTCTTGTATTCCCATGTTTGTAATGACTTGTGCTTGAACA
Organism: Protomyctophum bolini; assembly: GCF_963924005.1. NCBI lineage: Eukaryota > Metazoa > Chordata > Actinopteri > Myctophiformes > Myctophidae > Protomyctophum > Protomyctophum bolini. Next base: position 45,798,363 of record NC_137865.1, read on the forward strand.
TAGCCTAGTATACACCACACAGCCAGTGCGGTTAAGCTCACATACAATTCATCTCAAACCATTGGACCAACTTGTTCCTTTAACTGCCTATGTGGCAGCTGTAGCCTGGACCTGGTAGCCAACAGTAGGCCTACGCCATCATCATCATCATCATCAGAACATAGTTGGATGGAACCAAACACCGCACTGAGCCCCACGGTATCAATAACATTACGCACGAACAAATAATTCAGTAGCACTTTTAAGTAGCCTACAGTCAGTCAGTCATTGTCTAAACAAGTACAGTCATATATAATATTCAAAATTGCATTTCAGAAGAGATAAAGAAACGAAGCGTTCAATGTACTCACGTTTAGAAGCTAGACAGGAAGACAAACGGCGGCTGTCAGCCACTTGGACCTTTAAGTGCCAATTAAAAGAACTCACATGACAGCTGTGGCACCAAAAAGTTGCCTGATCGATCCAAACGGAACTTTCCTAAAGTCCACAGTAACTGCAGGTACCTACCGACAATCCAATCCACGCTGTGATATTTCTCTGTTATTGTATTGTCTTGTTCTTCTCACGTTAAATTCAGCGTCTACTCCGTGCGGCCAGTCAGCACTGGCAGTATAGCCTCCTACACACTCTCACAGACAGCACAGCAGGCAGTGTAAAAACTAAACTAGACGGCAGGCAGCACCGGGCGAAAGGCGGTGCCTCCTGAGCGCCGGCTATAATGACGTCCAATGGGAACCCGAGCGATAAGAGTGTAAATTTATAACGTGACGAATGTGGACGCGCTGTCAGCAGTTCATGCCTCCCCTCCAGTCCGAGTCGGACCCACAAGAAACTTATCCGAGTCATGTCTGTCCAGCGGTGGAAGAACTTGAAGTAGTAGGTCTACTCAGACTTTTAAGTAAAAGTAGTGCTACTGCAATTTGCAGCATATATATGGCATCAAAATGGCACTTACATGGCAGTTACACTATTAAATGTATGACTGCAAGGCATACATTTAATAATAGAAGAATTGCACATTTCATATAGTCTGCTCTGCTGATTGTAATTGTTAAACGATTAATGGTGTCCATTACTTTAATGGTGTTAGTTAGAGGTGCTGATTTTAATGCCAATATGCATGGGTAGCTTAAAGGGACACCTTTCTAATTAAATTCAGTTTGGACACAAGGCCAATAACAGATTAGCCAGCGATATAATTAATAATGAGCCATTATATGCTGCTCAATTGCGTACTGACTGAGTGAAAGTGTATCCTTTTCCCCACACACACACACACACACACACACACACACACACACACACACACACACACCAGTGTTTACAATACATCATGAGATGAGCCTTCTCGCCTGACTGGATTTCAGGTGCTGCATACATACCATGCATAGAGCAATTAAGTAGAGTAGCTTAAAAGGACGTCACTTCATCCTTTTTGCAGAAAAATGTATGTTAATGACGTTTAGAAGAACACTTTCCTGGGGGTCTTTATGTGTGTAATATGTGGTTTTATATATTTTACATTTTAGCAGTGAGCCCACTAGTGTCTCTGATGTCATGGACACTGGGCTCACTTACTTCCAGAGGGCTATCTTACTTATCTCACCCTCCCCCTATCCACAAGGAGGAGCAGTGCACCAAAGCATTATGGGAATTGTAGTCCAGGAAGTATGTGAAGTATTTTACGCAAAGCCTCGGTTTCAATGGGCGCTGATGGGACACTTGTTTTACAATGCTGGCTACTACTAGTATGGCGGTGTTCTAGGGCGGGCTATGGGCACATGCTTTAATTCCGACATACCATTGGTCAGAACGACAACCTACCTCAAACCCTAACCTAACCATAACCGCAAGCACGGAGCAGCACATCCCTCACCAACCTTAATCCAGTCGTTTTAACAGACCCCTCACCAACCTTAATCCGGTCGCCTGTAAAACAAGCGCCCCCTCAGTGACCATCGACTACCAGGGTCTGCGTAAAAGGTCATCCCCATCAGAGACAATGGGCTCACTGCTCAAATCTAAAATATCTAAAACCACATACAGTATTACACAGTACACACATAAAGATCCCCAGGAAAGTGTTCTAAATCTTCTAAACATAATTAACATTTTTTCTTTTTTGCAAAAAGGGTGAAGTGTCCCTTTAGCATGTCTGAAAGGTCATTTTGACCGTTCTTTTTTAGATTTGGAAGTCGATTATCTTTGCCCATGAAGCTTTCAGAAGGTTCCCCTTCCATGACCATCATCATCCACCACGTCCACATATAATGTATTTGTACACTATAAGTTAAGGTTGTAGTTGTAGTATATAAACTATAAAGTAGCTATAAAAAATGGAAATACTCAAAACAAAAATTGGTGGCTACCTCAAAATTGAAACCTATTTTTCACCACTTGTCATGCCCAAGAAACAAGATGTTGTAGCCAAGTGCGGCATCTAGTATTCAAGATTTGAATGTGTGGATAAAATGTGATGCAGCTCAACAAAAAAAAACTCATGACCAAGACATCATTTGAATGAAATCAGGAAAGAGAATTTCGAAATTCAGATTTAGAAATGTTTTAATATAGAAAAACTTTTTCAGCATAATTACAATTACAAAATATGAAATACAATAGCCCACTATAAGAATTTCATAAGCAGTAGCCTAGATTGACTGTAGCTCTGATCCATAGCTCTAATTCCGAATGGCGGGAAGAGCAGTAAGGCTATGGACCAGAGCTAGTTTGACTGTAAAACAGTGTACTGTACTAATATGCCGGCCAAGTGGATCTAGAACAGTGCTCAAACATTTTCATGTCAAGGACCCCAAAATGTTTATATTTTGGCCACAGCCCCCATCTGAAAATATTTGGCCCATACAAGATTTGTGTAAAAATATTCAAACATTCACATTTTAAGATTTTTTGGAAAATAGCAGATCTAAGCTCACAACGGTCACATTGTGTCTTCCTCTGGAAAGAATCACGTATGCTTTGAAGAACAAACAGAAGATATTTGATAGGATATGGGGAAAGTTTATTCAGTATATTACGGTTAACGACTTGTCTTATTTAATGGGGGAAATTGTTTGATCTTGTTCTCTGCAGCTGTTTGTTTTTGGTCTTGTTTGTTGTTTGACTCTGTTATTGTTGCCATTCGAGTGCCATTATTATTATTATTATGTACGTACTGTATGTTGTTGTTTTGTTTTGTTTGTTTTTCATTTTGGGTAATTGTATTGTCTGTACTGTGTATTGTTTTGTTTGTTGTATTGTCTGTCAAAAAAAAAAAAAATGCAATAAATATATTGTTAAAAAAAAAACAACGGTCACATTGGAACACATTGTGAGCTTGTAGCATCTCCTATTTTTCAACATCTTCCAAGGACCCCTGGAGGTCCCCATGTTGAGAACAACTGGTCTAAAGTGTAGAGGATTCACCAAAATATCAGGAAGAATTGTTCACGATTAGGAAATGTTGAAAGGAAAAACCCTGCTGTGTTTTGCACGCTACACTAGTATGCAAAGATGTTATCCGTCTTGAATCCCAGCTTGTCAAGGTTTGGCAGACAGGCGTATTGGACCATGGGTGGAGGACCACAGAGGACCACCAGGACATCAGTGGACGCGGGAGGGAGGTGCTCTTTGATCATGTCAGCGTTCACGAACCCTGAACTGTAACTCCAATCTAAAAGGTCAAGAGAACAGAAAACAGGCGAGATAGAGAGAAAGAAGTTTAACGCATTATTCATATGATAACTGATTCTAATACTATTTATATACACATGCCGAGTGAATAATGTGAGTGAAAGAATAGAGTGTGATTCAGTGCTTATTTTCTCAAGCACATCTTTTAGGACTGAACTAACCTTTGTTTTGCTGTCTTTTCTTCATAGCATATTGATGGTGATATGAACAGTAGGACTATTTTAAACCGAGAAGAAAACCAGCACTCACGGTAATAGCTTTTAAGGCACTTATTTATTTGACCATAGGTAGGTTAGCCCATTCTGACCGGGCACCCATTTTGGTGTTAGCATCATGTTATGCTTTACCTATTGAAAAATAGCAGATCTACAAGCTCATATCGCGCCACCGAGTGGCGCGATACGAGCTTGTAGGTCTGCTATTTTTGAAAAATTCGAAGAACGACTGACATTTTTAGAATCTGATCTCAGGTCAGAATGGGTTCATCAGACCAGTGTGTGTCCAGTGGAAACCTCGTATGAATCTGATCTCAGGTCAGAATGGGTTAACCAGCACTCACGGTAATAGCTTTTAAGGCACGTATTTATTTGACCATAGGTAGGTTAGGTATAAATTATGGCATGCTGCAGACAAGCAGCACACAAAGAACTCGTTGTAGCGTCAGCGTTGTTTCGCTGACGAAGGCTTACCGCGCACCCGGTAAAATGATTAAAGTGAAATGGAGTCGTGCATGCTGCTGTGCCTTCTATTCGATATGTATGACTAAACGGGCTGATTAGAATCTTTTAACCTCGGGGTAGACTGGAATCAGTTTGTATAGCCGGTCTAGAGAGTATACGCGGATTCTGAATGAATGTACACTTTGTACGTTGTGTGGAGCCATTTAAAAAAAAGATCAGACCCGTCTGAACGGAGTGGTGCTGTGCTGTGCTGTACTGTACTGTATTGTACTGTACTGTACTGTACTGTTCAAGTCCTCCTCCCTGGCCTCTTTGTGTGTGTGTGTGTGTGTGTGTGTGTGTGTGTGTGTGTGTGTGTGAGTGAGTGTGTCACTATAATTACAGTTACTACTACCCTTACCCATTGTGAGATATTGCCCCCCCTTGTGGCCCCCAATGTATAAGTTGTTAAATTGGAAAAGGGGCTTCAAAGACCTCCATATTATTATGGTCAATACCTGTGTGAAAAGTGGGAGCGATTGGTGCAGGCAGTGAGGAGCTACGGCAGTTACAGTGACACACAGACACACATTCATTCATTCATTCATTCAGACAGACATTGGCTTAATTATAGTATGATGATAAAGCACTCAAGTATGATTATAGAGCAGTGTGTTACCCTGTGGAGGTTTGTCTAGTGTGAACCAGAGGTTGAACTGATCAGGATAATTCCTCTTCACCTCATCCAACTCTTCTCTCAAGAGGATGTCTTTCTCAGTCTGAGAGGGACACAGAGTTTGTAAGGAAACCGCAAGACACATTATTCAGTTGAAAATCGTAATTACTGTGGTCAAGCGACATGGTTGTGTGACAAAGTTCTGCATAAATTAGATTTAACAGTGGAATGTAAAAACTTAAATATAATTACTAATGATAGCACAGCAGAAGGTACAGTACAATTCATTCAATGCCCCAATACAGGGTATGCATAAAGTGAGTGTCAAATCGAGTGACAAAGTGAGTTTAATGTTGTTTTAACGTTGTTTAATGCAATCAGATAGGACTTTTCTGTTTGGATGTATGGCTGTCAAGGCCAGAAAGTGTTTTCTTTGCTACTCAATAGGCGTTCCCGCATAACTTCCGGAACCCGGGTATGATAATGTGACATAACGCGTATTATAACCTCTATTGGTCATTGCCAGTGCCGGTTCTAGGCCTTTTGAGGCCCTAGGCAACATATTATACAGAGCCCAAAATGTTTATAAACAAATCACAAATGTTTATAAACAAATCACAAATGTTTATAAACAAATCACAAATGTTTATAAACAAATACCAAAATGTTTATAAACAAATCCCAAATCCCTTGGTCCTACCCCCCCGACCATGAGACTTACTACAGGTAAACTGGTAGTGGTCCTACCCCCCCCCCATGAGACTTACAAATCACAAATGTTTATAAACAAATCCCAAATGTTTGTAAACAAATCCCAAATGTTTATAAACAAATCCCAAAATGTTTATAAATAAATCACAAATGTTTATAAACAAATCACAAATGTTTATAAACAAATACCAAAATGTTTATAAACAAATCCCAAATCCCTTGGTCCTACCCCCCCCCCGACCAATTGCGTTAAACTGAGCTAAATTCAGCTATGTTTCATTTTAACCACTTAACCTTAGCGTATATGTATTTTTACTGTAACCAGGGCTCTATACTAGGCCTGCTCCTGTTTTTCGCGAAAATATCGAATCCACAAGCTCACACTGCATCACATTGTGACGCAGCATCGTGAGCTTGTAGATTGGCTATGTTCGCCATCAGCCAAATGTTAGCGCCAGAATAGTGACGCTAGGACTTAAGGCTGCCGGGGATTACTATAGCTGAGAAGAAGAAAAGAAAAGTTGAAGCACCACACCTGATTGGCAAATATGAGAGAGCACATGGTGTGGTCAGAAGGGTCTGCTGTGATGGCACGAATCAGCTGCAACATGGGAGTGATACCTGGAATAGACAAAGGACAGTGTGAGTTCTCAGGGGATATATCAGTGCTCCCCGGCCGGGTCGTACCAAAGACTCTAAAAATGGGACCCAGTGCCTCCCTGCTTGACACTCAGCATCAAGGGTTGGATTTGGGGTAAGTCCTGCGATATACTAGCGTCATGTCCAGGGGGTGTACTTGTACATCAAGCTGCCTCACGCTACAGAAACAGGAGATAGGCTCCTGTCCCTATATGGGCCCCATGGCTCGGCAAGGCTACTATATCAGTGCTTTCAGGCAGAAAAAACAGCTACTGGTCCAAAACAGCTACTTTTCAGGAAATTGAAAAAAGGTGGCCAGTGGCAATGGATCCAATGTAAATAAAATATACAAAATAGCGGAAGCGCAAACTTTCAGATCTGCTATTTCTGCTATTTTTGAAAAATGTATGGACATTTTCAATGCTTTTCAACGCACAGACTGTGCCCCATAATTTGAATGAATTTGAACATTATTCATTCATTCAAGTGTGCAATGCATTATTCATAGATTGGAATTGAACATAAATGTAAATGAACCTGTTCCACCAGCGATCATGGCAATGTGTTTGAACTTCTTCATCTTGGGCTCAGACTTCTTGTCAGGTCGGATGGAAAATCTACCTGAAAGAAAGAAATGGTACATTTATATAGCGCTTTTATCCAATGCGCTTTACATAAAATGTGCATTACATTCACCCAGATTCATACACACATTCGTACACTGATGGCGGAGGAAACCATGCAAGGCACCAACCTGCACATCGGGAGCAATTAGGGGTTCAGAGTATTGCTCAAGGACACTTCGACACTAACTCTGGGGGAGCCCACAGGGTTCGAACTGGGAACCTCATGGTTCCCATCCAGCCGCTCTACAGGCCACTCTACTAGTCTGCACTCAGTCACTTCTGCCACGACAATGTTATGCTACACTGCCATCTGTTGGCCATAAAAGGTTAATGACATTGAAAAAGTAAACTCAATACAGTGTAAGTGCTGTAAAGCACTTTGAGCTGCATTTCATATCACAAAAGGTGCTTTAACACCTAAATCAAACTGTCTGAAACATACTGGTATATATAGGTCAATAACTCTCTGGAATGCACTGACCAAAAACATATTTTCTACAATACATAGCAAAATTACTTTAAAAAAGAATGTCAAGATATACCTAGACAATTTGCCAAGTACATAACTGTGATTTGTAAATCTGTTCTTTTGATTTATAATGTGAATTTGTACTTTGTATCTGTGTTCTTTGTAAAAATATATATATATATATATTATTTTTTTCTGTTTTTATTTTAAATTGTATTTTTAGCTGTACATTTGTATTGTATTTGTTTTATTCAGGACTCCAGGAAGACTAGAGGCTCAGTCATGTGTCTCTAATGGGGATCCTTCAATAAACATAAACATAAACATACAAATAAAGTTTTATTATTCATCATGATTAATTCAAGGCCTGTAGAGATGGATGATCTCTCTCTCTCTCTCTCACCATTCCCATTGTACATGAGCAGTCCATTGGGTCCTCTAAAGTCCATGGTGTCTCCTATAGCCATGTCATTCAGGTACTGAGACATCTTTCCTCCATCTGGAAAGGAAGGATGGCAGTTCTTGTAGTACACCTGAACAAATAGAACATATTGTAATTTCAGTCCGTTATCCCCCAAAGCAGTGGTGTCAAGTGACTAAGTACAATTTTGAGGCAAATATCGTAATTTTACTACATTACAATTATTTGAAAACTTTAGTTACCGATTACTTTATTATTACAAAACATACATTAACCACTTCAACCCCATATACATTTCGGACATTTCAAAATAGTTGCATTGCGACACATTGTGAGCTTGTAGATCTTCTATTTTCATTTGAAAACTTGAAATGTGACATTCTACTTTTACTTTTGGTACTTTAAAGTACATTTTAAACTCCAGACTTAGTTGTTTACAGTATTTCTACATTGCAGTATTGATACTTTTACCTAAGTAACAAATGTGAGTACCTTTTCCACCACTGCCCCCAAGTAGTTTTCACACAGTGAGCAGAGGTTTGTTGACACTCCAGTTTATTACAAGTTTCTATCTATCAGTTCTATCTAACTCTGATAGGGTGTAATGACCCTTTGGTCTGAGAGCAGTAAACTGTAGCAACAGTTGAGGGTTAACTGGGGACAGGGAGGAACTACCTTATATGGTCAGCACACACTATAGTAGGGAGGATTATCACAACAAAACAAAATAAACAAGTGATATTTGATTTAAGTGAAATCACTTTAAGTGGCTACAATAAATCAATTAAAGCAACTGTGTCATTTAATTTTAGATTTTAGTTAGTTTAGTGTGTATATATAATATATATAGCAACATAGGGTAAGTATTTCCAGAAAACTCTTTCTTAGAACAGTAGTTCTCAAAAATAGTAGATATGAAAGCTCACAATGCTGCAAGTTTGTACATCTGCTATTTTCATTTTCTTTTCTTTTTTAATAAATCTTGAAAGCGTTGAATAATAATTACATAATAGTTGAATACGTTTTACTGGGGGGCCTTGGCACAAAACATTTTCAGAGGGGGGTCGACAGTCAAATGCATATTAATGCATTAATTTTAGAGGTCCTTGACTCCAATAAATGTTATCACAATTATTAACCATTTAAGCCCTGCATAATTTGTCAAACAAATAGCTAGCAGTTAGCAAAAAATTATAATACCTGAACTACAAAGATCAGAAGTTTTTGGTATTTGTTCAAAAATAAAATATATTTAGAAATACCTTAACCACAAGATCAACGTATCCTTGGTCTTCATCACTGGTGACTGGAGTATAGGCTCTGACCACCAGACTCCCATTCACCTTAGCTGACAGATACACATGTTGTCCTGCAGAGCAGAGGGGAAATAAATGGGGGTCCGAAGATTTGGATCATATTCCAGTGGTGGAAAGAGGTAGTAGAGGGGAAATTTATCTTGGCAGTAATAGGCAAAATAAACAACGAAGAAAACACTAAATGTATGAGGAAAACGAGTAGACATGCCTACAAGGAAACAAGAATTCAACAAGAACAAACACTGGTGATACAATCTCAATGAACAAGCAAGGAACATATAACACAAGGGAGTACTATCAATAGACACAAGGCATATGACACAGGTGAACACAATGGACAATTAACACATATATTGGCAATAACTAACAGGACACGTGAACAGTATTATTTGCAATTCACGGGACTGGTGAGACAATACAGATAACAGCAACAGAGGAAAACAGGAAACACTAACGCTGCTTCACAATGACACAGCTATAAAGTGAAATACACAGAAATTAGGAAACAATAAAATGTCACTACAAAATGAAAATGTATTATGATACAATATACATTAGGTTCAGACCAATAGTTCAGCTACAAATCCTGTTTTATGCTTACTGCTGTTGCTACTATGATAAAACCTACATTTTCCCCAGGGATCAATAAAGATCTGTTTGTCTGTCTATCTATGTATAGTATATTGGGGTCCACGTCAATATGCCGACGGTCCATTGGTCCGATCGACAACCTACCTCAAACCCTCACCCTAACCCTAACCTCCCCCGGGGCAGACACCTAAACCTAACCACCCACCCTCTCCCGACCCCCAGCGCACCTCGGACCAATGCTCCTTCGGAGCAATGGTCCGTCGGATCATAGGGTGCTTCCCAGTATATTGTATGTCTGTTTGTCTGTTTGTCTGTCTGTCTGTCTGTCTGTCTGTCCAATTAATTTGCAGAAAGCCATGAACGTTCAACATCAGGGTGTGAGAGGAGAGGAGAAGAAGAGAGTAGTGTATTCATAGCATTCACACAGTACCTACTGGTAGTCCAAGGACATGCTCTGCAGAGTGAAGGCCAAAGCGAAACCTCTTGGTATCATGGCTAATGTCCTGTAGAAGGACAACATGGGACAACAAACAATCATCAGCATTACGCTCTCTGCTCAGTTACATTTTCTGATAATTATACTCAACTTTTCAGCTTTTAAATAGTTTGATGGTTCAGCATCTTGCTCAAGGACACTTCGACACTAACTCGGGGGGAGCCCGGGATCGAAGTGTGCACCACACATGGTTTTCCCATCCGGCCGTTCTACCGGCCACTCGACCCCTGAGCCACTGCAGCACCATTCTCCTGTTTGTTGCTAAACTTCTTTGAAAGAAGTATGTACGGGCGGCAGTGGCTCAATGGTAGATTAGCCGGTGATGGGACCCGCAAGGTTCCCAGTTCGATCCCTAATAATTGCTCCTGATGTGCAGGTTGGTGCCTTGCATGGTGCTTTCCTCCGCCATCGATGTGTGAATGGGTAAATGTAATGCACAATCTAATGTAACTGCGCTATATGAATACACCATTTATGGACAGTCCTATGGACCCCCCTTACCTAATTGAAACGTGTGTAGCAGTCACCTCTTTGTCTATAAAACAGAGTGGACATACCTCCTTGTCTATAAGACGGAGTGGACATTTGACTGTAGGATCCTGCAGTGTGACGGGTAGCTTCTTCTTCTTCCCTCCTCCAGATTCCCACAGGAAGAGAAACAGCGCTGACACTATTACCAGAGAAACAGCTCCGACTACCTGTGTGACAACACGCGCACACACACACACACACACACACACACACACACACACACACATTCTCTATTTATACAAATCTCGATTTGTACAATTTGTACTCACGACCGGGGAGACTATTATCTTTTGCCAAACATCTGCCAACCATCCGTTGTTTTGTTCACTTTCAACTTTAAGGTTTCGCAATTTGTACTGATTCTGAAGGGGTGAGGGAGGTGAGGGGGTGTGGGAGAGAGAGACAGTGGTATGCCTCACAATTATTTCTCTCACTACACATTGAATCATTAATGTTAAATGTTGCATATGACTTATGAAACAAAGATGGACATTTTCTCTCAGCTTTACTGGCCTCTGCATACTGGCCTCTGCATCAACTAACTCACCCTAGGTAACCTTTTGACTGCTGTACTTGAGGCAGAATTTGAATCCTCATATTCTTGTAGTTGTTTATCACTACACAATTACATGGATTACTATACAGGCAACATTTTAGTTTGTATATTAACCCATGTAGTCATGCAAATAGCGACACCAACAAGAATAATGCAAGCAAGCATGTGTCTAATCTATTCAAGCAAATAAGTACTGACATGTATGAATGAATACACCCACATGAGCCATACTGAGTGACAGGATCTAGATACAATAGAAAGACTGAATCTATAGATTATTTTGTTTCCACAGATACATTACAGCATGGTGCAGCACTGTCAAGGACTGCGCAGTCTTAACCAATAACAAGATATTGAAATGATAAAATGAGTCTTACTACAGTCTGGTCCATCATTGTTTTGCCAAAAGGTAGGCCCAATCCTGAGTCCTGTCCTGTCCTCTGTACAGTCCCTGAGATCAGAGCAAAAAAGAAGTTGCTTCAAGACCTTTGGAACGTTTCTCTCTCTCTCTCTCTCTCTCTCACACACACGCACGCATGCACGCACACACACAAACACAAACACACACAAACACACACAAACACACACACACACACACACACACACACACACACACACACACACACACACACACACACACACACACACACACACACACACACACACACACACACACACACACACACACACACACACACACACACACACACACACACACACACACACACACACACACACACACACACACACACACACACACACACACACACACACACGCCTCACAGGGGGCGTGGCCTCTAGGCAAGCAGAACCAATGGCTCTGGGGTAAAGGTAACATAAGGTTCGAGGCACCAATAGCAAGAGAGCTCTGGCCATGACTTCACATGGTATAGTTGTGTAGGGGCGGAGGAGAATAGAGCCATACAATCACACCACTGTGAGAGAGGAGGAGACCCATTCTCACTCTGCAAGCATGATTACTGTCATGAGAGCTATTTAACACTAAGGAAATAACACTTAGACTCTGATATTTCCTTGTTAAAATATGAAAAAAAGTTGGTACGTCTATTTGTGTGTCACGGATACATTTTTATGGGTCTCGACTAGAGTATAAATTGTAAAAAAAATAAAATACCCTTTCTCGTGTGAAACAACTAAAACAACTGAATTCACAATAGTTCACAATGTATACAAACAATACAAAAGAAAACATGAATAAAATTAAATAAACTGCTTGAATGATATTTTGATAGTTTGGTTTATGGTTTTACAGATTGTAGATGTCAATCTTCAATGACTTATTGACAGGCTTCTTGGGAGGCCTTAACATCAGTCTTAAGTAATCTTTCATGTATAGTTCATTACATTTACAAGTGTACTGTACATAACGTGGGTCTCCTATGCTGTAAAAATAATGTCCATGTCATGTAAAAAATAAATACAGCTAATATATAGCAAGGACGCATCTATTTATAAATAAATAAATAAATAATTTGATGAAATACTGTACATACATTCTTATTATTATTGCAGAAGGCCTAGATTTCGATTCAGTCTAACCAAGTGGAATATACATACTTCATTATTACAAGTAAGACGCGCAAACGCGGGAAGCGAACGCAGCTCGTACATATTTGGGTTTTGGACGTATAGCTGCTTTGGGGACTCCTTATATGGTTATGGCTGAGTCATGGTGACGTAACAGCGGGACAGACACACAGACAGACATGATCTGCTAGGTCTCATAGTAAGTGCTCATTGCGTTCGCAACAATGCATTACGTAATCCTGCAAAGAAGTACCACATCTATCTATAAAATACCTAGGCTCTTTTTTGTGTGGCTTTTTTGCCTTTGTATGTGTGATCTACATATAAAAACGCAAGATGCATTCCCCATATATGGAGATCGCTGATGTCATCAATATTGGCAACCCTATATCTGACTGTCAGATGGCCATATATGGAACGTGTCTTGAGTGTACAGGGTTTGATGAGGTCAGATCAACATATGGAATGTCAGTACAGCTCCATATATGGAGATCTAAGGGTTTGGTGTCAGATTCTGACATCAAACCTCAAACCCTACATACATCACATCGCCCCTCACTACACACGGGTGTGATTTATTTTTATTTTTACCCCACGATTTTGCAACCCATGTTTTCACCGTGTCAATTATCTAATATGTAATCCTGGGTGTTACACTTCCTCGGCCAACCTGGGTGGGCAGCGTACTGACCTCATGCTTCCTCCTATGCATGAGGAGTCCAAGCTGCTTCTTTTCACCTGACGGGGGAGAGTTTCCCCGTACGGACGTAGCACGTGGAAGGAACACGTTATTCCGACCAGTTCCTTTCCCGTCAGAGGGTACTTTCAGAGGATACGGGAGTCTCACCGTCACCTTCAGCTTCTGCTGCAGTCCCTGAGAAAAAGGTTGATACATTGTGTTTGACTTTGACTGGCTCGCCCCAGAATGGGCTCTTTGGTTTCTGCAGCAGGTAAGGTCCAGAAAGGCCTATGAGGAGGGCTCCTACGGGGGCTGTGAGCAGGATGGCTAGGACCGCCACAGTCAGCACATCCATGCCATACTTCTGCGATATCTCATCATTATTAGTCCTGGCCATGTCCAATGCTGTTGAGCCAATAGCCGCCTGTACAGTGGCCTTGGGCAGCCATGCCAGGGAAATGAACACCTTCTCCTTGAAGTTGAATCCCGCAAACAGCACACAGACAAATGTGAAGAGAACTCGAACCGTCAGGGCAATAAGCAGAGTAGCTATGCCCAGACCAACTGTGTTTCCCTCCAGCTGTGAGATTGTGATCTCTGCTCCTATCAGGCCAAATAGTAGTGGCTGGAACACATCCCAGGCCATCCCCACAACCTCCTCCACGGGTTCCTTGTCTTTCCCCCAGCCCAGGCCAGCCAGGAAAGCCAACACTAAGGTGCAGAGGCCTCCAGAACCGGGAAACCCTGCTTGGTTACTTCCAAACACTGCAAATACAGACAGGCCCAGCACCAAGAAGGAACGCTTCATCACCAAGTGTTGTTGGTCACGACTAGGGAAATACTGGATGAGAAAGCCAAGGAGAATCCCAGCAACCAGGCCCCCAGCTACCTCCAGGATGCCTCGCAGCAGGTTGTACCACGTGCTGCCTGTGGCAAAGGCCATGCCCATGCACGTGGTGAAACCAGTGATGGCCAGGATGTCATCGAAGCTGCCCGCCGCCATAAGGAGGGTGGGAATGCCTTGCTCCAAACCATAGCCATCCTTCTGAAGCGTCAGCATGGAGGGAACCACCACGGCCGGAGACACGGCACCGAGCACAAACCCCAGAATGAAGCCCCACACCCAGGGCAGGCCCATGAGGAAACGGGACACCACGGCTACGCTGGTGGCCTCCATCAAGCAGGGACCCATCGCCACACGTACGCAAACACCCTTTAGTTTCTTCAGAGCCGAGGGATCCAACCCCAGGCCGGCTCTCGTCAGAATGACGGCCAGGGCGATGTTCCTCAGGGAGGCGGACCATCGGAAGTCGATATACACGGCCTCCGTTACCACGGGGACGTTCCTCAGCAGGAAACCCGTCAGCAGCATTCCGAGAAGAGGGGGAAGGGGTGGAAGTTTAGGCATACGTATGAGGCCCATCAGTTTGCCTCCGGCGACTGCACAGATGAAAACCGTTGTGATGCCAAACAAGTTGCCTCCTGGGAGACACTCCTTCCCTGTGATGGACCACACCACTCCAAACAGCACAGCGGCCAAAAGAACGTTGGTAACAAGGGAGGCAAAGAGGCCTCTTGGCGGACATGGGCAAAACTTGCGGAGCAGCGGACAGCAGACCACTGGCGGTTCTGTGTTGGCGCCTGCATCCGCCACAGCAGCATTGCGAGTAAGGAAGTAGGTAGTCTCCTCGGTGACATCTGGAGTAGAGCAGCGACGGACCACCACCTGGATCTGGTTCACATTCAGGTGATCTGCATGGTTAGCACTAGCAGCAGTCGTGGCTGCTTCCCCTGCCGGACTGGGAGCAGGACTGGGGGACACTGGACTTGGTGGAGGACTTGCTTCAGGTGTAGCTGGTTTGGTCTGAGTGTCCTCCATGGAATGGTCCTCTTGCTTCTAACACAGAAAGCCCACTAAAGGGGTGTGGTTGGCCATCTATGGGGCTGTTCCATCAGTGTTGTACAAAAGGTTCTTCTGGGCCACAAGCCCCTATTGATACATCAATAATAAATATCATCACGCTCTATGCGTTTCATTCATATATCCGTGACACGACCTCACTTTTATCTCCCTCACACACTGTGACGTCACGCCCAGCGCATACGCCTATATAAGTACCAGAATCATGTCCATTTTTTGTTCTTCCTTTGTGCATATTTGTTGGGGGAATTGATTTTCAGAGGATCCTTTTTGCTTTTGTTGAGAAAGCAACAGTTTGTTCGTACCACCATCTCACTGAAAGATCTTTCACTGATTAGATCTTTGGTGTCATTTGCCTGTGGCGTTGCTGAGGCTAGAGCTGTTCCCATGCATCACTACTTCTGTCACTGCTGTAACGGAGAAGTGAACCCCAAGCTCCCGGAATATATATGTCCTACGTGTGATTCCGGCTTCATAGAGGAAGTACCAGAAAACTCCAATCTCCTGGAAGATGTCCCCAACAGGGTAGATGACACCGTACCTGTACACCCGATTCCACAGGCCGCAGATGTGATCGGGATGTTTCAGCAGATCTTCGCTGGTCTCGGTCACCCAGTCACTGCTGGTTTTCACATTATGCCCCTCGGCGGCAGACGGCCAGGCGGCGGAGATCCCTCTGCAGAACAACAGATCCGTCCCGTTGGGATCCTTCCAAACCCAGTCGTTGGTCCTCTGTCCCTCAGCAGCAGCAGCAGACCACCAGGCGGTCGCGCCGGAGAAGCCTCTGCAGAAAATGGTCCGCAAGCGACCTTGGAGGGGAGCATACAAAATAATATCTTACCTCTACTGTTCGCCTCTGGAATCATCGGCCCCAATAGCCCTAACCCTCTCGGCAGCACCAGACTGCCAGGGGGAAGAGAACCGTCCGCTGGGAACCAACCAGGATCCGTGGAGAATCTGGAGATGACCATGCAACAGTTAATTTCTGCCGTGGTTGGTTATATTGCTGGTGCTGCACCTCAGCATGACTGGGCCAACCCAGGAGTCACTGGTTCTTCAAACTTCATGTGGACGCCGCTGTTGCACTCCAACGTAGGGGACTATGTGTTCGGACAGGGAGGTCTGGACTCTATCCTAACAATGTTGTTAGATCGGTTCGAGAACACCGGGCCTCCTCCAGCAGAGAAGGAAAGGATTTCCACTCTCCCAACAGTCAACATATCTCAGGAACAAGTAGACTCCAATATGGAGTGTTCAGTCTGCAAAGAGGACTTCAAAGTTGGCGAGGCAGTCAGACACATGCCTTGTAATCACTACTTCCACTCGGACTGTATAGTGCCCTGGCTGGAAATGCATGACACATGTCCTGTGTGTAGAAAGGGTATAAATGGAGAAGGCAACGACAATGGGCAGAAACCTCATCCATAAACAAACGTTAGCAATAGTTGGGTTGGACACAAAAAAAAAGACGTTCGTACCATGCTACTAATCAGGTATTTTTTTAGGATGATACTACACACAAGAGAAAATGTTATACCTCTACCTCCGATAAAAAGGTTGGCAATGGTCACATCCAGAGAATCACAGAGGATGGCATCCAGTCACATGGTGGGCTGGAGGTATAGAGGGGACCAATGTCGTGCAGACCCCCCAACAGACAGCTACGTGGTACTGACATCATGACCGGAAAGAAGGTCATGATCATCAATATCCTCAAGAGGTATTTTGCCTTTGAAGTGAAAGTATTAGACCATAAAAATGTAAGGTTTTAGGGCGAGCAACTACCGGTGACGCTGCACCACGCCCATGAGGCTGGACGAAGCAACGACAAAGCTAAAAAAACAACTACATTGAACTTTACTGTAATTGGTTCATGTGGTGTATAGTTCTGTTCTCTTGTTTTGTCTATTTTTGAGAGGCGCTAGAGTCTCCAATGTCTGGCTTTTGAAATTACGTCATATAGCAGCCTAAAAGTCTATGGACTTTAATGTTTGTTTAGGGCACTAAACATGATATCATGTGGCAGCCGAGTCTATGGACCTATAATGTTTGTTTACAGCAGTTAAACAAACATTACCAGGGGCCCCTCACTTCACACTAGTGTGAGTTTGATGCATATCCTACTGTATAGAGTAGACCGATTCACAGAGGGTTTCCTGGGCGCGGCCATTACTGAGGTGTATCATTAAGCGCAACAGCACTGATTAGCTACACCTGCTCCATGGTTTACACTTCAGTAATGGCCGCGCCCAGGGCACCCCTCTGTGAATCGGTCTATAAGGGATCAATCAGCATTATTATTTTTGTCAGTTTTTTTTACTATGGGTTTACTCAATGTATCTGTGCAGTCTCTAGTGAATGTGCATAAACAAAGTTGGGCTGTAAAAAAGAAACTGAAAAAGTACTCGACCTAACCCTGGCAGGAACTTCAAGAGCTGGGATTGCGTTTCATGAAATTTCCAAGACGGTGGTCCTCCAGTCCAGACTGAGGACCTCGCAGCTAACTGCTAACTCTTTCTGAGGAAACCAGAGAGTAGAAAAAGATGACAGGGATTCAACAGCAAAGCCTTAACCTGGAGGAGCAACCTTTACTTTTATTTTGTGGGTCTATAATGTTTACCTTTTTTATTAGATATAGTTTGGAGAGACAGGAAACCGAGGATATTAATACAGAGAAGGGAAGACATGTGAAACATGACGGTTGGATTCAAACACAGATCCTCGCTGACACACCTGCGGAAGCAAGTGTAACTGGCTGAGCCAGTCAGTCCCTTGTGGTGCTTCTCCAACTGTAACGACGTCACTGGTGGCTCAGCTGCGTCAACATCCTCGGGATCAAAGCTCTCAAGAGTCATATTGTCTGTCCATCATGTACGTACTAGGGCCCGTCCCTACTCCAGGGGTTGTCAACCCTTGCTCCATGGGACGGAAATAGGGGTCCCCATAGAGTAGGTATAGTCCCCAGATGATTTTCTCCCCTATCTCCGCCACTTTTTGCAGTTCTTTGCTGTCGCTTTCCACCAGATTGGGCAATATGGTAGAGGGACATGGGAAACTGAAGCTCACAATTATATGATTGTATGAATTACATGATCCACTCTACCCACTGATGATGTCACACCTCTCTATATGAACAGAATCTGTGTTTCTATGGCTTATTGTGTTAGTCTGTACTTCTGCTTTATTTTGAAGTGCCAATCTCAGGTCTGATTTTAAACCTGGGTCAGTTTTGTGGTCAGGATTATGTTGTATGCGGTTCTGGGTACCCCAATCCATTGCCAGACTTTGTTTTTTATTTGTTTTGGGGAGAGTTTAAGAGGTTCCACTTGACTGGCCTCCAAATACCGACTGCAAGGGAAGCTGTGTTATTAACGGGTTTTATCCCCCTATCTACTAGCCTTAGGTTTCATATTATCGGTAACGTTTGCAGGACAACAGATAAGAAATAACAAAAATTTAGTTATTTGTTTTCCTCAGAGTGGCAATGAGGGTCTGTGTGTCTGGAGGTAATCTTGCACACACAAACAACTCAAAATAAATGTTGCACACTGGCAGTAGTTAACTTTCACTCATTTTTTCCCAAATCTTTATACTTTTTTAATTTACTCACCTGGCTGTTTAAGATCGGCAGGCCATCACGGCGGTGGTCCGGGTTAGGGTCCGACCGTTCAGCAAGTCCACGTTGATGTCCATTATTGAGAATGCTCCTCAGTACGTTAGTTAAGTTTCTTAGTTCGTACCGTATCTTACCGACCTTGAATATCAATAATAAAGAAGATATTCATTTGATTATAGTTCCATGCTCCCCACACCACAATCACAGCATTTCTTCACTCTGATAGGCCCATTTCAAAATGTGTGTGGACACTCATGTCTCAGACTTATTGCAGCGAGCCAGAGCTGACGCCGGCCTTTCGTTGCCCAACTTCCATTATATTACTGGGTTTTCACTGTCCAGACACTTTTAACCCATTCTGACCTGAGATCAGATTCATACGAGGTTTCCACTGGACACACACTGGTCTGATTAACCCATTCTGACCTGAGATCAGATTCTAAAAAATGTCAGCCGTTCGATTTTTCAAAAATAGCAGACCTACAAGCTCTTAGCGCGCCACTCGGTGGCGCGCTATGAGCTTGTAGATCTGCTATTTTTCAATAGCTAAAGCATAACATGATGCCAACACCAAAATGGGTTCCCGTTCAGAATGGGTTAATATGGTTTGACTCAACAACCAAAGTATGTTGGCGAGAGCTTGAGTAGAGTTTGGTTCATCCCATTGAGCTGAGAGACCTTTTGTAATAATTGATTGCATTTTTATAGCACTTTTCTATGCACTACATGCTTACTCAAAGCGTTTTACAACGGTCCATTCATTCATACATTGGGAGGTGAAGCGACGAACAGTCGACGCCAGCGTCCTCACTTCCCACATTCACACACCAATGGTGGCAACCACTGTAGGCAAGGTGGGGTTCAGTGTTCTTGCCCAAGGACACTTCGACATGTGGACAGGAGGAGCCGGGATTCGAACCCCCGACCCACATGGCCACAGCCATATTCAAATATAACTACCAACCATTGCAATGTTCACCTTGCGCCACTTGTTTCCCCAATAGTAACAGCATGGAGGGGAGTGATACATTAGGCTTTTTTCAGAAGCCAGTTGGCAGACATGTCAAAAAATCTCTAAGCAAGTACTAAAGAAGTTTTAAATGTTGAATGTTATATATATATATATCTTCTACTGTGAGCTAATTGTCTTCATAGGAGGCGAGACGTAAGGGAGCGTTTGTTTTTGGACATGAGGCACAGCCGAACAAGCTCAGGCAAGCGAGTCGCAGTGCAAAAGTTGCGAATTCCGCTTCATCTGACTCAGCGCCGTTCGAGTTACATCAGGGATATAATCGTAAATCGGACTTTTGACAATACAGATAATTAGGATCACAGCATTGCCCAATTCAGAGGACAATTCAACCTTCCATTCCTGCTGAGCTATAGACCTTTATTGTATTTCCCATTGAACATACATCTAGTATCACTATACAGATTCCATATCTTACAGCTTTTCTCTCAGTAGTCCAAAGATCAGTCATTCCAGCAGTTTACACAGCCTCCGCCTCCAGAGGAGTCTGTGTCGTAATCTTCATCCTCTGAGCTCAGGTCCACATGTTCTCTAGGGTTCCAACTCTCTTGGTGATCTGTGACAATCCGGTGAGATGTGGATCTGCTGTCGCCGGGCAGTTGGTCAACTGGTTCTGACGGATCCAGGTCAGCTAGAAGAACACACAGTACACCAGCTTGGAAAATTAAGAATGAATTTACTGGTATCTCTCAAAACACCAGTGCTCATGGAATGGAATATATGTGGTGGACACTAGATGGAGGTGTCTCACCTCAGCATGCCACCAGTTACCTCATAAATATATACCGGTACATAATATTAACCAATAAATATATATATATTTATACTACATCACATTACTCAAAACTAATCATAACAAATAATAAACACACGTGACCGCAGTCCACGTGAGACACACACACACACACACACACACACACACACACACACACACACACACACACACACACACACACACACACACACACACACACACACACACACACACACACACACACACACACACACACACACACACACACACACACACACACACACACAGATTTATTTTATATTTCTTGTCATATATTTCTTGTATAATGACCCTAGGGGGCCAGGGAAAAAAAGAACGCACCGTACTTACTGTGACACACCCGTGAGGACTGCACATCACAATACCTCACTTTACCCTGAACAACGCACAAGCTGAAACGTGTTGGTGTATTTTAATTTAATCTAGCTTTAATTTATAAAAAACGTTTTACACTTATGTGGATCTGGATAATTTATGGTGATAACGTTTCATAGTTTCTGAAGTTTGGCAAGTGGCTATATGGCAGTTTTAAGGAGTGTTTTTGGTACAAAACTAATGCTTGGAATTAGAATCATGAAAACCCCCTAGTAAGTTTGACACACATACTTACTTAAAGCATAATGAAATGTCATTTTTGCCGTAGGTTGTTAATGGTATGTTCACATATAAACCCCTATAAAATAATTGCTCAATAACGACAGCCGGTCAGCAACTGGATCCAGGCCAATAAAAAAAAACTACATGCCTACCAAATGTCCCACTCCACTCCACACGCCCCCGGCTGCCGGACTACTGTGACGTTAAGACACACTGGAAGATAAAGAGCTACCTACCAGAAATGTGTTTCTGTATCCAGTCCCTCAGTGCTGCTACTGAGGTGAACACTGCTGGTGTTTGGGAATGGAAACTTCCACAGCCTTCACTCCTCTCGCTGCTCCCTGTCTCGCCTTCACTCCTCCTCAGACCCACGAGCACATAGTTGGAGTCGGCTCTTTGGCACACCAAGCTTGTGCCCAAGCTGCCCTACAGGAGTGGCAAAGAACAGAATTTTATTCGTACAACTAGACTTATATAGTGTATACTTTTCTCCATCCGTCTTCCTAACCTTGTTATCTAAATGAAGCATGCATATCTTTGAGGGGCGCTAGCCCCTCCTATCCATGTCCAGCTTTTGGTGTACTAGAGCGGTGCCCGTTGGGCACTGGTCTACTTGGAACGTTGCAAGTTGGGAATGCATGCCCAACCCAGTTATACGTGTCGCTTTTATGCCAATATATGGAGTTCTTTGTCAGGCATGCTCAAATATGGAGTCTAAGCAGATGTCAGAACCTAATTGTGATGTCAGAACAGGCCAGTCAGGC
Organism: Protomyctophum bolini; assembly: GCF_963924005.1. Classification (NCBI taxonomy): domain Eukaryota; kingdom Metazoa; phylum Chordata; class Actinopteri; order Myctophiformes; family Myctophidae; genus Protomyctophum; species Protomyctophum bolini. Next base: position 45,820,695 of record NC_137865.1, read on the forward strand.
ATGCCCAAATATGGAGTCTGGGCAGGGGCCCTGTCCAGACCCCGGGCAGAGGCCTTTTCGGGTCGGTTCTGGACAACTGTGGGTCCGACCGACTCGACATTGGGCACTGCCCCCCCCCCCCCCCCTGTGGTGAGATGGAACGCATGTCGAATTTATGCAGATGTCAGAAGTCGGTGCGTCATGGCTCTGGAGCCCGTGTACGTGGAGTCTATGCAGTGATGTCAGAAGTGATGTCCTTTCGTGGCGGTTCTGGACAACCGTGGGTCCGACCGACTCGACACTGGGCACTGCACTCCCTGTGGGGGTGTGGAACCCTTGTGTCGAATTTGAAGTCTGTGGGGCGAACGGTTCTCGAGTTATGTGAATAGAAGTGTCTATTTGTACGTCTCTAAATGTTTTGATGAATTGAGTGGACCCTCTTGTAAACAAGTGTAATGCTTTATTGGGTCGTCCACTCACAGTTAACAGTCTTTGTATTGAGTTGTGCTTGAAATGTACTGTAATTCTGCAAACTGTTAATAAATATTTCAATCAATCAATCTATATACAGTAAGTTGTTGTTGATCTACTCTACAAGGTATTGCCACTAGAGGGAGGTATTTACCAACGAAACTGCTCTGCCCTGCAAGGAACTTAGTAAAATATACCAATCATGTATGTTACATTCCTTTGATTTCTATGGGGTGAAAGAAAGTACATGAGATCTGAAACAGTGTTTTTCATATACAGTACATCTATGTTTATGTATATAACAGGGATGGGGAAACAAATAATGAGGATGACACAGGGGGCTATAATAAACTAAAGTAGGCTATGATCTGCATATCCTGACTATAGCCTTATATTCCTTTTGTGTTGACCTTGATTGGCTCAGTGGTCTACATCACATCTGATTGGCTCACTGGTCTACATCACATCTGCATCTCCCGAATAGTGAGACGACCACTTTGGTTCCTACTTTAAGGCAATTAGAAGTAGATTTTGGGTTCCAGTTCCGAACCAACTTTTAGGGATCTGAACCAATTCATTTGATTTGATTTGATTTAGTTTTATAGTCATAGTCTTTTGAATAAAATGTAATTAATTGTTTTCCTCATATTTTAGTCACCTGAAATGTTTTAGTGTTAGTCTAGTTTTTGTCAACTAAATACAAAATTTAGTCGACTAAAATTTAGTCGACTAAAAAAAGCATTTTGGCGGGCCTTGACTGCGTCATAATGACAGATTTTACACTTGGAGTTGCACGCTGAAAATAGCAGATCTACAAGCTCGAGAAAATAGCAGATCTACGAGTTTTTTTTTGTCTGTGAAAAAAAGTTGGACTTGACTCCACACTGGCTCTGTGCTGTTGCTCACCATGCAGTGGTGTTGGGACTGGTTGTGTGCCAGCGTTGCTCTGACACACAGCATGTCATGATGAGGCAGGGCAGAGGTGTAGTGCCGCTCGCACTCAGCATGGCTCATCACAGACACCTGGCGGGCATAAACCACGGCAACATTCTTCAGGTCACCTATAAAAACATAAATGTTAACATAATCAAGAGTGACTGACTGTGCAAAAGCATGTGGGTGGTTATGATTACTGTATGTTAATGGATTTCTGCTAGTAGCAGTGACTCACCACATGTGGAAATATACATCTCTCTCTCTCTCTCTCTCTCTCTCATATAGAAACATCTCATACTTGTTTTCAATATGCTGTATCTACTGTAATTTTCTTCTCTCCCTGAAACATGATCTTAACGGCTGTAAAGTTTGTATCTTATCTTAGGCCAGTCCACACCAGTGTAACTTCCTGCAACGTGCAACTACTACATGCAACCATTATCCACGCATTGTCACAGTGCAGGGCAGAGAAGGTGTCGGACCCAAGTGCAGACAGACAGGCGGAGGCAGAGGAGGATGTCAAATGAAACAGAGTTTATGGATAAAACTCACAACGGACCAGGACCAAACACCAGGAAGTAATAAACAAGACTAGGAACAAAGGTACTAGGAACACGAGAAGCCAAACTAGGACGTACACTCATGACTTACAATGAGGATCTGACAAAGGACTGAAACACACTGGGGCATATATATATACAAAGACTGACTAGACACAGGTGAACCACTAACAAAATCAACACAGGGATTGGCTGAGAGACAAACAAGACACAGGTGGAGAAAACTAATAATCACAGGTGGTGAGACAACACAGGTAACAAAAGCAACAGAGGAAACCAAGGGACCAAAAATACTACAAAACAAAAGCACAACAGAAAACGTCACGGATCGTGACACGCATTGGTGTGGACTGGCCGCACACATGCACAGACACAGATTATTATTATATACAGTATAGTAGGATAATGGTAAATAAAATAAAGGCTAAAATAAAGTGCTTAAAAAGTTCATCTTCGATTTTTGGTGCCTCCCAACTCAGCAAATTGGGTGGTGCCAACAGACACTCGCCTGATGCAATATAATCTGGCCCTGGTCATTATTGTTGAATTGTTGAATGAAATGAGTGTTTCAAAACATAACCTATCCAGGGGGAATATGTCCGGCATATGTTCTGGCCTGACACACTCTGCCTTAGGCTGTGACCAGGCTTTTCTCTTAGGTTGTGACCAGGCTTTTCTCTTGGAGCCTTAGGCTGTGACCAGGCTTTTCTCTTAGGCTGTGACCAGGCTTTTCTCTTGGAGCCTTAGGCTGTGACCAGGCTTTTCTCTTAGGCTGTGACCAGGCTTTTCTCTTAGGTTGTGACCAGGCTTTTCTCTTGCAGAGGAGTAAGGCATGGGAACAAGGCTAAGGACGGTCTACATTACTAGGCTGATGCCATTGGGATTTGGGAATGAGCAGCACCAGTAATGCAATACCCATTGTACCTGTTCCTGTTGTACACAGTGTAAGAGTAAGTAAGTAAGTAGCATTGTCGAGCCAGGGGTCCCATAGGGCAGGAGGCTATCTCCTGTTTCTGTAGCGTGAGGCAGCTTGATGTATTTTTTGGGGTCTTTGGTATGACCCGGCCAGGGATTGAACCCCGACCTCCCAGTCTCAGGGCGGACACTCTAACCACAAGGCCACTGAGCTGCAGGGCCAGAGTATAGCTGCCCTGAATTGTTGAGGGGCGCCAGCCCCTCCTATGCCCAGCTTTCCGGGTCTGTGTGAACACAAACATTGGCCTGTGATTGGCTGGTCACCCCATAGCGATGATTTGATTGGCTGAGCAAAGTACGTACTAGAGATAAAAGTGAGGGCAGAAAAGTGAAGACGACAAAAGTGATTGGCCGGAATGACATTTGTGATGATTTGATTGGCTGCGAGCACGGAATGTGATGTATGATGATGTATACATGATGACAAGAGTGGCACTCATTTCACACGAGTGTGATTTTTTTTTTTTTTAATATATTTTTTATCCCACGATTTTGTAACCCATTCTTCACCCCTGTGTCAATCATCTACTGTGATCCTGGGCTCTACACACCCTCCACCAACCTGGGGAGAGCAACGGACTTAACTCATGCTTCCTTCATGCTTGAGTGTCCAAGTTGCTCCTTTACACCTGACAGGGGGGGGAGTTTCCCTGGTTGGACGTAGCGCGTGGAAGGAACACGTTATTCCAACCAGTTCCTTTCCCCTCCATCAGGCGCCCCGGCTGGCCAGGGGGAGGCAGTTTAGAGACCAGGATTTGTGTGATTGTTTTTTAAGCGTTTGAATACATACAGTATACAGATATATATATAGGCCTATGCTGCAGTGTATACAATGTAGTGGATAAAGATTACCCGTTGGCTCCTCCCATCCTGAGACAGTGCACCGCTGGGTGGAAAGGGTCTCCTGTTCTTCTTCTTTGTTTTGCATGCAGATGGTCTGGGCATGCTCCGTTAGGCTCAGGGGAGAACGGAGCTGCAATAAGGCAGCGTCGTAGTGAGGGTGGAGGAATACCCTGGAGACCTGACGCCTCTACAGAACACACATACAGTACGCACGCACGCACACGCACACACACACACACACACACGCAGACACACACACACACACACACACACACACACACACGCACACACACGCAGACACACACGTGCAGACACACACGTGCAGACACACACGCAGTTGCATTGAACATCGGAACATAAGCATATTTTTCTTGAAAAATGGTTAAAAGAAATAGCAGCTTGTAGATCTGCTATTTCAGCTTTTTTTTGTCTTCAGGAAAGACATTTTTTCAACATGGAAACGATTCATGACGATTATGACAAAATAATTGCGATTGTCTCAAATAATTACGATTAGGCGATTATGTAATAATTGTGACAGGCCTAGATAGAACTGACATCCTAGAAAACAAATGGGGAATTCAGGTCAAATGTCCGCTAAATATTGTCCCCACACGTCTCAATATTTAGTTATTTACCATTGACAATGAAAGGAGAAAGTATTTCCGCCAAATATGTCGTAAATTAAACATCAAAACATTGAACACATTCATTGACAATGAAGGGAAACTTTACGTCATGTAGACGAGCAAATCGGCTAACGAATCAGATGTCGTTGGGAACGCTTGGCCAATAAAGGCTCATACATAGTCTGGATTTACGGCGGTGGGGTGACCACCGAACTACAACATGACGTCACGAGCCGCGGTGAAGAGCAAACCACCGCCACCGCTCCAGCCCTTCTCTCTGTTTTTACTCACCACCGCTCAACGTTATTTCAATTCCGGTGGTCAGCTCACCACCGGAGCGGTGGTCACCTTACCACCGAAAATCCAGACTATGAATAGGCCTTAAGGGACCACCATTCTTGACGATGATGTACGATCATCTTCACTTCACACGGGTGTGATTTTTTTTATTTTTAGAATGGGCCCAGGTCTAAATGGGAGAATAAAATGCAAAGGGTCATCGTGCAGAACGTTATTCCATGTCTCCGTTAGCCTGACATTTCCATTTCATTTCACTAATGGTAGCGATCGGGGGCTGGAGCCGCCAGGCTATGTCTCTGTGGCACACAGAGAGAGAAACACAACACACTACCTGTCTGTCAGCTCCTGTTGTCGTCACCCACAGTCTGCTGGAGGCGTTCTCCTCTCTGACACAGACGGACACACAAACACAATAATACTGCAGTACTTGTGGAGGCAACCTTTGAAACAGGCCTCTTCATTGTTTTTCAGACCAAGGACCCCTTAGCTGAGAGAGAGAGATGAAGCAGGGAAGGGAACCAAGGACCCCTTAGCTGAGAGAGAGAGATGAAGCAGGGAAGGGAACCAAGGACCCCTTAGCTGAGAGAGAGAGAGATGAAGCAGGGAAGGGAACCAAGGACCCCTTAGCTGAGATAGAGAGATGAAGCAGGGAAGGGAACGCGGCTGCATGAAGTATATTGTACCAAATTGTGTTGCACATTCAACTTTTTCGTAGATTTCATAGATTGCTTCATAGACGTGCTTGACAGCGCTATCACCATGTGTTTTTTGTCTACTCATTATCTTTTCTCTGTTATAACATAATGTGGTATTCTAAACCCTCAATCCTTACTTAGTAAACTTAACCTTTGGTTCTGTACTTTGCCTGCTCTCTTTTTCCCCTCTACACACCACCAAACCTCTTGGCTGAAAAGTTCAAGTGATGCATGTAAAATAAAGTGTGTGTGTGTGTGTGTGTGTGTGTGTGTGTGTGTGTGTGTGTGTGTGTGTGTGTGTGTGTGTGTGTGTGTGTGTGTGTGAGCGCACGCGCGCACGAACGAGCGATTCGCTAAACAGTAACTCACAGGCCAATGATGCAGCGTGCAGTAGTGAGGACCCAGGGCGTCTGGATCAAGACCCCATAGCAGAGGAACTCTTTACCCAGGAAAAGGTGCATGTCCCAGGGCAGCGCTCGTTGCTGGGGCCCCTCTCCAGCTGCTGGACCTCCACCACCACCATTTGGACCTGGAAACACAAACACAGCAGGAGTATGAGGCATTCCACACGGCTCCGCCGACACCCACTCAGGCTCATGACGTATCGTCTCTGGAGGGTGGAAACCTCCTATGTCCAAGGATTCAAATAAGAGAAATAGCAAAAGTAGCAGATCTACAAGCTCAAAACGCGTGTGTGATGCTGTAGTATATGATCAAGTAGGGTGGGAAAAAAACCCACGGGGATAAGATGTTCTGCCCGACAGCAACGATATGCATGCATGTGTAAACGCACAGAAAGACACTATTCTCAGCCACTGATATATTGGAAACATCTTACACTCTGTGTATGCAAAGGATTGTTCCCAAAACCCAATTATATTTTTCCAAGCACTGCACTTGTATATATAATATTCTTTTTTCGTTCCTGTTATCTATAGTAGGCCTACTGTATCTGTATACCATATTGGAATGTGTATTGTTTCACCGTCAAATATCGCAGTCACATTCTAAAGGCCTCTCTTTGTCGGTTACACAATATCACTGGAAGCACTGATGCATCACTAGAAATGACAGATAAAGCGAGATAAACGCTTAACTGATGAGAAGATAAGATTACATGGCAACCTGTAATTCTGGTGCTGCTGCGCGATTGTTTTATGGGTGGAAAGGAAAAGGGAACCAGGACATTATCCACCGACCGTGTGGCGTTGCGTGTCGGACGTTAGCTGCCAAATCATCCGTGAGAGCCGTCTGCTCGTCTGTCTGTTTGTCCGGCTCGCTGTCGGTCTCCCTTTCCCAGTGGACCGTCTCCTGCTCATGCAGGTCTATAGAGGAGATAGTAGAAAGGGTAATTTGAGGGCTAGGGCTAGTGGTTAATCAGACAAATTGATATGGTCAATTATCAAAATCATGCACTCTCCCACAGTAATAAGGAAAAAACTAAACATATTGGCCACTTTTACATATTTTTTTTTTTACACTCAATTTACTTAAAATTTTTATCCCACGATTTCACCTGGTGCCATTTATTTCCTTTTTTTCCTTCAATGCCGAGTGAGAAGGCTGCGTATTATCACCCGACAGGGGGGAGTTTCCCCGGTAGGACGTAGCACGTGGAAGGAACACGTTCTTCCAACCAGTTATTTTTCCCCTCCATCAGGCGCCCCAGCTGGCCAGGGGGAGGCAGTATAGAGACTAGGATTACTGCATGTTTTTTGTGTGAGGGTACCCTCAACATGCTTCACTTTGTTTTCAATTCATGAAAAATATATTATCAATAGGACAATAATCGCTGAGAAAATGATCAATGGATGCAGCCCTAATATGCAGGGAATGTCTTTTCTCTCTGTTTCGCTCACAGACACTAACCTGCATGGCTGATGAAGGTTGTCGTTGCCTGGAAACCTCTGTGTGTGATGGTGCTGTCTGTGGTGAACCGGACAACCATCACAGTGTCGTAGGACAGGACTGGAGGAGGCAGCGTTCTCCCGCACAGCACAGCTACACAGACAGAGCCACAATACATACACAGCTTAAGGTTTTTAAGATTTTTGGACTTAAAAGCTGTAGAAAATACTTGCCATTAATATAGTGGTTGCAAAGGTATTAATTGATTGCCTGAATCCCGTGGTGGGAGTTCAATCAATGAATACCATTGCAACCACTAGATTAATGGCAAGTATTTCCTACAGCTTTAAGTCCAAAGATCTGAACTAACCCTTTAACACCGGGCTTCTCAAAGGGGGTGCCGTGCCATAAGAAATGGGTCCGTGACCCACAGCGAACTACGGTATCCCACCTATCTCCTCGGTTCCCTCGACATCCCCGAGGACAGTGAGAGCATCGTAGAGACATCCTTCGGACTCTTCCAGGTAAAAGTCCTCAAAGTCCAGCTTTGACAGATACACGGAAAAAAGCACATTCATCAGTCAAGTCACATGTTCAGTTCAAGATCCATTCGTTTTTTCTAAAGGTTTTTTAACAGCTTTTGTTATAGATTGTGTCATATATGCCACATATGTGCACATTATGTAAAGCTTTTGTGATGTACATAAAACGTATTTGTCACCTTAACAATGTGACCCAGTGGTGCATAGATGACCCAGCGGCAGACAGAGTTGTTGCTGTAGGATTGTGGGTAATTTGGGCTGTGGATAGCATTCTGATCCTCGACAAGAACCACTGTCCCACACACTGAGCACGCAGGCACGCATGCGCACACGCACACACACACACACACACACACACACACACACACACACACACACACAGGGTTACTATAGAGTTACAGAGACTAGTCTTTTGTGACACACGCCCAGATACTGATTTACCAAAACAAAAGACACATTATTTCCATCAGTGGCAAGGGATTTCTCCACCGCCTCTCCCCTCCCTCCGTCCATCTCTGTGTCCATTTCCCCTTCTCGCACTACCCCCCCTCTCTCTCTCTCTCTCTCTCTCTCTCTCTCTCTTTCTCTCTCTCACTACCTCTCTCTACCTCTCTCTCCCTCTGTCTCTGGACGTCTTGTGCAGCTCATTAATGTATCATGGGACATAACATCTACCAGCTCTTCTCCCTGGTTGCTGTGACGACAACGTCAACAAAGACCAATCCATATATGACGATGTGATGTGTTGAAAAGACATAATCCCAAACAATTTTAGATTATCTTGATTGGAGTGGAGGCGTGGTCCGCGTGGACACTGGACAGCCTGCTGTGGGAGTTGAACCCTCAACCATTTAGTACGGTACAAGACACTATACGACCAGGGGTCATCAGTATGTGTCCGTACATGGACACATACGTCCGTGGCAAAGACTTGGTCTTGTCCGTGGCAAATGATATGTAAGATGATATGTTTTACACACCACTATAAAGTTCTTATTTTGATCATAAGACCCAATTACTGTATGCCAAGTCTACATATATTTGCTTCAGAATATGTTTGAGTGTACTGATTTACTACGACACTATGGCCTATGAGTCCACTAGTACTAGTCACTAGTACTAGTGGACTCATCGGCCACAGGCCACTAGTAACTTGTGGTTCTCAGATGTTTTCTTTGCAAGGACCCCTTTAACTCTGAGTGGTTCCATTTGAACACTCTCAGAGCAGTGGCGCCACGTCGGGATGTAAAAAGTGCGGGGACAATATTCGAGATGGAGAGTTGAGCTGAACTAGAGAGCAACGGCAGTTACTGCACGTAGGGCAGGCTACAGTATACGTTACTGTACAGTACAGTTACTGCATGTAGGGACAGTATATGGTCAGAATGGTCATTGCAGCGAGAGGTAAGCAGCGGCAGCAAATACACCACGACTGTGCAACAAAACGGGAACGGTGCCAGAGACGGTGCTTGACATTCAGACCCTTCTGACCCCCCCCTCCGGCGCCTACTGTATGTCTCAGAGTGTGCGTGCATGTTTCACCGGCATCAGAATGTGCTTGGGTGGCGTGTAGGACGGCACGATGCCTGACGGCGAATCCACTTCTCGTCTCCGTGATGTCAGAGGAGAAGAAGAGTGCTGCACTCTGGATGTTGTTCAGAAGCACTGGGCCGGGAAGCACACCGCCACAGAAAGTTGCTGATATGAGAGAGAGAGAGGGAGGGAGAGAGAGAGAGAGAGAGAGAGAGAGAAATTAGTTTTAGAAGTAAAAAACGTGGGTGAAATGTGTTTTTGTGCATAGTTCCCATCGTGTTTTTTTTCCAAGAAAATAAAGGAATGGGGAGAGATAGAGAGAGAGAGAGGGTGTGTTAGATAGTACAGTTTGATGTTTGGCATGCAAGCACAATGTTCATGCCTGCAAGAGCAGCTATTAAATGCAGACCGTTACTGTGACCATGACTAGTTGTTACAGTGACGATTTCTAGAGAGAACAAAGGAGAGATAGAACTGGATGGAAGAATGGAAGGAAGGAAGGAAAGAGACACAAAGACATGTTTTGTCGCAGCGCGTTGTGAGCACAAAATACAAAACATGTCTTCATGTTGGTCTTCATGTCTTCAGCATGCAACCAACCAACCAACCTAAAACTAAATGAAATTATATTAAAAAGACTATGACTAAAACTAAACAAAATCAAAATGGGTCTTATGTAATTGTCTTGTGTGTACAGTGTGTGTGTGCGCACGCGTGTGTGTGTGTGCGCACGCGCGTGTGTGTGTGTGTGTGCTTGCGTGCGTGTGTCATAATCCAGACTCACCAACAGGCCTACGGGACCCTATTGAGACTGTGAGTCGATCATGGAGACAGGAAGAGTCGTTCTCCAACTCAAAGTGAGTGAACTCCAGCAGAATACTGTGATCTGGAGGAGCCCTGATAATCCACTGGCACAGTCTGCAAGGAGGGAGAGAGAGAGAGAGAGAGAGAGAGAGAGAGAGAGAGAGAGAGAGAGAGAGAGAGAGAGAGAAAACAATAATGTGACCCGAAAGAAAAGGAAAGATCAGTGTCAGAATACATTGTGTCACTCAGACAGGAACCTTCAGGACGTGGAAAAAAAAGTGGCTGTGTTCCAACCAGCGATGTCATGTACAGTCTGTGGACCCTGGGGGGGGGCAGAGAATTTGTAACCACAAATTAGCCCCCCCTGAGCTCCCCTCCCCATTTGGTCAACTTTGGTGTCCTGACTGTCCGGGCTGGGTGATTTTGATTTGATTTGATTTATTTGATATATTCAAGATACAGTTTAAAAAAAAGAGCAGTACAGAATTGTCAGGATTGCACAAAAAGTCAAAGACTTAATTCCATCCATTGTGGTATAAATAAATAAATACAGATATGGTTATAGGAAGAACTTAGGAAGAACTTGACTAAATACACAATGAGGACATCAGAACAGTTCAGCTACACTCGCCCTTGTATTCAAGCTATGGGACTCGTTGATATACGGGAAGTAACCTTTAAAATATGTTGGGCATTTTTCCTTAAAGATTTTACAGACCATAATGAGTCTCAGTGGACTCGGTGGACGTTGCCTGTCCACTTTTGCGTTCGCAGTTCAGGGCAGGCATTCAAATGCTAATCTGGTGGCTTTTGTTTTAACCTGCCAGGAGTTCTTAATTAAAAGGTGTCAAGGGGGGGGGCGACCTCCAGTCAGAGCTACTTTACCAGAGATCACAAGACCGGTGAAACAAGTCCTCACTGTCCCTGTACTGTCACATGAGCTGCAGAAAGGTCATTGTCAAGGTGCTGAAATGTTTGAAACAAGATGCTGAAACAAGTCATGAGTGACTTATTTGCTCGCTGTGAACTGAAATCGTACAACTGTGTTTATTAGCAAACTGTAACCAACAAAAACAAGAACTTTTCTCGCTGCGGCGGGGTCAGGCACCCTTGACAGTTATAAGAACTCTTTGTTTCTGTTCCAACGTTATGGGGGGGGGGCTGCTTCAGTAATGTTCTGCTTCAGAGTTATAATCATTCACACCTGAGGGCTGGTCACGACACGTATGCATGGCTTTGAACTTCAGTTATAGCGCCTCCTTGAGGAGATCATGTAAAATGCTGTTATTCCTGTTGGAGACCGCTTGGTGTATGGCTGGCTGTATGCTATACATCTCCGATTCCAATACCTAGAGAGCCTCCTCCTCCCTAGCTGTCTGAACCAATTACAGCACTCAAGAGTACAATCAACAAATCCTTCTCTGACGCTGCAGTGTGTCACTGCCTGGTGCCTTTTCTTTGGAATAACACTCACTCGTTGTTGTCATAGCGATGACCTGGGAGGGCGGGATTTCGGATGATCCCCTCAGTGACAGTCAGGGGCCCATCGCTTACGCTGCAGGGTCCTGCACCTACGCGCACGCACGCACGCACACGCACACACACACACACACACGCACGCACGCACGCACACACACACACACACACACACACACACACACACACACACACACACACACACACACACACACACACACACACACACACACACACACACACACACACACACACACACACACACACACACACACACACACACACACACACACACACACACACACACACACACACACACACACACACACACACACACACACACACGTATGAAATAGATAAATAAATATGATGTATGGCAGTAAACATAACTCACTTGGCAGAGTCCTTTCCTTTATGCTTTCCAGCAGCTAAATAATCCAATCACAAGGAGACGAGTGCCCATGTGATTATGGTCTCGATACTCATAAAGATATCCCTAACAGGGTATGTAACGTCGTTAGACTTTGTGCACTCTATACCGTCTCTCAGTTTGCTTTTGATCCAGGGCAACAGCAGCCGGACGTCCGAGAAAAGTCCCGGGGAGCCTCTCTTAGAGGGCTGCCGGCTGGCGTTGTTTCCCCAGCTCCGACCACAGCCCTTCCCCCAGGAAGTCACACCCACAGCTACCCAGCGACCGCTGCCCCGCTCAGGACATACCAGAGGACCCCCTGAGTCCCCCTGGGGAGAGAGGGAGAGAGAGAGAGAGAGAGAGAGAGAGAGAGAGAGAGAGAGAGAGAGAGAGAGAGCACAAACCATGTGTTTTAACTTGCGTTCTAAATATTTGGCTTGTTTGTGAGAGAGTTGGACAAGGGAGAGGATGGACTGAAGAATTGACTTGAATTGTTTTTTAATTAGTCTGCAAAGAATGTTCATTCATCTATATGTCAAACTTTTTTTTTTTGCAAAAGTCTGCAAATGGGGGAGGGTTATTCCACTTGGATTCAGCTTCACCTGTTTCCATAATATTAGCAGTGACTGTAATGAGATTGATCTACTCATTTGGAATTCTGCTTGAATCAAGGCTCAACTTTAAAGCGAAGCAAATTGCTTTAAATTTCAAGCGAACCGCCACCGTTTTCACAATATATCTCTTTCACAGTTGGAAAAACTAAGATATTTCTTTGGCAGTTGAGTTTAAATATTTAATCATCTACCTGGCAAGCATCCTTTCCTCCTTTCTCGGGCCCGGCACAAAGCACAGTGAAGGCAGGACGAGACTGGCCTGCTGGGTCCCGATTCCGAAAAGATGTTCTTACAGTTTGGAGGATGAATTTACACCGGGCCGGTGCCATCAAGTCCAACTGGACCTCTCTCAGTACCTTGGGAAGACAGCCCCCTGGGGACGAATAGAATAAAATACTATAGAACAGATTTGTTTACTGTAATGAATGATTTAATTTGAACAACCAATATTTGCATGTCCAATATAAACTGAATATCGTGTTTAGGTGAAATGCTAGAAATCCTTACTTTCCCTCAACCTGCCCCATCCACCCACAATGCAGCTGGTTTTATGAGGGGTGCTCTCATTGGGCAGAGGCAGGCAGATGGGCTGGACACGGGCCCCTTTAAAAAAAAACAGACTTACACATCAGAGGCTTGTAACAAATAATACCATTACATTTATACCACTGAATATATATATATATACAAAATGTGTATTTAGAATGTATTTACAATGGAGAATGACACATTCTGAGGGGAATTCAGAGTCAAACAACATGATGACACAGATTGAAAGTCATTCGTCCATAGTAGGAACATTATGGCCAAACCAGGAGATGTATTTGAACATTTACTTAACCAGGAAAGTTGACTGTCGACACATACTGTCACTGTGTAACTAAAAATACTGAGTAAATAATGGAAACTTGCCCAAACGGATGCGTTGGTCTAACTCCAACAAGGCGATGTCGTAGCTCATGGGCAAAGCATGCTGGTACTTTTCGTGTATTAAGACAGATTTGACGAGGAGGATCTGTTCCTCTTCATCGCGTACTCTTTGATCAAACTCTGCCACCGCCACAGTCACTCTGCTAAGGAAGTCCCTGGAGGAAGAGAAGTTTCACTTCATCGACTACCAGAGTCACTCTGCTAAGGAACTCCCTGGAGGAAGAGAAGTTTCACTTCATCGACTACCAGAGTCACTCTGCTAAGGAACTCCCTGGAGGAAGAGAAGTTTCACTTCATCGACTACCAGGCAGGAGAAAATGAAAATCCAATCAGACATGTTCCAAAGACCTTTGGGATCATTCCACTGCAATGGGTTCTAACTTCTCAGTGCAGTGGTCCTTGACATTTGCATGTCAAGCACCCCCAAACTGATACAGTACATATCAGGCCGTGGACACCCGTCTGAAAATACTTTGTGCCAAACTAAAAACTGTCTGGCGTGCACACAAAAGCCCAAGTAGCCCAATTAAAATGACCCAGAAGGGGTTTAAAGTGCAATGCCCCCAATGAACCAACTTTTGCTGCAGGAGCCCCTGGAATCCCCTTAAGGATGTCGTCTGACCCCACTTCGAGAACCACTGAGGTAATAAGTAATAAACGTACTTTGAGACAGATGTGAAGCAGTGGGCAGCAGTCATGATCCAGCGGTCAGACACAATGGCCCCGCCACAGAAATGAGAGCCTCTGTTCCTCAGAGAAACCTGCACAGACGACACAGACGAGGCAAATTCATCACAAACACCTGAGCGTCAATGCAGTCAAGCATGAAGCCACTGGCTGAAAAGAACAGATCTACAATCCATATCAATTAGAATGATGAATTAGTCCTACAACTGAAGCCTTTTGCCATAATACCTGTGTGTACGCATCAGAAGATCATTTCATTCCAGACCTACAGTATACAGTAAACCCCTTCAGCCCTATATACTTTGTCGTACAAAAACATTTCACAAATATAGACAATCTTCCCAAAAACCAGAAACAGATTACTGACCAGCCATGGGTGAGACCCGCGCCTGGCCTCAGTACCTCCTACGATCCTGAGAGCATGGTCCATAATTATGGCTCCTCACCTGAGGGATGCCGCACTTTGGCCCTGGTTGGAAGGATAAATTGTGCTCCTTAATTCTAATTATAACTTCCATAAATGGAGCCATAATAAAGCCATTAAGCAGAACACAGCCTGCACTCGATCCACAGCAGACAAGACACATACTGATTATATTTGGATTCTAATTAGCTCTTTTAATCTCTTCAGTTTAACGATATTTTTTATTACAACAGAAGTGAACACATTGATTATAGTAAGTATGTCATCACTCACCAGTATGAGAAGCATGGAGGAGAGCAGTGTACACGCAGAGGCTGACACAGATCACAGCTGCAGGTGTCTTCATCACTAGAACGCACAAAACTACTAGACACACACTGGCTTATACTGTAGTATGTGGCCCTGTGTGTGTGTGTGTGTGTGTGTGTGTGTGTGCGCGCGCTCATGGTATGTGTGTGTGTGTGTGTGTGCATGCTTAGTGTTTTATGCTTAGTGTCCCTCGTTAACAAGACAGTAAAAGAAAGGAGAGGGTGTTTATTGGGAGATAGACCGTTGAAAACGCCACTCTCCTCCATACAACAATAGTCCCCTCACAGAAAGCGAATGCTTTCCTAAGGTCAAATAAAAACGGATCGAAAGGTGCTAAAAACTGGTCAACTTGTCCTTTGAGACAAATTAGGTGTACGGGAAACCGATTCTCTTTTACTGCATTCCAATAGTGGGCTGGTATAGAGCTGCCCTGCCTTTGAAGAACCCGGGCTGAATGAAAAGAAATTGTTACATCAGTGAAGGTGGTGGATGTATAGACGAATTATTTGTTTGGGACTGGGCACACGGGTGACTGTTACATGTAATCAATTCCCAACAGATCTCCAAACCTGTTGTTTTGGGGAGTGCTGGTTTCAGTCCATTCAACCTCCTCTTGTGTGTTGGCTAGTGAGGTGCAGCTGTTGCTTATCAGTGACGTCGTCTGTTAAGGCGTCTATAAATTGTCGTAGGAATACGACGGTGTCATACACTGCATGTGATTGGTTGCGAGAGCTAGTAGATCACCTGTTTTCAGCGAGTGAGGCGTCGTATAACAGAGCATAAATCATAGGCATGGTGTCTAATTCATGCACGGTGTTGTGAACTTATATACCAGCTATTTTCGGCACATGACACAGTCAGATGTTTTTTCTGTGAAACCTATTCCTAAATTCCATACCTGCTTGTCACCCTCTATAATTTTGGGCAAATTGAGTTGCTGTACATTCAATGCTTTGTTATTGTTGCCATAGTATTCAGTGCTGTAAGGGTAGGGCATGCAAAAGATTGCATATCAACACCCCATAATTATAACTGAGCCATAAAAATGCTTACATCTATGGAAGCTAATGAGCCGTTAGTCGTACAACAAATACAGTATATAGAGATAATGTTGAAAATTGTCGCTTTAAAAGTAATTTCATGTTGAAGGTGAAGTGTTTTGTCAGTGGGAGTTGGAGACCATTAGAAAAAATGGATAAGCCAAGAGGTGAGTCAGAGCACAGACAGTTTTGTAGGCTACTTGCCCGACTGAAAATTAGATGAGGTAGACTATTACAAAATATGCATCTGCTCTGACCCAGTAATGTGGTGTAAGGATGGGCTAGGCTTGAGGGAGTAGTGTGTATAGTTCATACAGAGATAAAGAGAACCCCCAGTCAGTCATGCTCATTAACCACTGTCTGCATCTCCACAGTCGACAGATCTATCAATAATGACACAGGTCAGAATGTCTGCTTCACATAGTACTACAAATGATGCAGCTTGCTAGCCTGGCTAATAAGCCAGACCGAATCAGACGTTAGCCAGGCTAGCAGCTTGCTGCCTTATAATTGATTGAATAAACAATCACGGACACATTTAGGCTCCAATGTGGATCTCTGACATACGACTACAGCTGTTGGCATGGGGTTTTCAGCCTAATCAGAGCCCCTAGCTCTGACTTAAATTATAAAATGTAAGTTGCAGACAGTGCACAAGACATTTGGCGAGAAAACAAGACACACACAAAACCATCTTATATAGATGGCTAGACTCCTACAGAGCCACGCTGCAAAAGTGATACAGTACAAAGTACAAACACAGTAATTGTGTCTCTCTTTTCATCTTCCCTCATTATAGCCCATGTGGCTCCCTCCCCGCAACTAAGCCCAATAAGCTCATAGTTCCTGTTTGTGCTGCTCAACGTTCCGGGCAGCCCCCATGGGCATGCCCATGTTGTGACTAAGCAGTGAGTGGGCAATGGTCAAGGTTGTGATTCAGCATGGTTGCTGTGCTGCAGTTACCAGGTGTTGCATACATTAACCCATTCTGACCTGAGATCAGATTCATACGAGGTTTCCACGGGACACACACTGGTCTGATTAACCCATTCTGACCTGAGATCAGATTCTAAAAATGTCAGTCGTTCTTCGAATTTTTCAAAAATAGCAGACCTACAAGCTCGTATCGCGCCACTCGGTGGCGCGATATGAGCTTGTAGATCTGCTATTTTTCAATAGCTAAAGCATAACATGATGCCAACACCAAAATGGGTGCCCGGTCAGAATGGGTTAAAAGGACACATGATGGTACTGTACTGTACTGTATTTAGCATCTGTTGTTGAGGAGAGTGAATGGGAAGGATTTAAGCAGGAACACTGATGCCAAGAGCCATTTCATTCATTGAAAACACTATATTTTTTACATACTATAAAGAAGCACTGTGAGAACAATTAAGTGCTTGAATGAAGACAAATCCTTCTTTAAATAGTTTATTTCATTATGGTGGCATTTAGTGCAGCGGTCTGCTAATTTGGTCCAGTACAGCATTTGTCATTGGGATTACTAAGTGCAATAGAGCTTCAATAAGCGTTTAATGTGGATGAATTCTTTGTATAAGCTGGCAACCTAGCTGCACTTCATCAGCAGGTTTCATTGTCGGGACGGTTCACACGAGCAGGTTAGATGCCAAAAGCCTTTAACCCTGTGCACACTGTGCTGACAATCCATTTGCACGGATCAGTGCTGTTATTGTTAAAATACCTATTTTGGGAAAAGCAACAAAAAAAAGAAAAGAGATACACTTGAGGGAAATGTTATCTCCCAGAAAGTTTGTAAACTGCTCTATTAGACTTCTAGAGGGTTAGCTCCAGTGGGTATAACATAAAACCTCTCCATTGTGCAACAATAATATCCGTCCTAAAATCCCCACGGTGCAGGTTGCACAGCAACAAGTGTCAACTAAAGGCATCATGTTCAGCTAATAAGCCAGACTAATATCACACAACAACACTGTCTGGCTTATTTGCCAGGCTTGGAAGGAATAGCATTTAAATGCAACAGTTATCCTGTCACATCTATCCCAATATGGCTGTGCCTATACTGTTATATATAATCATCCATGATCACCCATGGCTGTGTACTTGTACGTGAATACACAATGTACTTGATATGTATTGTGTACTGCCTGAACTGTAGCATACTTTATAGTTAGCTACGGGAGACATCTCAGACAGCAAGGTCAGCCTGTTGCAGTTAGCAGTTATGTCTCAAGTGTTGCTGTCACGTCATTGGGATCCAGCTCTATATATGTTCCTGTGTGTGTGTGTAATAAACTTTGTGAACCTTTAGCGTGATACGGTCTCGTGTCGCGTTATTGTTCTCCCGGGCCCGCCGCCGCTGTCGCCATACCAAAGGTATACTTCAACCGGATTGTCACACACACCACCCAGCCGGCACACACTACAGTCAAACCAGACGAGGGTCCAGTACTTACAACACCAACTAACGGGCATTAACTAAAGCCATCATTCCTCTAGCTATAGTAGTATCTTGTTATATCGGCTGTTTGGATTAATTATCAAGCTTCTGTGGGTCACTATACAAACAACTCAACTAACCACGTTTCCTGGAAATAATGGCCACCTAATAAAAACAAAAGGAATCCGGTATTACACCAAAGTCATTACAATAATTAGTGTAATGCATAATACAAAACAATGGAATTTACATTTTAGCCAATTAATCCAATTGTCAATGATTGAGGAAATAATCTGAAATGATCACATTCAATCTAAACAGAGCTGTTCAACAGCCTCACTCCCCTATAGGTCTGCTTTTTAAAGTGGAATGCGCCACAGGAAGCAGGCCAGCTGGATAAACAAAGGCTAACTAATGGCTTGTTTATTATAACTAGCATGAACTAGCTGGTAATTGAGTTTACAGTTTAATAGTATCAAGATCTTCCCAGAAAATCTCCAATTCAGGCATATGATTTAACATCGTTTATTTCTTTTTGGTTTACAAACAAAAGGCACCCATTGATTGATTGAATATTTTTTTACATACATGGACTGCAGAACAAAACTTAAATTCCTCCATTTCAAAGCTGTAGAGATAGTGGCCTGTGCTTTATCAACCTACCCTATGCACATTTCCCATCAAACATCACAACCCCCTATTCCTGAAGTACTATATGGGTCCAGGCGTCTGGTCATAGTATTCAATCAGGGCAGAGTTGCCCCAAAATAATCTCAACGTATTAAACCAAAATCTGTGTTGCGGAGGAAAGATCATCGTTGAGCCAAGATGATACAGAGAACCCCCGACACGTCACCACACTACCTCTGAGAGTGGAAAATCAATACACCGGTGGTAAATAAATACACAGGCCAAGAACTCAGAAGATCAGTTATCAAGTTAGATAACTCAAATCAAGTTAACAGCAGGTTGGTAGCAGGATGCATGTCTTATTTCATGGGAACAATATTCAAAACAGAAGACAATACGAATGCATGTTTTTAGCAGGCAAAGACACTGAGAAGAAATTGTTAAATTAACATACGAGTAGCCTACAGCATTTATGTAAGGCATAGAAAGTGAAATAAGTAAAATATAAAAAAAGGTGTCAAATCCGAACTTGATATCCGTGAGTCATAGTGACTTCAACTTGACATTAAAATAATAAGAATACAAATAAAATAATGCTAAATGATGTTAAGACAGGTGCAATGCCCTGGCTGATTGATTAGGAAAAAAAACTTGTGTGATCCTTTAGCCTGAATCCCTGACACCAACACAGAGAATCTGGAAAGGACCGGTCTATTACTCTCACCTCTTAATCATCCCCATCAGACAACCTTGAAGGAAGAAACCCTGAATCAACGACTTCCATTGCTTTCGTTCGACGCAACACAACATACAGGAAATTCTACACAGTCCACACTACAATTGTCATACACCATCAAAACTGTCCCACTGTTACTTTCAAGCAATCACAACAAGTATGTGGATTTATGAACGGCTATGAAAGTTAATGTAAGGGAATGGATTTATCGCGAAATATGTTCGTCCAGAAGATAAAAGGGAACACGATGAACCACTGATATTATTGGAAACAAGAGCAACTACTGGAGTATTTCGTTGAATTCTGCAAAAACGAAGGAAGCGTTCACCTGTGCAATTAAGTCGGAGTGCTCTTGTTCTAACATTACATTCAGACAAAAACAAAAAACGGGTGGACATATTGCAGTTATATCTTATGTTAAGTACAAGGATTTACAGCAGCCGCGGTTGGTTGAGTGACATTTGTGTCCTCAAGCTTTAGTAAATAAATATCCAAGCAATATCATTAGCATAAAAATACTTAGATTTTGCCATTTCTTTATCGTTAAATCATGAAGTCTACCTAAATATAGTTGTACACAAACGGATTAGAAAACATGGATCCGACTGCTGACTTATATATACTGTACACTGTATTGACAAAGTTCAAGCACAGCATACACAATGCCAATGGTCAACCCCCCCACCCCACAATGAACCTGTTCAAACCGGTACATGTCAAGATTGGAGACAACTGCTTCATGACACAGACATCCATCCACACAACATCGTTGTGTTCTTGCATTGTATGACTTACATTTGGAGTGTACCCACCACACCAATTTTAAAAGCAACCAAGTGCCCAGAGCCACATACATACGTATACTAAAACCTTTACACATATGTGGTTGCAGCACACAACAAGTTGAGACATCAGAAACCGAAAGGAACATCATAACAAAGTACACACACACACAACTACCCACTGTGGGCATCCAAGACTAGGCTGCAGTCATACAGTCAGAATCCAGTATGTGTGGTACCACGGAACATGTTTACAAGTCCAGACAGAATTCTAAACAGTAGTCAACAATAACATGCATATTTTGGCCTCGGTACAGATTTGGTTCCTACAGTATATGATGGAAAAATGAGGATTAATGTACAGCATGGTCATACAAAGACAACATGCAGAACCATAGACATAGACTAAAAACTAAAACAAATACACAGCCTTAATTAAGTTCCTTTGACAGGCATAGACAATATAATGAACCCATTTACACAGCAGCTATGTTGCTGTTCCTTCGCACTGCCGCACGAGGTAGGGTTTCCCAAACCCCTTTTAAAAAATAAAAAATAAAACAAATAAAAAGGGGGGGGCAAAATGGCCTAGGGCAACGCGAATAAACACCTTACTTGAAAATATTGACCTACAACAGCTTTGACCTGAACACAAACCATTGTGAATGGAACAACCGATGCTTGCATGACACTATAGCCTGCATGCAGTCTTTACCATCCTTCAGTCGCTAAAGATAAACTTATATTTGGGTTTGTTTAATTTAAATAATTTCACCTACCAGGCATGTTGGAGGCAAAAGGAACCGTTCCCAAAGTGCAAACTCTCCGAGCTAATCAAGGTATATCAAGTTTACCTTGTAGCATTTGAAAGATTCGGACTCTTGTGTATTCCAGATGTGACATCTTCGGCTTCATCTACCGTCGTCTCATCCTCCAAAGATAACCTTTTTTTTAATTAAGAGCCAGTTAGCAAAGAGGTATTTTGGCAAAAATAAAAAAGATACTTTGTGTAGATCATCAGAAACAGATCTCACAAACAAAAAAGGAAAGAAATTAGTATAAAATCGCCTGTGAGATCTTCCGACACAAAAGCAATTATACTAAGTATTCTTTAGGCACAGTATAAAACAACGACATAGCGCTACAATCCACCTTGTGCTTGGTCATATCATTAGTCCTTATCACAGAGCAGACTAAAGCCTGTGTCCAACTTAAAAGAATCAACTGGTTGTTGAATGTGTTTTTTCTCAGATTCAAGCAGAACAATGCTAATTGTATGTACAGAAAAAGACCAATGACAACCCAGAGCTGGCTATAAGTAAAGCAAATAAATCTAGTAGCTTAGCTTCCAAACATTTGCAATGAATATAACTTTGACAGTTTCTCCGTCAGCCTCGCCACCAAGCAATTAGCACATGAAATACAAAACGGGCCGTTTCACGTCCTAAACAGACTAATTGACATAATGCCCTAGCTACCATTAAGACGACTGTTACCAAGCTAACATTGCCAGACTTACATTGATGCCGTTTTGAAACTTAGAAACTGAAAACCTTATTTTAAAATGGTAAATGATTAATAATGGAATGGTCTGTAGAAATGCAGCTACGTCATCTTCCTCTGCAGAGTAACCCCACAGCAGTTGGGAGGTTCACAAACATAGCACGGAATATTATGAGACCCGGTGATGAGACTCAAAATCATCAAAGAGATCTTCGCAGCATCATGCCATCATCCCATGCATAGATGCAAGTATGAGGGGGGGTGGGGGGGGGGGGCTGCCTATACGGGAGAGATTGGACTGGGAGCTTGAACTGAGAGTATATATGGGGTCTTGTTTCTTGTGAGCTAGTTGGCAGCCAACTTGTTCAGTCTGGGTCTGTCTGTCCGGGGGCCAAGATTGTTGCTTTTGTGCCAATCCAGATGATATGGTAATTTCAGAAATGCTGGGGTTTCAATTAGGTTAAGTTAGAGAGGGCTATGCAATAGAAGACTACACTACACCAATAGATCAAGTGCTAGTCCATGGTCATACAGTAGTATGTAGCTGGTGGTTTTAATGCTTCCTTTAGGCCTTGGTGTCAGAGTGAACATGTAGCCAAAGACGGGTCACAATGCAGACAGGTAGTAAAGTCTGCAAGCCCTGGCATCACGTCTACGGCAGTCTCTGCTTTGTCCTCTTCTGTTTCTGCCATTCCTCGTGTATTCATTCCTCTAACCCGGGTTCAGTATCGCACCCGGGTTCAGAATCGCACCCGGGTTCAGTATCGCATTGTAGAGGAGGCCCTGAAGTATGAGAGGAACTTGAAGCAGAGGCTCACCACAAAGTACCAGATGTTTCTGGCCATCTGAGAGCGGGCGATGAAGACCCTCCAGATCAGGACCACCATGACGGTGTTGAAGGTGTAACGGATGTTCCTCAGCCTAGGGAGCAGAAACAGGTTTTTTGGAAAAACCCACAATGGCCAAAGAAAGAGTCTGACATTTAACAAAGTACTGTACACCAGGCTAATGACATTTAACAAAGTACTGTACACCAGGCTAATGACATTTAACAAAGTACTGTACACCAGGCTAATGACATTTAACAGAGTACTGTACACCAGGCTAATGACATTTAACAAAGTACTGTACACCAGGCTAATGACATTTAACAAAGTACTGTACACCAGGCTAATGACAAGTAATATTTAAAGGAAACAGTGAGTGAGTCTATTCTAAACATTCAATTCACTAACTGCTGACTCTGTGGTATATGCTTGATCCATATAATACCCCCTCATCACATCATACTCAGCCTGAGGGGGTTATAAAAAGGACAGAGGGGTGATAACCGGGCACAGATTGGTCAGCTGCAAGTGCCACCATACTGAATGCTGAATCGCTACCATTAAAAAACATATCTCCTGGTGATTCAGGTCTGGTCACTCTGCCTACGGCCGCGTCAGTCTCGATCGAAAATCTGATCGCAGCAGCTGATTGGTCATCAGCCCTGTCACTTGACAGGCGTCAAACAACAAACATGGCTGCCCCCACTGCGTTGACTCACGACCGTATCAATCTGGCTATTAAATCGACCTATGATAAATAGTTTATTTACAGAAACGACGATACATGCTAGTAGCGCTCGTTGACTGTGTTTGTTTGGTTAGCAACCGGGTTAGCCACAGCCACATGATTGACAACAACGTCATCTGCTTTCCTACTATTCCGATTGGTTGGTATGAACCAATCGCCGAAGACTGAAACTTTGACAACGGCCATTCCAGAAACTGCTGCCGTGGGGAGGGCTTAATTCAGACTGAGTGTGTCACCTTACTGCCAAGGGAACTCACCATGTCAAACATCAGTTGCCAAGCACGGTTGCTGTGCACGGTTTGGTAAAGTTCACGGCAGAGGAGGCCACTAGGGTTATACCAATTATCCTGGGGTCGCCACTTTGGAATACTTTTCAACACCACGACAAGCGAATGAAATTAAACTGTTAAATAAGGCTATGGCTATCTATTGTGACATGATAAACAATCAAACCGCCATTCATCGTTAACAAATCACCGTCATTCATCATTGCTCTTGTTAAACCCCCCCCCCCCCCCCCCCCCGAGATGAAGACAGCAGTGTTGAAACAACACATTAATCTATTTGCACTACCAACTAGGAATGATAATCTGACCTATGCAGTCATGCAGGTAAGAGACCGGCACAGATCTCATCCCTGAAGTCACACGCAAATGAGATTGCATGACGTTAAATGCATTATGCATATAAATCCAGAGGATATTTTAGTGTTAATCCACAGATTTATTTATGCAGAGCTAGAAGAAGAAAATGTGTTTCTTCATCTTTAAAATTTTATCCCACGATTTTGTAACCCATTTTTTCCACCCGGTGCCTAAACTGTAATCATGGGAGGTACCCTCCCTCTGCCAACCTGGGGAGAGCCCCGAACTGAACTCATGCTTCATTCAATGCATAAGGAGTGAGCAGGCCTGACAGCGGAGAGCAGGACGTAGCGCGTGGAAGGAACACGTTATTCCAACCAGTTCCTTTTCCCCTCCATTCAGTCATGTCTTCCTTGTTGAGGTGTGTGAGCTTAGAGGTCAGCCATGTCTTACTGAGGATGTGTGACAGCTCAATAGGTCAGCCATGTCTTACTGTGGATGTGTGAGAGCTCAAGAGGTCAGCCATGTCTTACTGTGGATGTGTGAGAGCTCTGAGGTCAGCCATGTCTTACTGTGGATGTGTGAGAGCTCTGAGGTCAGCCATGTCTTACTTGTTGAGGTGTTTGCGTGCTGCGGGCAGGCCGGACAGCTCCTCGTTCAGGACATACTTCTTGGTGCCCATGCAGTAGCTCTCCATGTACTCCGCCCAGTGCAGCTGACGCACGTCAAAGTTGAACGTCTGTGGCAACAAACAACAAAAGGAACACATTTGCAATGATCTGAATACATATAGTAGTGAAAATTATATTATATGCATAGCTTTTTTATTATTATTATTATTACATAAGTACATTTTAAATGGCCAGATTAGATACAGTGTGTCTATATCTGTGTATGTGAATGTATTGTATTTAATGTATTTTATACAAAAAAAGTCAATAGTGAAAAAGTCAGTCAAAGAAAGATAGTGTTTCTGAAGAACAAATAGCTTTTGTGTACGCCTACAATGCAGAAAGTGACAACATTTTTGCAAGAGCGACACAAACAACTGGAAATGTTTAAATTCAGTGCAGAATCATACGTCACTGCAACATTAAAACCACCAATCTAATGTGGAAAGGAGATAAAACTAAAAGACTTAAGTCTGTAGTACGTTTCTTTTCTTTTTTTGGATGTCAACGTTCTTCCTAAGGTCACAAAGAAACAGAATCACAGGCACAACAATGTGACCATTCACTGCAAGCAAAGTCACTGAGATGAATCACTCCATTGTATCCACACAGATATGCCACTATGCCAATGGTACATTTTCATCTACAATCTCCATTGCACACGCCTTCGGTGCACGTACCATTGCCTTGCCCCCACCAGACAAACAGAACGACACTGTGTGAGAGATGAAAACTAATCAAATTGTCAAGATATTTAGCATATGTGCAGTGTCCCTGCTTGAAAGAGTTTTAACTGGATTTCACTCATACACAGACCACCACGTGTAATTAATTTTGCCTTTCCTTAAAGTTTGGTAGTTGGGTAGTACAGTTGTACAGCATAAATAAGGTGGAAAAGCAAAACAAAGAGTACATGGCCGACACTCAATTCTAATCAGAAACAAGCTAGAGTGATGTCTAAAGTTTCTGGGAACGACATGGCTCTGATGTTGATCTCAGACTCTGCTCCAACCTTCATGTGGCCATGCTGTGGTGCTAGCCATTTGACAGTCCAAATGTGGGCAAGGTTTCAGCCCAAGCAGAGCCCTGTTGACTTCCATTAAACAATGAAAGTGACATATTTGAATAAGTATGCAATTAATGGATGTGGTGTGGCCTCCTGACAGTGTGTGCATAGTGTGGTGCTGATCGGTCCAGCGGTTTCCGAGATTAGCCACACACGCATGGACGCACACACGCACGCACACAGCTAGCGAGCTAGCCTATTGCACATACACACTGTAGAAATGTGCTCAGTAGAGCACAGACAAGACCTTTGTCTACAAGTTGCTTCTGCCACCCACATCCCCTTTAGGTCAATATAACTTAATGATGCATGTGACTAGTTAATCAGTTCTTCCAGGACTCAAGAGCATTGCGGCGTTATGGTAATCTGCTCAGAAGTTACGTGCATTTAATTCTGAGACGGGTCACGACCACAGTCCTGACCCCTTTAGGCCGATCAGCATGAAAAGTGAATGGGTTCTTCCTTGGCCCAGGAACAACCATTGTGGGACACAGAACGTTTTCTAGGGGTCACTCGAGTAAAAATCCCATTTTCTTTTCCTACATTTAAACATCGCTTGTGTGAAGTGAGGAGCGCTCTTATCATCATACATCACATTCCATGCTCAGCCAATCAAATCATCACATTCTATGGTACACACAGACACACAAATCTAGGCATAGGAGGGGCTAGCGCCCCTCAAAAAAGTGAAATTAGCCGATCTACAAGGTGCTTGCAGATCTGCCATTTTCACTAGTTTGGGTCCCGGGCAAACGTCTAATCTCTTTTGGGTCTCGACCTGAAAGGTTTGGGAACCACTGATCTAACAGAGAGACAAACAGGCAAAACCCATGATGGACCCATGATGGACAACCCATGATGGACAACTTGCTTTGCATTCCCTACCTTCTTGTCGTCAGGGCTCATCTGGTTCATGAGCATGGTCATGTTGTCGGTGCTCCACACCCAGGAGTGACTGGTGAAATACTCCAGGACCATCATGGCCTTATGGAGGCGCGTGATCGTCTTCATCATCCTAAAGACGAGGAGGGAAGGGTGAGAGGAGACAACAGGACCAACGGGAGGTAGTGTAGGGAGAATGGTGTCAAGCAGGGCTTTCACTTCTAGTGACTAGTTGTTAAAATAAAATAAAAAACGTATTAAAAAATGTATAATATTTGTACATTTAAAAACTGTGTACATTGTTGACTATAATCTAGCATTCTAGCTGATCTGGAGGCCTAGAAAAACAAAAACGCTTTTTCCCCCCTTATCAAATAGTCAACTAGTACCAACAAGTGGACTAGTGGATTTACTAGTCGACTAGTTGCTTAAAGCCCTAGTCAAATGAATGATCTATGGTAGAAGAGTAGGATGTACATTATAGAGCAGGACGCGTGTGTGGGGAGAGGGCAGATGTGGAATAGAGGAGAGGGAGAGAAAAGATAGGTAAGAGGGATAAATACATGTAGGCGAGGGAAGTGACAACAAGGTGGGGTGAAAGTAACCGAGAGGTCAGATGTAGAGCAAAAGAAAAGGGTGAGGCATGAGAACACAAAGTGAAGTACTAGGGAGAGGTCAGAGAAGGGCAGGGTTGATGACAGATTAAGTAGGTAAAGACAAAATGTTATGAAGTGGAGGCAGGGAGAATAGACTGGAGGCAGGGAGAATAGAGCTGGAAGTGTAAGCATTATGTAGGAAAGCTTCACGGCACACACACAGGACAACAACCACATACATGCACCTTTGAACCAGGAACTTCCCTCGATTTCAAGTCTCAAAGTTAAAAAAAAACAACTTATTTCAACATTATTAACCAATATTCACGAGTACATAAATTAGGACACCCATGGCTGTTTCAAGATCATCGTTAGCATCTTGTAGGTCACATCTCATCAAATCCCAATCTTTCTATACATTGGCACAGCAATTTGGTAAGCACATCTCTCTGTAATTACATGCAGATGTTAAATAGGAATAGAGCCTCAGGCCTGCCCATTATGGTTCTGGACATTGACAGCAATCGGCTGAGAGATAACTGGATTCAGTCGGTGTGCAGGCCAGGAGAACAGATCATGCTCTGCTGAATGGATGTGGCCAATATTGTACAAGGAAGCACACTTTGATTCATTACATTAACCTTAATACAACTGAAGTAATTTTTGATTGGTGAAATGTTGAACAAGAAATGACAGCTGCCTCACAACAAAGTTGCCCCAAGTACAGAAAAGTTAACTTCTTTTTGTCTTCATAAACCGATCTCCGAGCTGAGCACAAGCTAATCCAGTTATTTTTCCTTTCTGTCAAATTCAATCAAAATGGGATAAATATTTTCCAATCGACGAAACTGCCAATTTGTTAAGAGTTGATTTGATGCAACACTAATGACACAAGATGCATTGTTGTACAGTACATAATCTCAAGAGGGTCTCTGAGCACATTAATCATTTCTGTACTCAAATCAGCACTGGTTAAAAAGCTGCATCTATTTAATTAGATGCAGCTAATTAAGCAGCGGTGGCTCAGGGGTAGAGTGCCTGGATGGGAACCGCAAGGTTGCCAGTTCGAACCCGGGCTCCCCCAGAGTTACTGTCGAAGTGTCCTTGAGCAAGACACTGAACCCCTAATTGCTCCCGATGTGCTAGTTGGTGCCTTGCATGGTTTCCGCTGCCATCGGTGTATGAATGGGTGAATGTAATGCACAATCTATGTAAAGCGCCTTGGATAAAGGCGCTATATAAATGCACCATTTACCATTTACCATTTAATTAAGCAACAGCATTTTCAATAGAGCCCAGAGAGCATGATGGCAGCAATCTCAATTTGTTGTCTTGAAATAGGCCACGATCCAAAAACAGACCGACCACTATAATCATTTGGATGAAATGTTGGCATGCCAGCCATTTAACATTACAAAGCCTGAATTTGCGATGACTCAGAATCCCTCTATTAGAGCCAGTGTTTCAGAAGAGGTGACAAACATGCATGGTTGATCAGCACGGAGAAAAGAGATTTGTTACTTACAGAACAGTATCTGGCAACCAGGATCAAATGACACACCCCTAGAATGCGAGAGTTAGCTACTAAACCAAATCCATTTCAGACAGCCAAATGCTGTGTGAAAATCTGACACAACACAATCCATTTACCAATTAATGATGTGCCATGTGGGCTGTGTTCAGAGGGACATTCATTTAGTTTGGAGCCAGTTGAGAACGATGCAGTGATTTGTATTTAAATTGGATAGTCTTCACTTTTGACATGTCTGCCTAACAGTCTCCTACTGAACACATCCTTTGGAGTCGGCCAAACAATACGAGTCCCATGGAACCGAACCAGAGTATTTTCAATGGTTGGAGGAGGTTGACAGAAATAAAAGGTACAATGACTCAACCATTGTGTTGCAAGTCAGAATGATTCAACTCACACACAAAAAAAAGAAAATGTTCAAGGCCAAACAAGCACATGTTCAAGGAAAAACTAATAAAATGGTCAAGACAATGTTAAAAACCAAGTAGGACTGTCCACTTGGGATACATAAAAAAAAATCCATCTCAGCATGCAAAATCCATCTCAGCATGCAAAATGACTCAACTTGCATGAAAAGACAAATGCAGTAACACGAAGAAAAAAGGGATGGACATTCCCAAAATAAAATCGAATCATACAGATCTAGGGGATGCACAATGTGAATCTCGGACTTCATGTGGTCAGCCTGTGTCATTTATATTTTATACGATGTACTGTAACTATGACATAGGACTCCGAATTTGGGCATGGTTTGAGTATGACCAGAGCCCTACTGACATCCATTATTATTACCATAGTCAAATATTTAAAATAAGTATACAAACATGTGGGGGGGGGGGGGAATAGTGGAGGTACTTCTGTGGCCTTAAGGCAGTGTAAACTAAAATCTGGTTCGGCGCTTTTTTGCGAGATTAGCTACAGACACACAGACTGACACTAGAGACAGCTAGACTCCTGCAGAGCCACACTGTAAAAAAAAGATACAGATAAACGCTCAACAGAAACGACTGCTGTGTGACACAGTGGCCGTCTATATCGTATCGGTCAAGTCCAGCCGATGTCATGAAGTTGAGCGAGACCACGGCAAACATCTGCGGTTCTTCTGCCCCTCAGAACGGTTTGAGGGAGCGTGTGATAAAGACGGGGGGGGGGGGGGGGGGGGGGGGCAGTGGTGGAGAGTAACTAATTACATTTACTTAAGTATTGTACTTGGGTACAATTTTGAGGCATCTTTACTTTAATGGAGTATTTCAAAATGTCCATACTTCTACTCCACTACATTTCAGAGGCAAAATGTACTTTTACACCACTACAACCAGTAAGACGCACAAACGCGGGAAGCGAACGCAGCTGAGACCCTGCAGATCATGTCTGTCTGTCTGTCTGTGTGTCTGTCCCGCTGTTACTGTATATGTGGACCTGGCCCCTTTTGTGCCCATATATGGAGCTGAGTGGACCTGGCCCCTTTTGTGCCCATAAGCTGAGTGATTGCTGATGCAACACACTCCATATTTGGACGTTATAGCGGGACAGACACACACACAGACACACAAGACAGACATGATCTGCTAGGTCTCATAGTAAGTGCTCACTGAGTTCGCAATTACAAAACATACAATAACCACTTCAGCCCTACACATTCTCAGCCATTTGAAACTCAGCCAATCTGCTATTTTCAAAAGATAGTTTTTTTTTTAACTTGTGAAATTCTACATAATGAGCACTTTCTACTTTTGGTCCTTCAAGTACATTTTGATAGCAATAGAGCGCCGAAGTCCTGACGTCACACGCTCATCCACTGGTTCACGGAGGTAATTTCTCTATGGAGAATAAAATCATCTTAAAATAGTTTCATATAAGCATTGTGGTCCAAAAATAAACAAGCTGTCTCTGCGTTACTGTCAGGGAGGTGTCTCTGTATCTTTTGCGACAGTCAGTCACTGTATCATATATGATACAGTGTGTTTCTAGCGAAAATCTAACTAATTCAGCAGCAGTAACATTAGCGTTTTCTCTCAGTCTCAGTTGATTCTTCATATCCATATGAGTGAAACGGCCGGGGATGACATGTTTATTTTTCAAACCGTTCTTATATGAGGCGATCTGAAATCCCTCTATGGGGATTACAATGCAAATAAAAAGTACATGAATGAACCCGTGGATTTGCGCCCTCTACCGATATTGACATCAGACTTCGGTGCTCTATACTTTGAATTCCAGACTTTCACTGGTAACAAAGTATTTCTACATTGCCGTATTTATACTTTTACTTAAGTAAAAAAACATTTGAGTCCTTTCTCCACCACTGCAGGGGAGGGGTGGTGGGGGAGGGGGCAGTCACAACCTTACCGGGGCTTGCGGCCCATCACCCAGAGATAGCCGTCATAGAGCAGGGCAGGCAGCGTGTGGCTGACTACCGACCAGTACTGATTGGTAAAGGGGTTGGAGCGCAGAGTGACATTGGGCCTTCTGAAGGCCCGCTCTAACGGCTTGCTCTTGAAGGTCATGTTTATAACACACCCTGTGGGGGAGAGACATAGACACAGACAGCACAGGAGCACATCACAGTAACACAGTATACACACACACACACAGGACAGCAATCCAAGAAGACAGGGCAAAGGAGGGCTCCGCTGGGTTCCCAAAAGACATCTCAACACTAAGTCCATCTTAGTGAACTATTACGCAGTAAAGAACCAAGATGGTCCTAGCACTGATCGTTTTGGAAACCCAGCCTCTCTCTCTACGTACTGATATTTCAAGCGGAGAGACTTAAGAGGGCAGAACCCAATCCGTGACGTCCCGTGGGAAATCGATTGGGCTATACATCCTTAAGCCCCCACACCGCCTGAACACAGAAAAAAACATCACAGCCGGGATGTTAACGGCTTCTAATGCGGAGACAAAAGTGCAGTAGAAGTGAAGCACAGTACAGTAGCGGGCTGACGTTAGAAAGAGGAGAGAAGCGTTGCACGTCCGGTGTCGGCGTCAACAAAATTACCTGGGCTGTCGTCCTGTCAGCCTGAGGTACAGATCATAGAGGAAGGCCGGAGCCTTGTGGCTCACAGTGATCCAGTACTGATTGATTAGGCGATTGGTTGTGAGATTAACATTGGGCCGGCGGAAGGCCTGCTCGAGGGGGTTCCTCTTGAAAGTGGATATTACATGGTACTCTACGAGACAAAAGGGTGGATTCAAGCAGTGGTCAATAGAGGTCTTCAGCGTTGAACACATTTCACCCCTTCTCTGAACAGACAAGTTTGATCCGGCTTATGAGCCGGATCAAACTAATCTTATGAGGCAAATATGCCATAATACATTCTAAAATTAAAAATTAAAAACAACTTTTATTTTCATTTATTTTACTCAATAGGGACAACTTCTGTCGCAAGTTGATGATGCCCATGTGTAGTCCAGCCCTATGGAATGTATATGGAATGCATGTACTAACAATTAATACTTCCTATGGTAAATATGAGCATCAAAGCAATATTTTAAATGCTTTCTACTTTACTTAAGTAAAAAAAATTGAGTACTATTTTCCCACCACTGCTGTATATCCTAGCTAGCCAAATGAGCAGGTGAAGAAAGAACAAAACACTAGGCGGTAATAACACTAGGGGGTAATAACCCAGACATCAGCCTAGATGACAACCTCAGTATGTCATTAGAGACTACATGTAACCATCTGAGTTTATATTGCTGGGAGGCTTTTACAGTGAGTAGTCAGCTATGCCAGGGTAAGATAAGACGGGACTGCATACCGACTTCGCCCCAGTGAAACGGGTTGATCCCACCGGTCGTACAGTTGTACACCACGATGTTCTTAGGTCTGGAGAGAGAAAGAACAGTAGTCTACATTATAGGAAACAAAGAGAAAGGAAGGGAGCGCATCGGTTTGGCTGGAGTAAAAATACGGCAACAAGGTCCTCTTTGGTACAGGGTGACAAAATTGAGTATGGAAGAGACCGGTAAATAGGCCTTATAACACGGCTTGGTTGAATGCTTGATTCTGGTCGCTGAAATCAGTGGACCGCCGTCTAATCAAAGCCCCAGAGCACCTGGCTACGCTGCTTGGATTTTTTTGCTGTATCCAACATGACAGCCATGTAAACAAACACACAGTGAAATTTACACAATGCAGTACCCGAAACTCTATTGCTATTTGATCAACACTTTATGTTTTCTCAGCTGACTGTGTTGCGCTGGAGGGACGGCCAGTGACTTTAATTACCGTACGCAAAGGAAATACTTCTGTTTTGTTGATGCTTTTGGGTCAACTTATTAATTTATTAACTAGCCGTGTAATAAGTGGCATAATAGATGATGCTGCGATAGAAAAAACACCCTTCAGGATAATTAAACACCTTGACTTAGTCTCTGTGTTTAATCATCCTGTGGGGCCTCATTTCTCATTCAACAACGACCGCCGCGTCATATAATAGCTCTTGCTTATATTCCTTAATACATAATAATTTCCCTCTATAACCACATTTATTTAAACCAGTAAAAAACAATATTATAATAATACATGACGTAATCTTTGCATAGTCATCCTTGATCAAAGTAAGAAGATGTGATGTGTGTTTCTAGGGGCATCTCATCTTTCTAGGGGATCAAGGTAAGAACATGTGATGTGTGTTTCTAGGGGCATCTCATCTTTCTAGGGGATCAAGGTAAGAACATTGTGATGTGTGTTTCTAGGGGGATCTCATCTTTCTAGGGGATCAAGGTAAGAACATTGTGATGTGTGTTTCTAGGGGCATCTCATCTTTCTAGGGGATCAAGGTAAGAACATGTGATGTGTGTTTCTAGGGGCATCTCATCTTTCTCTCATCATCTCATCTTTCTAGGGGATCAAGGTAAGAACATTGTGATGTGTGTTTCTAGGGGCATCTCATCTTTCTAGGGGATCAAGGTAAGAACATTGTGATGTGTGTTTCTAGGGGCATCTCATCTTTCTAGGGGATCAAGGTAAGAACATTGTGATGTGTGTTTCTAGGGGCATCTCATCTTTCTCATCTTTCTAGGGGATCAAGGTAAAAACATGTCTCATCTCACCAACCTGTTGTGTCTTTGGGACCCAGAGTACCACGCCGCAGCAATGGTGTTGTTTATGACCACGTCTACGGGCACCAGGTCGGCCACGGCATCGTTGGATGCCTTCATGGTGCGGAGGATCCCCTTACCGGCCTACGGAGTGGAGCGCGTGGACAAAGATAGTCAACATACCGTACATCAACCCCTTATCAGCCCACACAGTGGAACATGTGGACAAATGGTCAACATACATAAATACCCTGTTGAAGTGTGTCATCAATATTATTTAGAGAGTTTACAACGAGGTTAAGTGGGGACATGCCTCTAGCTAAATTGTCTACATGACTCTTAATTTAGCTTCATGAATTGGTCTAAAAACAAATGGACACTTACCGCAATGAATATCCCACTAGGTCCGTTGTAGTTATCAATCCAGCCCTAAAGGAGGAATAAAAATATCATCAACTAAATACTACCCATTAAAGAAATATATAATGTATCTGTTATCATCATGCATTTTGTACGTTGTAAATTTAAGACTTTGTACAAATTATACGTAGGATGCTTTAAATCCCACTTGCTAAATAAATCAGATTGTTGGGTAAATAAAACGATTAAATAAGATTAACCCATTCTGAACGGGAACCCATTTTGGTGTTGGCATCATGTTATGCTTTAGCTATTGAAAAATAGCAGATCTACAAGCTCATAGCGCGCCACCGAGTGGCGCGCTACGAGCTTGTAGGTCTGCTATTTTTGAAAAATCGAAGAACGACTGTGACATTTTTAGAATCTGATCTCAGGTCAGAATGGGTTCATCAGACCAGTGTGTGTCCATGTGGAAACCTCGTATGAATCTGATCTCAGGTCAGAATGGGTTAAAAGGCTAAACCAACTCACAGGGAAGGGTTCTTTCCAGCTGGCTCCCACTATGGACGGCCTGACAATGGCCACGTTTAGGCTGCCAGCCTCCTGCTGGATCAGATACTCCGCCAGGGCCTTGGTGTAGGTGTAGGTGTTGGGACGCTCTCCAATCAGCTTGGGAGTCAGCACGGCCACCATCTTGTCATCCAGCCACCTGGAGAAGAAACCACAAATACATGCTTAATAAATTAATATTCCCCAGTCAAAGATAAAGAAACAGAATAATGATAGTGATTCATGAATAGTGGAGCTCAAGCACATGGTTTTGAAGGGTAGCAGATCTACAAGCTTTCACCATGTCATGCTGCAATGCATTGTGGACTTGTAGATCAGCTATTTTGATAAAAAAATAAACTATATATATATATATATATATGAGAAACAAGATTGAATTTAGGGCCATCGAACAAAGCTTCCAATATTCGCTTTTACACAATCGTACATGACAAAATACACATAATGAGCTAAATGTAAGCAGACAGGGAATGAAAGTCATTCATAGCATAACTTTGTTTCTTCCATAACATTTGTAGAAGTAAATCCTTATTCACATTATTCTTAGCCTAAATATTACTCTGGAAATCAATATATCTGGTGTCTAATCTTGGAAGGAGAACGTGCATTATCATACATTATCAGACCATACAGCAACAAAGGGCTTACGAAACAGTATGACCCGCCTTCAGAGTTTGAATGCAATAGGTAAGCCTTTTGTAAACATAACACAAGGCACAGTCAACCACGTAAAATGGAATTTCCATATTGTAGCTTTAGGGTGTGTTAATGTATAGGCGTAGCTTGGCCATGTCAATGGCTATATATTTGAAGGCCACAGGTATTTGACCTATACCCAACAATGAAATACTCTTTAGTTAGTGCTTCATTCAATCACTAACCAAGTCATGAATAAATAAGACTTGTTTTTTTTTCTATACAGTCCCACAGTGGTCTGATTGCATTTTACTCAGCTCCCCAGTATAACTATTTATTACCAAGCAGGTAAATCTGCAACAAGCAAGTAACTTTGCAGCAACACAAAAGCGGACATAAGTATGTCCGCTATTTCCCCAGAACAATGTTCCACACTTCCCTTCCTCAGAAATGCCATCAGCAACAGCCTCAAAAGATAGAATGAACATTCTATTATATAACATATATTTGTATTGCCAAATCATCCTAGACTGTGAATCCCTACTCCGTTTCAAAACCGCTCTCAAAGAGCACTTACAGGTGGCTGCAATTCAAAACTGGCCCAGGTAAAAAGTACCCCCCCTTACTGTACTTTTATTTTGATTTCTAACTGTTGTTTTTGCATAGTTAATGATGAATTGAATATGAATGAAGGACCCCAATGGAAACTTGCATTGAACTGTACTTTTTTTCGGCAAACTGTCAAAAAAGTATTTAATCAAATCAAAATTCAGAGCTGGATTAATTAAAGCATTAGAATTTAGGCAGTGATTTACAGCCTCAACTCTAATGCTTTATTCTAGCTCCATGGTCAACATTGGCTCTTTTCCAATTTAAATTCTGCTAAGCAGCCATTTCCCGTACTGCAACAGCTCTGACGGAAGGACTACAGTATTGACTGATGTTAATCTACATAATCCCCAAGGATTTACATTTAACAGTAGTGCCGATAGCAATCAACAGGAATCGACTATGTCAACTGAAGTGTTAATTACAGCAAACAAACATCCAATTTAATATTATAATTAATAGTCACGTCACTCTCAAGCCCTAACAGATGGTGATATCTGTATTCTGGAAAACCTATTTTGTTTTCTTTATACTATCATCAGGAGACATGGAAGAATGGTCTGGCTGGAGTCTAGCCGCTAGACTGGCAACCGGTCGGGTGAGAAACGTCAGTGTTGTGTTACATATACTGTACAGTGTACAGTATATGTAATGTATATGTCTCGAAGCGTTGATGACGAAATACAAACACAGCAGAGCTGTTTCAGGCAGCATGATATGATATGATATGATATGATATAGTACTTTATTGTCAGTTCACACTGAAATTTGTCTTGCGACACAGCAGCCAAGTATGCAGAACACATACAAACACAAAGAACAGGACACTTACATACATAAAGACATGAGCAATATCCACTGCTTAGATTATCCTGTGGCTACTACATCTCCTGATTAAGCATCACCAGCGTGCAGTCTCTATTCTCTTCTGTGATCATTTTTGCTTGTCTTGCACCTGGCCCACGGATGTTCGTGCACTAACCTTCCTCATGCAACAGTTAATCAAACACGTTTGTTTAAACAGTAATTGGATCGAAAAAATCTATCATCAAAAATATCCAATCTACATGCTCACAACTCGTTGCGATGCGTTGTGCTTGAAACTGTTGTGCGGCCATTATATAAAATAGGGCTCAAGTAGTTAATCAGACTAATCAATCCTCCAAAATGCACTAATTTATTTATTAATTATTTGTCTTAATTATTATATAATAAATTAATCAAAAAAGGAATACAGAATCATCGCTAAGATAAACTGAAGATAATCGATAGTTTCAGGCAGCCATACCACCCAACTTAAACTCTAGACAAGAGAAAGCCTGTCTGGACTGGACATGGAACTCTAAGGCCCAAAGCACACCGATGATTCGCCATGCAACTCCTTGCAACTACATGCGATAGAATGGTGCTTTAACTGCACATATCACACACAAGTGCTGAGCTGCAACGAATATCTATTTCCACAGCAAAGATTTTTGCGGCATAGCGTAAACCGCTGACACACACACACACACACACACACACACACACACACACACACACACACACACACACACACCACATTAACAGCAACATTCTACTTACTCCAAGGTGTCAATGAGTTTCCGGTAGTCTACAGGAGGAGGATAGACGACCTCCTCGATGAGCTCACGGTCACAGTGGGCGTACGCTGTGGAAACATGGAGGAAGATCTCCAGGTTTTTCACCTTGTGGGCCAGTGCCACCATCTTCTGGGTGGCTAGGACGTTCAACTGCATTGCATCTCTGAAGGGAAATGGAGACATTTAACACTCAATGGTTGCTTGTGCA
The DNA here is from genome assembly GCF_963924005.1 of Protomyctophum bolini. Classification (NCBI taxonomy): domain Eukaryota; kingdom Metazoa; phylum Chordata; class Actinopteri; order Myctophiformes; family Myctophidae; genus Protomyctophum; species Protomyctophum bolini. Next base: position 45,858,707 of record NC_137865.1, read on the forward strand.
GTTTTTTTGTTTTGTTTGTATCACCATTAAAGCACTTACTAGAAAGGATATAGATTGACTGCTATCCAACAGCTACGTATTACTTTAGTATCAATTGAAAACAGAACTTGATGACATAATGCCATTACATTAAGAATTAAGCTTGCAGTTGTTTTTGAGGGACGCCCCTATGCCCAGCTTTACGGGTTTGTGTAAACACAGACATTGGCTTGATGGCGCGATGATTTGATTGGCTGAGCAAAGTACATTTTGAAGATAAAAGTGAGGGCAGAAAAGTGAAGAAGGAAAAGTGAGGATACAAATTGTGATTGGCCAGAATGAGATGATGTATGATATTGTATGATGATAAGATATGTTTTTTCCGCTCTCTGGTAATGAAAGTATTTTTGAGAAATGTTAAAACGGTGTGCAGACTTCCTCCTTTTTCTGATGATGAGCGCCCCTCACTTCTCACAGGGGTGTGATTTTTTTATTATGATTTAAGTTTATAGAATATAGTGCTGCAACCTTTTAACAACAATAAAATGACTTACAGCAACTTTAATGAGTAATTGAAGTAATGGTCTATTTCTACTCCAGTTTCAGGGGATAAGGTGACCACAGCAGTGGTTGGGAAAACTACAACATGACGTCACGCCGCGGTGATAAGCGACTCAAAACTCACCGGGACACATCTCTCCGTTTTTACTAACCACGTTATCACCTAAAACAGCAGTGCGAATAGGCCTTTACACAACTTCCTTCCTTAAATATAATCTATTCACTTCCGACATTTTAAGGAAGTCATGTCAGTCATAAGCCATCAACACCACCATGCCTTGAACTGTCAAATAATATTTGACAGTTGAAGGCCATATTATGGCCTACACACAAGGCCTATGAACAACACAGTGTGGGCAGAACTAAATGGGATGAAATTAAGTAAAAACATCTGTTTCACCTTAGCTTTTAACCACTTTAACCATTATTTTAAACTTTAGCTATTGAAAGAAAAGCAGATATTTTTGCCATTTTGGAAAAATCGTAAAACGTGTGCAAATCTTTGAATATATATTTTTTCCCAGCAAACTTTTTTTTTTTCAACTCATAGCTTTGCTTCTGGAGGTTCCCTGGAACAACATATTTTCAGATGGGGGTCGGTGGTCATTTACATATCCTTTTTGGGGTACTTGACGTGAAATAGTTCCAGAAATAGTTCCAGTTTGCCTATCGGGCCAAGAGGGGGACAGAGGATGCTGTGGCATGCCTCCTTCATTCCCTTCTCCAACACCTGGATTCATCTTCGGACAATTTTGCCACTATTCTTTTTGTTGACTTTAGTTCTGCCTTTAACACGATTCAACGCCATCATATGATCAAGAAACTGCATCAGCTCAACATCCCCCCACTTCTCATACACTGGACTCACAGCTTCCTGAGCAATAGACCACAAACAGTTAAAGTAGGTACATCATTTTCATCAACTGCCATCACCAACACAGGGGCCCCTCAAGGCTGTGTCGTCAGCCCCTTCCTCTACACTCTGTACACAAATGACTGCATTAGCCCCTCACCCGCTAACATCACATACTTTAAATACTCTGATGACACTGCCATTCTCGGACTGCTCCATGACAATAACTCTATTACGGTCTATCAGAATACCATTTCTCATTTCACACAGTGGTGCACTGACAACTATCTAGAGTTGAATGTGGTCAAAACAAAAGAACTGGTCATTGAAACAACAACCCACACTGGACTTAACCCACTCCTCATTAATGGTAAAACAATAGAACAGGTAGACAGCTTCACATATCTTGGACTCACACTGGACAATAGACTTAGGTTTCAACTTTCAACACATTACATCTATCCAGTCACGCTTTCAGCAAAGACTCCATGTAATCCGTAAACTAAGATCATTATCTGTTGCTCCTCATCTTCTGCTATTATTGTACAAAAGCATTATTCAACCTGTTCTGTTGTACTGTTCTGCATGTTTCTACACCATACTGTCCATGCCTAACAGGAACAAACTTTTCAGTATCACCCGTATTGCTTCCAAAATCATCGGACTTCCTACACCCACACTTTCTGATATGAACAATAACGCCATCACACGACTAGCACTCTCGATATCAAATGACACTGACCATCCTCTGCATGTATCGTTTCTTTAACCTCATGCCATCTGGACAAAGATACAGAACCTTGCCATTGGAAAAAGGTCCGTTTTAGTAGGAGTTTTGTCCCCTCAGCCATCGCGGCATTAAACAAACTGCCCCGCCGATAGGATGGTTCTGTACACAGTGGGGACCTCATGTTTTGGTTTGTTTTTGGAACTGTCTTGGTGTTATGTGCTCTGTGTTGTTTTTGATGTGGGTGTTGAACTGTTGAACAGATTGTGAAGACAAATATCCTTCGGGACAGTAAAGATTATTATATATTATAGTTTGAGAACCACTGATATAGCAACATATTCAGGAAACTGTAATGATTTTAGAAGACATTTATTTTTAGAAGTCTCACTTGAGCGGTTCACTGAAGCGGACGGTGGCAGCACAGTGGAAGATGATGTTCACGTTGTCGGCCAGGGTCTCCTGGTCCGTTCTGCTCAGGCCCAGCTCTGGCAACGTGAGGTCGCTGTTCACGGCCACGATCTTCTCCGCGAAGTCTGGCTGCACGTCTCGCAATCTGTCAAACAGCTAACAAAAAGAAAAGAATGATTATTAGCCATAGCGCCACACACACACACACACACACACACACACACACACACGAAGAAGTGTTCCATTTTCTCCACCTACTGTTCCATTAACACATTCTGAACGGTTTTGGCGTTGGCATCATGTTATGCTTTAGCTATTGAAAAATAGCAGATCTACAAGCTCATAGCGCGCCACCGAGTGGCGCGCTACGAGCTTGTAGGTCTGCTATTTTCGAAAAGTCGAAGAACGACTGACATTTTTAGAATCTGATCTCAGGTCAGAATGGGTTTAATCAGACCAGTGTGTGTCCAGTGGAAACCTCGCATGAATCTGATCTCAGGTCAGAATGGGTTAATGGTTTTCCCACCGGCCCTCTACTAGTATCCTCCTCTCTTCCTAATGCTTTCCATCCATGCCCACAGACAGTCCACTCACACACTTAGTTAGTCTTGGTGCTTTGCATTTAATTCCACCAGCGTTGCTGGCCTGGAGGCTCTGCCACGCCTCCCATTTGATCAGCTTCATTGAGTTAACATTAAACCTGGCCCAATACTACTCATCTCCGTCGTTTTCCTATCCAAACAGGCATAACTTCCCCTTTGTTTCTCTCCTCTCTTAATTTCCTTGTAGCACTAGTTTTTCCTCCATGCATACCTGAGGGCTTACAGTACATGTTTTTTGTTCTGCCTAAACATACATTCATACCTCTCACTCAGTACGCAGCCATACAGCTTCCCTTCATTCTCTCCCTCCAAATACACCGAACTTCAGCAATACAAGCAACAACAGTGTGGGCTCTGCACAGCTTCACATACAGTATGTATACAGTCCCAACTCCCTACATGTCTTTACAAGATTCCTTTACAGGATCTCCTCACTGGTCAACGAAAACACCTTGAAGACCTTGACAGGGGCCCCCTCGTACAAGGTTTCTTTGACTATGCATGCACCTCTTGGTACCACAGCACCTCGAAGGCCCTTAAAACAAGGCTCCAGACCTCCCAAAACAAACTGGTCAGGCTCCTACTTGGCCTCACCGCCCGAACCCACCTCACCCCTGCACACTTTGACAGGCTGGAATGGCTTAGGGTCGACGACAGCATCTTGCAATGAGTCTGGTCCACAAGATTCGATACACCACCAAGATACCCATGTACCCGTCTAAATACTTCCTTAATGTTAACGAAGTCCACACCCACAACACCAGAGGGAGTGCAACAAACCATGTACAACCCAGATTCGGCACAAATTTATTTTCGCTCCTATGCCACCAAAATGTGGAACGCCCTACCAACAGTCATTAAGACATGTGAATCCCTTGACTCCTTCAAAAACGCTCTCAAAGGGCACCTGCGGACGGCTGCAATTCGAAGCGGGCCCCCGTACAATTTGAAACCCCCCCCACCCCCCTTTTTCCCTTCACTGTATAGGTTTCTTTTCCCTTTTTGCTTCCTTTATGATGAATTCCTGTTCTGTTCTTTAACTATATAGAAGTGTTTATTTGTACGTCACTAAATATTTTGATGAATTGAACATCGTGGACCCTCTTGTAAACAAGTGTAATGCTAAATTGGGTCGTCCACTCCCAGTTAACAGTCTTTGTATTGAGTTTGTGCTTGAAATGTACTGTAATTCTGCAAACTGTAAATATTTCAATCAATCAATCAATCAATCAAACTCCACCATCCAAACTTCCTTCATCCACGCCTCCTTCTCCTCACCTTGCAGTTGATGACGTCAGCGATGCGAGCCTGAGGGTTCTGGCCAGCCTTATGTCTGACCAGCACATACGCAACCTTGACCTCGGGGCAGGACCTCAGCAGCTTCTCCAGCAATACCTGGAGTGAACGGAGGGAGGGTTGGAGGGAAGGTGATCAGTGTTGGCTTTCAGATAAGGCTGCAACAGGTAGCCTAAATCGAACAAATATTAATTTGTTAATTTAATCAACTACAGAACGTTGCACCGCCAATCCGATGGACCAATATGTCTGAGTCAGTGTCTGGGGCTTTGTCAAGAGTACCCGTTGTACCCATCCGTCTGTGTCTCTTGTGTGTTCATATATGGAGATATCTGTAGCCATCTGTGTCCCTTTTATGCCCATACTGTATTATGGAGAATCTCTGAATTCGAGAGTAACTCTGGGGGAGCCTGGGATCGAACTAGGAACCTTGCGGTTCCCATCTGGTCAGTCTACCCATGAGCCACTGCCGGGTCTGCCGGCCCTACATTCAAATCAGAACTAAACCAGTGGGACTTGGCGTTGATACAAACCAGATCTTCAACGAGTTTGGAAAGTTAGGCTGATGATGGCGAGGTCTTGGGATCATGTGACACCCAGAATAAATGTTTGGAAAACCATTTTACATTCCCCTCACATTCTGACAAGATTGTTGTAAAACAGCAGGTGCCGGGGTCTGTGTGGAGAGTAAAATCCTCAGTGTTCGAGTGCTCCAATTAAACCATATTTTTCATTGTGTGCAACCTGATCAATGCTAGCCTGGAAACCAGACAAATCTGGTGATGATAATTAATTAGTGATATTAGTCTGGCCATGCCAGGCTTGACCAATTCTAGATCCATATTGTAAAGTCAGATACTCAAAACTTTGACAGCGACTGCATTGCTTGTATACCAAATCAGATTTTTTTGCATCATTTCCAGTCACGTTCGTCTTCAGGCCTTATTGTGTGATAAATCATGTACTATTGACCGTAATACTGTACCGTACCTTGCCCATGAAGCCTGTCGCCCCTGTGATCAGTAATACTGTACCGTACCTTGCCCATGAAGCCTGTCGCCCCTGTGATCAGTAACACTGTACCGTACCTTGCCCATGAAGCCTGTCGCCCCTGTGATCAGTAATACTGTACCGTACCTTGCCCATGAAGCCTGTCGCCCCTGTGATCAGTAATACTGTACCGTACCTTGCCCATGAAGCCTGTCGCCCCTGTGATCAGTAATACTGTACCGTACCTTGCCCATGAAGCCTGTCGCCCCTGTGATCAGCACAGCCTTTCCCGCGTAGTATTCTGGGATGTTCACCATGGCGACGACGACGGTGCTAACCTAATGGACGAAATCCCTCTTCAACGCCACACCCCCTGCAGAGAAACACAGACAAGAGGGACGATTTAAAATGAGACAGAACACTTGCACTGAAATCGAGCGCAATGAAGAGGACATTTTTGTGTTAATGAAGTCTACGACCTTAGAAAAGTCAAGATTGCTGACTATATAACATTGGAATTGCATTGCAACATTAGAGACTTTAAGCAACGACTGTTGTCAGGACGGCTCCGCTAGGCGGAAGTAACGGAGCTGTGATGCAAGCAGCCGACGGCGACATTGGTTCCCATGTGTCAAACACCACGTCGCGCGTCAGCTAACTTGCCGATATTGCTTAATTCTTACATGCGCTGGACACGATCAGCAGTGGAAAGAGGAAGGTGCTGCATGGAGCAATCTGTGTTATTCTAAAAACCTTTTTAATAAACATGGTTAATATGATGATGGTGATGGAGCAATCGGACTGTAAATGTATGACAGTTATCATTTCAATAAACATGGTTATGACATGGCGTTGTAGACACTACGTGTAAGTGTAGCTTCTCCCGTGGTAGAAAGGGCTGCGACGGCAAGCAGGTTTATGTCTCGAGCACTGATCCATAGGTATATTTAGAAATACAAATGTTTTTGTCTGAATGCAGTCTTATCTTTTAGGCGTTGGCTAAAATTCTTATCTAGTAGCTGGCTTAAGGTGTTTGAGTTAGAGCCACTTAAGCCGATATGTGTGCTGCTATCAGCACACATATCAGATAAGTGGTACAATCATCAACTGAAATACTTTCATCTCTCCTACCAATAAAATCATTTTGTCCAATATTTATTCCAAACCAGCAGTCACTAAAGGCCCATGGGACGACATTACGCAGGTGACCGGTACTGCTGTTGGGGGACAGAGTGTCTCAGATTGGACAGAGTGTTTCTGACTACGTGGCTTCCGTGTGCGGTTAGGTTTATAGGGACAGGGTTAGTAATGCGCCACGGAATAGCGGGTTTCGGAATGCCGGGGTGTAACCCTGCCGTTGTCCGATAGCCTTGGCCCCAACACTGCTCTATCTTAATGTTTTTCATACACCGGCAGAACACAGATGTAAAATATGCATACATAACTTGAATTCTGTAAGCATGGTTAGGACTGTTAAGGAAAGTAGTAATAAGAAACAGGATTACTTCTGCACTATTACACAGTACACTATGTTGTGTAGGCTAGTGAATGCACTGATCCGTCTCTGCCTGGGAGGTTTGGGAGGTTTACTGCATTGATGGAGAACTGCTGCAGTGTTCAGGCTAGAATGAATGCTTGCAATCACAAATTCCAAAATGCCCTGTGTTCTCCCGCAGTCAAATAAATCCTACTGTAATTAATTTACAACAATAAACCTTCTAGATGAGACCATTTTTACATCACCACAGCTGCAGACCAATAAATCCAGGCTAAAAACCAAGCTACTTAGCTAGGCTATATTGATCAAACAAATCAAACTGAAAATATGTTCATGACAACTTCATGGATTAAAGCAACATAAAATATCACAAATGAAAGAATGTGTTTCCTAAACAATTAACACAATTACAGTACGTAGAAAGTAATGTTTTAGTGATATTGTTCCATGCTATTCTACATACTGAAAAAAAAGAACCAGGCTTACACTGTGTAGTTACTTGAAAGCCCCCAAAAAATCTGATAGGATCACACTGTGATTACAGTATGTTGTTCTCAAGCCAGAGGCGTCCCCTGGGATTTAGGAATACTGCCAGTGCTCAAGTGTTTCAGTTAAACCGGTTATTCAGCTTTACGTACATGCAGGCAGACCAGCATGTTACCAGCACTGTTCAACTCCAAAGTTTGAATACAAGTATCTATATTCAAACACACCAAGTGCCCCACAGTACGTACATTTGGGCCAAAGTGAATTGAGTTCCAATCATGGGCAGTTTTGAGTTTGTACAGAAGAAAAATAATGATACTGTAGATTACCCTTCTCGTTGAATTAGGGCTAGGCAATTTAGGTCTATGAATTCTCCAACACATATAGTACTGACAACATCAACTTAATTATTATAATAATAAAGTGGCAATATAGAGACAATACAGAGAAACAAAGGTAATGACAGTCAACACAGAGGACAAAACCATTGCCACTTGAGCGAGTCGAGGACTTCAAGTACCTCGGAGCCTGGACTGTCTCGACTGAACAGGATGTGAAGGTTCGGAGTGGCGCACAAGTTGGAAAGCCTTGCACGGGACATTGAGGAGAGTGTGAAAATCAGATATGGAAGAAGACCTTAAAGAGGCGGCTGTTCATAGCTACTGAGGAGTCAGTACTGCTGTATGGGGCCAGAGACATGGGCCCTTACAATACAACAGGAAAAAGCCCTGGATGGAGTCTACACAAGAATGCTACGAATGGCACTAGGTTTCACATGGACGGACCGCATCAGAAATGTGGACCTACCACAGGTCACGGACAAAGTCAGAGAGAGAAGGTTGAGGCTGGCAGGGCACTGCGTCAGGCACCCAGAACTTGAGACAAGTAAATTGACCCTATGGGGGCCAACCCAGGGCAAAGCCAGGAGGGGAAAAAAGCGTACGACCTATATATAGATGTGCTGCAGCGCGACAGCTTGGCCGACAACGCTGAAGAGCTCAAGAACCTGATGTTGGATAGGAAATTGTGGAGGGCAGCGATCCAGGAATCCCGAGTTGGTGTTGGCTAGCTAGACCTCACTCTCACAGCAACAACTATATATTTAATTCTATTAGGATATTTATTATACTAGATTCAAGAAATACAGTATATTGTAGACAAATACTAAAAACTGAGGACTACAGAAAAAAGCAATGATGAAACAACTAGACACTGTAGACACTTTTTGATTCACGCTTTGATTCAGTATTGGGGTTTCTCATTAACTTCTGATTAAAATGTCATCTATAGCTAGGCCATGGGGATGAAATTGAACTTGGATGCTAAAAGCCCCCACCGGTGGTTGGCAGTTTCCCAAAATTCCCAACCACCATGGTTGGTAGTCACCTAATCACCTAAAACTGGAGTATGCGTAATTGCGTAAACTCCAGACCAGTGATAAGAAACTCACCGATCACCCCCTGCAGCACTGTATTTACTAACCACTGTCAGCTCGTTCACCCTCCGGAGGGAGGCGGGGCACTCCTAAACCACCGTTTAGGTGTGGTACTATGAGCGCCTAGTATCAAAACCAGTTTAGGTGAAAACGTTCCCACCGAAAAGGCGAGTAACTTATCACCTAAAACTGAAGTATGCGCGAGTTTCATGTTCATATTATCAATATATAATTATTGGGTAAAATAAAGAAAATACATTTAACAACTTCCCAGTGCACATTTATTTTAATGCCATTGCCAATGTTTTTCTTACATTTTAGGCAGTAGCATTAAAGTACTGCATAAAACGTAAGAAAACATTTTTAGCCTCACTGTGAAAATATTTAATAGTGAATATTCAAAAATAGTTAACATTGGCCCAAGAAAAGACATTATGTAAACTACATTGTACCATAATTATGACCATTTACCTCATTTGGATATTTTAGCCAATGAATCTCTGAATACAATGAACCACAATAAGTTCACTATAAGTTAATCTAGAACCACTATTACGAGCTCACACTCTCAATGGCCTTCACCATCTTCATCATCTGTTTTCCTCATTCCCTTTAGCTGCCTCATCTTTGCCTTCATCTTCGTGTGTCATGCGTTGCAGCAGCGGTCCTCACCTCCTTCACACTTGTGAAGGAGGTGCATTTACAGTATTTGGCTGCAGGCCTTCAATGTACTACAGCTGGTGATGTCAAGCAAATTAACTGGCGCCGCTGCCTGGGCGGAACCACCCGGGCATGCATGACAGACCCTCCTTCAGCAAGTTCCCACCTGAATTTTGTGACGCATCTGGCCCAAGCATGTGGCTCCTTCTGATCTGCAGCCTTGGCTTCCACATGATCCAGAGGTAAGCAAGCATATGTGGTAAATGGTGCATTTATATAGCGCCTTTATCCAACACCAATGTGTTTGTAAGGGTGTCTACTAACATATCCCACATTGGTTTCTATTCAACCACCCTAGGGGAATATTTAACAGCTGGGGTACCATCAACAACCAATTCGGCCATAGCCACTGACCTCATCACATTTGTGATGATGGCTAAGGCCGTTTTTAGCCCAAGGAGTGTTTTTCGTGCAAAACTAATGCCTGGAATGAAACAGAATCATAAAAAACCCTAGTTTGACATGTCACATGCTATTTAAAGCATAATGAAATTTAGAAAATGTTGCCTTGTATATATATTGATGATACCCCAACTTTCAGCAGCTGGTTGAATAGAAACAAATGTGGGATATGTTAGTAGACACCTTTACAAACACATTAGTGAAGAAAATTCTTGGTAAGAAATGTATTCCCAGATTTGACATTATTCTGATAATATTCCCTGACTAATGCCTGCTAAGCCTAGAGGATATTTTAATAATAAAATGTCATAAGAAACAACATTACTGTGTTTCATATAGTATATATATATATATATTAGTCGTAGTTTCTGTAACAAGGAATTGTTTTACGGGGTGAGGTTGTTAGCCCCACCGCCCCCAGGCCCAACCCCCAACCTGGAGGGCCAGGTCCTAAAGTATTCTATTCCAAACACAAGAAATCTCGTGTTTCGAGCTTTAGCCCAGTGTGCCAAACACAAGAAACACAAGATTTGATTAAAAACATCGCTTTTCTCCAAGCGATGTGCACGCAGACGCGGGCACACTTATTTATTATTTCATTTTTCCCTGGCACCTGCGCAACATTGCCCCATCGAGGGCTAGCATGGATTGCGATGGACCCCTGCACCTGGAAAGAGTTAACAAGGGAGGCCAAAAACAACCTGGCAGAGAACTGTGACCTCAGAACTGAAGATGGGGCAAGGCACAACATGCTGCACAGGATAGGACCAGATGGAAGCAGATAGTCAAAGCCTTATTTTCCACTGGGAACAAACTTAACAAAGAGGATTAAGTAAGTAATATAGTCCACAGTGGTTTCCATAGCTGAATTTACTCAAGGTATGCAGTCAGCTGGTCAGTCTCAAACAGGAACCATATTATGCAGTGTGATATTACATACAATAATAACTGCCAGTGTCTGCCTGTATGTGGAAAAAGAAAAGTTTCTCACTTCACAAAAGGAAGGTTGCAAACAGAACAGAGCAAAGGCCTAAAAAACATCTGAAAAACATGTTTATATAAATGTATATATTGTTAGTATTGCCCATCTTGGCATCTTACCATCTTGGAGCCATTATAAACTATTGTGGTTGTGGCATTGTTCCAGTGATACCTACCTACAGTATATAGCTCTGAAAAGGATGATGCACCTGTTTGCACTTTTCAGGCATCCAGTCTCATTCAAGACTTAAGTGAATTCTAAAAATAGTTTCTGGAGCTTTTTCCATCCTTCACACGTGCCATTTGTGAATTTCTGAACTAGGGCAGTTTATTTATGTGCAATATAGAAGTGGGACAGAGTGAAACAGGTAAAAGCAATAACTTCTTCTGTTCTGTGGTCACTAGTAGTGACAGATTATTCGGCAAACACTAGTTGATGGAAGACTACACAAACTTTCATTAAAACGAGGAGTTTTCAGAATATCTGCAGTTTATTCACTGAAGCGAGTACCAGGCTGGCATTCGACCAGTCATCTGAGCTGTCCCTGAAAGCTGATCCACAGCCAAGGAGGGTAAAAAAAAAACCTTTATATATGCATGGTAACAAATGGAGGTTAACCGCAGTCTGCACCGCACACACATTAAAATCAATGGAAAGGGCACTTGCACTCGTGCTGTCCGCTAAAAGGTTTGTTTCTAATGGATGAGACTTTTCTTGATCTGGCATAAATACCCTCAGAGGAACCATTCGGATCAAGAACAAAGAACTTAAATACTGGCAAACGGACTGCATTGATACTTAAATGTTTTAGGCTCCTAATGTGTAGGGAATTCTCCTAATTTAGACATATACCTATTCGGGCGTATTTAATCACAACAGATCATTCTGTATCTGGCACTTAAAAACTATATATACAAATATACAGTATATACAAATTCAATGCAAACACCTGATGCAAAAACTACCACGACATGTAGAGATTGTAGATAAGATGATTTGTCAATTTGTCAAATTTGATGCCAATCAGACCTTCCCATTTTCAAAGCATAACATTTTAAAAAGCAACAAAAGCCACCAACAGGATGAGAACAATCTAAACCCATCTGTCTTGAGAGAGATGAGAAGGACGGATGTTTCTCAATCTCGAAAGATTTAAACTGTCACGACAAACTATGACCTCCCCCGGGCCATGCATTCAGTAAGCACTGTATGGAGCAACATTAGAGAGCACATCTGTCTCACTTCTCTAAACAGTTCGAGCCGAGGTGGTACAGACAGCCTCGGACAACACTGTGCACTGCCAGTAGGAATGCAAAGGATCCCGTGATAGTCATTACACACAGATGTTGTTCTGATTCTGCATCGTTAGTTACCAGTTACCACAACAGCCATCATGACCGTTACTTACTGTTCGTTTGCAGTCTAGCACACGTAAAACTCATATCAATACACTTCGCCACAAAAGTTAGGCTTCACTAAAAGCAAGTATATGAAACGCCACAGTGATTTATACTTTGTGCTAGTTGCGACCCGGAGTGTCACTGTCAGTGTCAGCAACATGTGAGCTTGCATGTCTGCTATATTCGGTACCAGCCACGGAGCGCAACCATCAGACTTAAAGTTATACACATCACATCATGGTAGGAACTAAGAAATAAGACCATTCATCACAACAACAGGTGATGAACCGTTGAATTTTAGCTCGCACTGAACAGATATGATTATGCTACGAATGGTTGAAGCGAAGCACAGATCGGAGCTGCATTCCCATTCGTGCGTACCTCGTTTTGACGCGACCCCATCATCAAGCAAGCAGTGTGTGTGAACCAACATTTGCAGTCGCTTCCTCGGTGGCCTTGAACCAGACCCCGGCCCAAACCCCGAAGACCCACGTTTTGATTATAGTTCGACTACAGATCTTATCAAATTAATGTTAATCAAGAATAATGTAATGGAACGTTACGTTATGACCAGTGCGTTTTGTTTAGGCAACCCCTCCCTCTTCTTCTTCCTCTCTTGCTCTGCGCATCTCTTTCAGCAATGAAATACATGCTGCCACACGTTGGCTTTCCCAACCGAGACTACTACCACTACTACTGCTCCCACGTTCATTTCATCCCAATCATCCTTTAGCCATTTAACAGATCAAATAAATATATACATATGATATACCGCAAGTCAAGATTACGCCGCGTCGGTGTGGTTGGACGGTGGTGGCCCCACGTACGTACCTGAAATATCGATCGAAGAGATGTCTTTTTCCGGCTCTGTTAACTTGTGATTTCCCGGACGGACGGACGACGGTGCAGCTGTGAGTGAACCGCAACGGTCGGCCACAGTTTGAGGAAATACGCTGTTTGGCTGCGCGGCGCGCGGAGTGTACTGTGTGTGTGGACTGTGGTGTGTGGAGCCGAGCCCACAGTGGAAAGTAGACACGAGAGAACAGGAAGGAAACCGTGTTGCCAGGTTTTGCGAGAGGGAGAAACGAGCGAACCAGGTCTATGGAAACCAATCTGAGAACCCATCGGCAAATAAACAAGAAACAGCGCACTATTTTCCTTTGCATTTGCAAAAAGAACACCTTTCAATTATATTCAAGTAAACAACTAATAATAATCTTGAAGAAAAACACTTTAACAACAGAAATTTTGTATGGGTTAACTTGGGGGTCCCTAGCATGAAATATTTTCAGATGGGGGTCGTTGTTCTGAAAGGGGTAGGGACTGCGACGCTCTATAGTGGGCAGGTGGTTAGAAAGTGTAGCTCTGTTTCGGGTTTCCACCACATTTTGTGTGCAGTCAGTGGGTGCATAGTCTGTCTTCCCTTGGGAGCAGGGTCTGTCTGTACATATACACCAAGAACTCAGATCTCCACACAGTTGGTATGATCCACTATGCATAAGTTGTATGTTTTCTTCTGTTCCAGGCTTTATAGATAAAGTTTGAGATTGCTAATGTATGGTTATCAAATGCATATTTAACTAAAACACCTATACATACATGTACTTTGTCAAAGAGTGTTTTTCTTAAATCATGCTAAAAAGGCCACAATAGAAAATGGATTTCATCCTCAACCTCACCAAGTTCACAATAGCCACATAGTCTTTGATCTAATTCTGTTCCAGTGTACCGTCCTGTTCCAACATGCAGTGGCAATATTCCCGAGCGGAACTGTGTAGACAGAGATTGACAGAGATCATACACAACATATTTTTCACATTCATACACAGTTTTAAACTGGCAATATGTATGTAGTTTAGGTTTATCATTGATTTCTTCCAACCATTTAACTCTATATATTGTCATGGCCAATTCCTTGAATATCCCCACATGCACCTTCTGTAGTTTAGTACATGGCTTGGTTGGATGCTTGATTCTGATTGGTCAATCGCTGAATTCAACGGTGTGTTATTTCTTGATAACAGACCGTTCCGGTCTATAACAGACCGCTGCCTAATCAAACCCTCTGAGCACCAAGCCTGGGACCGAGGCTACTGAGCACCGCAGCTGCGCCTCACTTGATTTACTGCAGTTTCCAACATGACAGCCATGTAAACACACACACACACACACACACACGGTGACACACAATGTCATTTACAGCTCTCAAAAATGTTTGAGCTAGCAGTACCGGGAAATTGATTCTATTTGATCAACTCGCTTCCTTGTTTTCCGACAGTGCTCCAGCCCTGCAGCTGGGCAGACGCAGCCAGCGTGAATACTTTTTCTGTTATGTTTTGGATAAATGTATTAATTAATGTTAGGTAATTCCATTTTGCTTTGGTTTTTGTTTTTGGTTCTCTTATGTTATGTCAGGTAGCTTTATTTTTGTTTTCGTATAATAATAAGTCTGATGGGTTTTCCCAACTACAGTTAGTTAGTAGTTACTATACTAACCTTTGGAAAATGTTACCCCAAATAAGTAACTACACTTTAGAAACAAGCAACACAGTAGTACACTTGTTTAGATTAGAAACAAGCCTCCAAAAGCTTTGGAGAAAAACAAGCCCAAAGTAGCTTACAACCAACCCGACATGGCAACGTTGGAAGGAAACATGAAGGGTGGTCCCCTCTGGTCCCATCAGATCATAATGAAAACTGCGTGACGTCAGCAAGTAGAGAGAGTTGGGAGAGTCTGTTATGTCGCCGTACAACGGTGTCGAGCACAATATATATATATATATATATATATATATATATATATATATATATATATATATATATATATATATATATATCACTGTCTCAGATAGCCTATAGATCTGTTTTTTTATAGAAAATAATTATGTTCAAGATGACCTTTTTTTCTTTATTTTGCACTAGGCTACATCAATGGTGGTGGTGTGTTTATCTGTGTGTGAGAGAGTGAGATACAAGATTGACCTTTATTGATCCATGGAGGGAAATGCAGGTGTCCTGTCCTCATAGTTCATACTGCAGCAAAGTTGAAACACAGGAAATGCTGTGGGTAGCATAGCATGAGGGAGTATGAAAGCACCTCTAGCCTACGTGTGTGTGTGTGTGTGTGTGTGTGTGTGTGTGTGTGTGTGTGTGTGTGTGTGTGTGTGTGTGTGTGTGTGTGTGTGTGTGTCGTTGTCTGTCTCAGTGCCCGTGGCTCTGTCTGGCTCTGTCTGAGTTCAATAATTACTTTTCTATTATTTGTCATTAAATGACTGGCTTCCATGAATTCAAGGAATACATTTAACTCCTGTGTTAACTGTGCATAGCTGAGTTTTATAGGTTTTATATTCATGAGGCATTCATAATTAAATCCTGTGTGTGTGTGTGTGTGTGTGTGTGTGTGTGTGTGTGTGTGTGTGTGTTGAGTTAAAACTCGTTGTTTCCTTACCTGTCATTTGGAGTGGAATTGGGGTTTGACTTAACAGTGTGTGCGTGTGTGTGTGTGTGTGTGTGTGTGTGTGTGTGTGTGTGTGTGTGTGTGTGTGTGTGTGTGTGTGTGTGTGTGTGTGTGCGTGCGTGCGTGTGTGTGTGTGTGTGTGTGTGTGTGTGTGTGTGTGTGGTTGGGCGCTGCATGTGTGTGCCTACTGCTCAATGTTGATGTTTCATCTATTCTAGTAAAAAGAGAAAAAAACACAATGCTGCCATCTAGTGTTCCAAGCTACCCTGTAGGGGGAAAAAAATCCATGTTTCAAAGTTTATTCATATTAAAAATATTACACACCTTTTAGTTTTAACAGTGCTCTTATTGGTCCTTAGTCAATAAAACTAAGAACATGTCTTTCATTTCCATTCAGTTATATCATAAAAAATGTGCTATCTAAAACATGTTAGTAAGGCACAAATACTACAGTAGTGCAACAAGTGAGTCCTGTCAACACCTTGCATTTTCAGTTACTGGAGCAGTCTTTGATTGTTTGAATAACTGAAGTCAACAAGCATCACTTCTGGACAGGGTTATGCAGTTTAAAATAATACCAGCTTTGCTCTTCGATAGATCAGTCATTCATCTCCTCCAGGGACTTTCTCAGCCAGCACCTTCCCACAAAGAGATTCACGTCTAAAATAAATTAGAAAGAGATTTTGGGGAAAACAAAACAATATTAACACAATGTTCATTTAAAGTACAACAATGATGCTCTCAGTTTAACATGAACACTAACATCCCTACTCTGGGGACGAACACCACAAGCTCACTACTATGCACTGTGAGCTTGCAGATCGGCTTTTTTTTGGCGTAGTGGGAAACACCAGTGGCTCTGAATAGAGTATAAAAATGCAATTCATTATATAGGGTGCACTCCACCGTTGCCTCAAAAAAGTTATATTCTATTGAATTCTTTCACTCCACTGAGCATGTCTTTGATGCCATTGTTGTCCTCACCCGTGGGGTTTGCACTGGAGGCCAGGGGCACAGGGACAGTGGTCACGGGGTCCCTCTTGGTCCCAGGCCAGCATGTCCATCAGCAGGTTGGGGTGGCTCGCACAGGACTGCCCCTGCTCCGGTCGGGGGTTACACACTGGAAATAATAGCTCTGCAGAAACAGAGAGCGAGAGAGCAAAAATGACAGAGGTGTGTGTGAGGGGAGACAGGGAACAAACAGTAGGCACTGGCAGGGCAGACAACTGAGACAAGTTTAACTTTCCACTTCCTTCAGAAAAAAGGTTACAAAGTATTCTTCGGATCAGAGATTCTGGTTTCTGTATCATCACATATTCATTGAGGTATTAACTACTGGGATTTACTTTTTAATGCTACAGTCACAAAATGTCTTGTGCAAAACTCTGTCTCACGGTGGCGCTATAACAGGCCGATTTGAAAAACAACTCTGCCTTGGCCTACTGGGAGTGTGCGTGCAAAGTGTACCGCCTATCGGTCCAGCGGTGCGTGTAGCATGTGGTGCAAAACGAGGCCCTCCAGCAAACTTTGAAAGCCAAGTCAATAGGTACAGAATCCAAAAAATGTGGCAGCATACCGTGAGTCGTAGCTAAACATGTCCATGACCACTGGAGGCTACTCAAACTCACCTCGTTGGAAGGCACAGCAGAGGCCAGCACTGCAGTCACTCTGGAACTGACAAATAGTTCCTTCTGTCCCCCTGGTGGCATTAACTGAACACTGGCCCCACACACACATATCACCTGCACAGCACTCTTCATCCTTAGTGCAGGGCTGAATGAGGACACACATGCACACAGACACACAAAAGCACTGTATTAATGCACTCACAATGAATTGTAGACACAAAATCTATTTCATGGCCCACTTTGTTAATACCAAGTTTATGTAAAATTATAACCCTCTACCTCTCTACTGCCTGCCACGTGGACTTTAATGAATCATACGATTGTTTACGCACCATATCCGTTGGTATGCAGGGAAGACATCTGGAGTTCTCAATCTCATACAGGCAGTATCTCATATCACCGCAGTCTTCATCAACCATGCACTCCTGGTGTGAGGTTTAACAGTAGTGTTATAAAAACAAAAGAACATAGAATTAATACGATTAGAGAAGGCATCGGGGCTTTTCAAAGTAGTAGGCTCCATCAGAAAAATATAATTTAGTAAACAAACCCATAGTCAGTGTTGACAAAAGGAATAGCTCTGATATTCATTTACAAAGATTAGCTAGATTAGCTGCTACAGTATATCAAAACTGATCTGATGCTATGTCCAGACGAGGACGTATTCTGCGTTACCCGGCTAAGTATTTAGCCGATCTGCCCTTTCTGTCACACGGAGGGGGACTTAACCGGCTAATTTTGAAACCACCTTCCAGAGTGGGAGTCTGACTCTCTAGAGGGCTGTATTTTGCGTGTCTTTAAAGTACCAGGTCTTATTACCTAACTTGAGTAAACTAAAGACCTGGAGGCGTGATCAATGCTCTTTGGCCACTCAGAATAGCCAAATGGCATTGATCACGCCTTGGTACTTAAGACACACAAAATACAGCCCAGGGTGTGAAACCCATTTGAGAAAATGTGATTTGGGATTCAGTCTTAGTTTTATTCGCAGACAGAGGAAACAGCATGTGCCAAAATGAGGCCAATGAATCCAACTACTCTTTTTATCTTTCTGTCTCACTCCTCCCTCAGGGGAGTCAGTGTGGAAATCAAGCCAAGTCACTGAAACAGCAGGCGCTGCAGAGTTGACTGGACTCTGGCAACTTTAAAAACTACATCAAAAGCACGAAAACTAGCCTTATCGTGGAAAACGATAGGCAAACCCAGTATTGCTCAGTGGTTATGTGGAGTTATCATTGTGTCTTCCTCTGGAAAGAATCACGTATACTTTGAAGAATAAACAGAAGATGTTTGATAAGATATGGGGAAGGTTTATCCAATATATTACGGTTAATGATTTATCTTATTTAATGGTGGAAACTGAAATTGTCTAATTGTATTCTCTGCAGCTGTTTGGTCTTGTTTGTTGATTGACTCCGTTGTTGTTGCCATTCAAGTGCCATTCTTTTATTATACTGTACTTATATATGTATGTACTGTATGTTATTGTTTTGTTTTTTGTTTGTTTTTCATTTTAAATAATTGTATGGTATTGTCTGTATTATGTATTGTCTGTTTGTCAAAAAAAAAGAAGAAATGCAATAAATATATTGTTAAAAAAAGAGCACGAAAACTATTTCCATTTTGCGACACATTCACAACATCAGGGCAATCCTCAAACCATGGGTCTTCAATGTTTTTCAGGCCAAGGACCCATTCAATTCAATTTAAAGGAGCTTCATATTGGCATGAGAAAACATACATTTACATTGCCAAAGCAAGTGTCAGAATATAATAAAAACTGTTTACAATGAGGAAAGTAAGTATATACAGTTGGAGGGGGTACAGTATTGTGTAAACAGAGCTATGTAGCAGTGTCACATTGCGTCGTCATACATGTTATATATTTGCTGTCACTTTGGGACAAATAGCAGTATTTTCTCTCAAAACAATTTAAATGGTATACAAAAAAGGTAATTTACGATGTGCAGGTATTCTGCCAATGTATATTATTTTTATAGTGCTAGATATCATTCCATTTTGCTTTGGTTTTGGGTTGTCTCTTTCCTGTATGTCTTTTTGTTTTCTTATAATCTAGTTAAATCCAATGGGTTTTCCATCTGGCATGTTGTGCTTGCCTTTGTGCAGAGTCTTTGGACCAGCTGACTAAGGGGGCATCCCTGTAGGTTTTCTCTATGGTTGCGGGCTATGTTATTAGGTGGTTATATATTTTAAGTGCCATCTTCTTTACTTTGATAATGAAAGGGTAACGTCCTAATTCTGCCGTGCAAGCATTGTTTGTTAATTTCCGTTGGGTGTGGAGGATAGATTTGCAGAGTTCTGCTTGCAGGTCCTCGGTTTGGTGTTTTGTCCCAAATCTAGCAGATTTTTATTGGAATTTGGGATGTCTAGCTTAACGTTCCTTTTGATGGCATAGAAAACCATTCTTGCCTTTTCTCTCTCACAGGGAAAGTGCAGACAGACACTGAACCAAGATCTACTACATTTCTTAACAATTTATGTCACTAAGCTTGAGCTAGGATGCATCACCTATTTACTTCCATATAATAATGAGACAGTCCTCGTAATGCTTGCTATAAGATGTTTGAGGGGCGCCACAAACATTAAATCCCTTTAACAATAAAGATAATTTTTTAATGGGTTTTTTTTACACAGTTTGTTTTACATCATCATTACATCACCTAATCAATGAGAGTGCCCCTCACTTCACACAGGTGTGACCCAGGCACCCACGTACATGGACACAACGTACACACATCCATGCCAGTGCAGTTGTGCACATGTTCACACATGTATATCGTATATGTGTGAACATCTACAGTGTAAAAAACCTTGTCTAGACATGATTTGGACTGCGTGCCTGGCATCGGTCCTCAGTATAACTCCCCTCCCAGCCATACACAATTAAATTCTCAGTATTCATTTAACTCAAGAGTGGAAAAATATACCCCCTTTTGGTCCATTTTGAGGATTTGATTGTGTACCGTTCTAATTAACCCGCGACAACTGCCTTTTGTCAACTTATTTTGTTCAGTGGAAATAATTTGGGAAATATTGTGTGCATCTTCAGCATTGTTACTGTGACAAGCGATGATCATTGATCTGATAACAAGAGACCACTGGGGCAGACAGATATACTGCAGAGACTAAACACAGTGTGGACCACAGTGGTAGTCTGCAATTGTCTTGATACATCCCATATGGCTACAGCTGCTATTAGTCTCACTATAGCCCTGTAGTCGCTTAGTTATTTTCATTTTCTCTTCATAAACACATCTTCCAAAAATTCCTAAATTGAATAAACTTTCCATCACCTAGCAGGCAGCACACAAACTGAAGTAAGTGTAATTTCTCCAAAGAGTTTGTGGGAGATCCTTTTTTAGTTTAGAGTCCTTTAGTCATTACAGCAGAGTATATTTCCCTGACTGGCTTGCCAGCTTGCTTACTAGTCTCGCTGGCATTTTGTTTCCAGCGGCATGCTCTCTAAATGTAACCACATTCTGTAAGGTTGCCAGAGAAAGAAAGACGAAAGAGGAAAAAAAGAAAAAGTATTACCGTATAAACTGCACGATGGTAAAACAGGCAGTAAAGTAACACAGGAATAATGACCTAAATCCGTTCTGGTCTCCTGCTGGCTAAAACTATGAAAAGTATATTGTATGTAGTGTACGCTAGTTATAGGGATGACCTCATTCTTTTATAAAATGTGGTGAGACCACAGTTCATGAAATGATTCCATCGTTTTTGTTTCTATACTTGCAAAGCTAAGGAATTCTTGGGGTTTATATGTTTAGAAGTTACAGCAATGTGAAATGTACATAATATGGCTGAACCTACAATAGGTCAGCTATTGAATTGGAGAAAAAAACCATAAATATAAAAGATAATGGTGAGGACTCCTGTGAACCCAACAGGAGTCTATCTGTTAGATGTGGTTTAACAGCATTGTGAACATACTGTTTCTTCATCTCTTCAGTCAATATGGTCCATAAACAGAGTGAACATTTAATCTTTAATCTTTTCAGAAATGCACTATTGTAAATAAAAAATACTTACATGATTCACAGTATTCCATTGGTCACTGATCTCCGTATGGATGTGTGAAAGATGAATATCTCCTGTTTTGTTGTCAAATTGCTAGAAGCGAGACACAGGAGACATGCCTGACTTCAGAAAAATATATAGGAAACCGAAGGAAAGCTATACCATGAAACTAAATACTAAACTCAATATAGAATGTCAACCTATAGGTGTCTCAAGTTGTCTACACAGGAAGTTTTTAAAAGATATCTTGTTGAAGATCAGAGGAAAAGTAGGGCTATTACATATTTTAAGATGCATTTTCAGTCTGAGTCAGTTGAGTGGATCATACCAACCTTGTCAGTTCTGTCTAGGACCTGAACATTTCTGTCTCCATCGCTGATGCTCTTGGTGTGGTTGTTGTGGTAGTTAGGAATGAAGTCCAGTGAATGTAGAGATTTGGCACTCTCCGCAGCTATCTGGTGCATACATGGTGGAGTAAACCAGGATATCAGAAAGTTTTTGGAAAACGTGATAAATTAATAATAAATCTCATGCCGATTATAGCCCATAGAGTATATATACTCTAAGTTATAGCCTAGGACTGTAAAGGTATTTTTAATAGACCTGAAAAAGGCTGAAACAGTTTGTGATAATGTGCCTGGCTCAATATATCCTCAATATATCCAACATAAAGGGAGTGAAAGAACGAGCTATGCACAACCAGCTACCAACAATAATATAGACTGGGCCAGAACGCAAAGCATGTATAAAACAGATGCCGTTTCCCTCCCCGTGGATTTGATCCTATAGCATCCTGTGTGGCTTTTTACGAATATTTCCTAATGCTTTGTGCAACATGAATACATTAATACGATACAAAATGAGGCATTAAATAATCTAAAAGAAATGGCATACCTGGTCAACCGCCTCGTCCAATATTTGCTGCGTGTCTTCCATCAGCATTTCCACCTCTCGGAACATTTCATTCAGACTGACCGTGCCTCGTTCCAGTGCGTCTTCGAGGGAATCCGCCAAGCCACCGGTCACTAACAAACACAAAAAAGACCCCACTGACAGCATCGTCCACGCAGCGGTGCCGGGACCAGACATTCTTATATTTATATTCCTTCTTGTGCGGATGTTGTGGAGTCAGTGGACAAACTAAAGTTCACTTAATACTGGGAGTGGATGGAGGAGGTATAGCCTAAGTGACGTGACGGCGGGGCACGGCAGGATGTGTTTTATTTGGAAAGTCTGGAGGAGCTCAAGACTCAAGAGCCTGGTAATATGGAGGAGTGTGAGAGAGTTAGAGAGTTAGAGAGAGAGAGAGAGAGAGAGAGAGAGAGAGAGAGAGAGAGAGAGAGAGAGAGAGAGAGAGAGAGAGAGAGAGAAGGGGGCCCGGGGCAGACAGGCAGATAGATAACAGCTGGAATGGAGCGGAGGAGATGGAGAGGATGATGAGAGAGAGACAGAGAGAGAGAGAGAGAGAGAGAGAGAGAGAGAGAGAGAGAGAGAGAGAGAGAGAGAGAGAGTTTAGCAGTTTAGCTGTCGGAAAAGTGAAAAGGACAAGTTATTTCCCAACTTTTTATAGGAAAGAAAGAAAATAACAACAATATGACTGCCCTTAGTTCTATCTTCTGGTCCATAGCCAGCCCCATAGCCATAATGCAATGGTAGGGCTATGGTATGGACCAGTCCAGAGATAATTAAGCCTGCCCTACATTTTAACCACACTGTAAATTCAATACAATTATAAAGAATAAAGATACAGGGAAAACATGGTAATTTCACACAAAGCTCCAAACAAAGAACATCATGATGAATGAATGATGCATTGCATTGCAAAGTGAAAAAGACTGACTGACTGCACTCACTGAGTCACTGCAGATTATTGGACACTGTGTGCCGCGGAAGGATGGTTAGTTGGTTACATTTACATGTTCCCACCAACAGATGGCGCCCTTTCCCCATCATTTGACAGCTCGTAAGGTCGCGCTGTGCCGACAATAATCATAGAGCTATGCTATGGCAATAAATAAATGAATAAATAAATAAATAAATAAATAAATAAATAAATAAATAAATAAATAAATAAATAAATAAATAAATAAATAAATAAATAATGCATTCCAAAGGCAGATAAAGACTCGCTACGCGACGCTAGAAAAGAAACTCAGCCAGCCAGGCCTATTATAAACAGGCCTACCGGTATATAACCTATACAGTCAGCATATACAGTATACTATTACAAATCACTACAAAGAAAGATGTGCCTCTCTTTTCAACTTCCTCTCTTTGCGTAGACCGAGCAGACCGGAAACCTCGAAGACGTACGACTCGGCCTATGATTGGTGGGACTTGACCGTACGTCACACGACTTGTTCCGTGTGTGCTGCGCTCATATTTGTGATTGTGAACATCATCTTCACTGAGCTCAACTGTCTTGGGCAACATGTCCGCGGAGAAGTTGCAGACATTTAGGCTACATTGATGAAAAGTTTGTTAATATTAACAATTTAACAGAGTAGACCACTTTTGGAAAGTCGTGAGCATGAGCAGGATGACTTGCAGAAGAACCGTGAACGTCTTCAAGCGTACCGAGAACTTGGTCTCTAGTAGTAGTAGGTTCATTATCTCGATTGTGTTAATTTTTTGGACAAACTTCCCGGTTAGTGAGAGTACAGATATCAGCCCAGAAAGATCTCTCGTCTGGGGTTCAGGTCTTGACCCCGGTGTAGTTTTACCTGTCCGCTTCTTCTTAATTCAGGCTGTCAACTCAAAAGGAGAAAACTTGACATTCTCTCCAGGTAATATATCCGACCTTATTCATGATCAGAAACAAACATTACATCATTGGACGGTGCCTATAATAACCCAATTATTTTCAAGTCCCCCTCCCCTTTTTTGTTCTTTTTGACAACTACAATCTTCAAAATGTCTTTTCCCTTTTAAGTTGTAATAAGGCAAAACATTGCATTCTAAAACAGTGCTTTATTTATCTTTCGGTTATTGATGAGCATAGACAATAACCCCAGAAATGTCATACATTTTATCTGTGTGACTGTGAAGTAGCCTAGCCTACTATGTTCATACACCAAAAAAAATATATAAAAAATAAATAAAAATAAATATGACCAGCCTGCATGTCTCGGCATATTTGAAGCAATACATGTAACATCTGCACAAAACACCTTGTTTGTTTGTTTGCAGGCAAGGACACTTTCAAAGTGAGGATAAGCTCCCTGGCCCACAAGGAACACATCCGTATCCATGTTCATCCACCTCTGGACAGAGGAGACGGCTCCTTCCTCGCAAGGTATCGACTGTATGGCAGTACAACGGCAGGGCTGAAGATTGAAATACTTCACCAAGACGTTGCTGTTGCCAAATCACCCTATATCCTTCAAGGTATATACTTTACTTTAAGCCAGTATAAATAATACAATCCAAGATATTTCAGCATGTACAGTGCAGTATTGTACGGTTTCTGAGGTTTGAGAAATTATTATATATATCATGATCTATTTTGTAAATTGATACTAATTTAAAGTGCGTCCTGTGCCTCTCAACTCATCACTTGGTGTTAAAAAGAGTCATAGGGGACTGGGTAGTCTTAAGCTTAATTTATATTTTATACATTTTATTATACAGTACGTACTGTATTTTATATCTTTACGCTACTTTCCTTCTACTGTCCACTATACCTTGCTTCTGAATCTGAAATGGCCACACTTTATAGATTGAACAAATACATTCTCCTTTTCTTACCCATTAGGTCCAGTCTACCATGAATACTGTGACTGTCCTGAGCCTGATGCTAACATCTGGGAGAGCATCATGCAGTGTCCTGCTGAGCAGCCTCAGATTCTGGAGGACTTCACTTCTTTTCCCGTGGTTGATCTGCAGCGACTCCGTCGCGAGCTTCCTCCCAGGTTTGCCAACAGAGGAGGCGTCATTCACTACGCCATCGTCGATAACCAAGTGTATCGACGCACGCTGGGGAAATACACAGACTTCAAGATGTTCTCTGATGAGATGTTGCTCTCCTTAACAAGAAAGGTAAGTGTGTGTGTGTGTGTGTGTGTGTGTGTGTGTGTGTGTGTGTGTGTGTGTGTGTGTGTGTGTGTATTTTGTGCATTTTCCAAGAATTTGACTCAACTGACTGACTGCATGTGCCATGATTGCCATCCATTAATTGCTGGGTGACATGCTGTATAAAGGTGAAAGTAAAGTGCATATCATTTCAGTACTAAATTAGGACTAAGTTAAACTAAGTAGCCTTGGTATGGACGGTAGCCAGGTTCACAATTTGATTTGCAACAAACCAAATCCATGAAACATTTCAGGGTGACATAAACCTTAAACGTAGTTTGACCAGATTCCCAAAGGGCCATATACTTTATGACTCTGCACTAAATAATCTACAAGCTCACAAACATGTACATGTGTTGTGTTGTCACCGGCCCCAGGCACTCTTACAGAGTCAGACTCAAATCTCCCTTTCTATAACAGGCCAGCCACTTGTGAAGTGATCTATTACATCCTGTTCACGGCGAGTTGATGTCATCTGATCTTAAAGGTGCGGTTGCCTGATGTGGAGTTTTATATCAATGTTGGAGACTGGCCATTAGAGACGAGGAAAACCGATGCTTTTCCGATCCTCTCGTGGTGTGGCTCCACAGACACGCGGGATATCATCCTCCCGACCTATGACGTCACTCACTCCACCCTGGAGGCTATGAGGGGTGTGACCAATGACCTGCTCTCTATCCAAGGAAACATGGGTAACTCACATAACACGTTAGTAATTCAGATGAATTGAATATGAAGGACCCTAATGGAAACAAGCCATAGTGCTTTCTTGGGGTATAAATTATTTTAGCAGACCTTGTATTGAACTATACTTTGCTGTGCTTTTTTCTAAAATATAAAATATTCAATCAATCAAATCTAACCCAATTTGCGATCTGTGGAGGTAAAGAATTGCCTTTTGCACCAACGTGTAAAGTCATGACATTGTTTCATTTAAACTGACAAATAATTCTAATCTCTTCTCTCCAGACATCTGGACAGGATTAATTGTTTCAGGATAAACGTAATACTTACAGTGTGACATTTGCATCTGCATCTCCTAGGACCTTCATGGCCCAACAAAACGGAGCAGGCTTTCTTCAGAGGCAGAGACAGCCGGCAGGAACGTCTTCACCTGGCCACGCTCTCCAAGGAGAACCCTGAGTTGTTGGACGCAGGAATAACAGGATGGTTCTTCTTCAGGGACAGAGAGAAGGAAATAGGGAAAGCGTCACTTGTTGGATTCTTTGATTTCTTCAAGGTAAGAGAAGAATTATTGTTCCATTGTCTGGCCCCCATTCCTCACCATGGCATGCTTTTGTGCTGTGGTGGGACAATGTACTCAAATATCACTACTGCAATTAGAAAATAGCCTGCATCCTACATCCTAAGGGCCGATTCATACTCTAGAGACTACAATTTGACGTCATTTGAGGTTCGGGGGGGGGGGGGGGGGGGGTACCGTCCTAAAGTCGGCTCTTCGGTGCTACTGAAAATTTCTGACGAGCCGAAATCATTTCGGCACTACAGCGCCGAAACAGCGGTAAAATAGGAGTATGAATCGGCCCTTAGACTCACTAAATTGAGAAGTCACCATCGGGGTCCTGGGATGCAATACTGTTTTCAGTACTGTACTCTAACAAGACCATCCCTATTTACATCACTGCTACAGTGATAGTACAGTACTTTGTGTATGTTCATTTTTAAATAATTTATTTAAATTAAAAAAACAAATGGTAATGCGTTTCTCTCCTACTTTCTAGTACAAGTACCAAGTGAATGTGGATGGAACAGTGGCAGCGTATCGTTTTCCTTACTTGATGCTGGGAAACAGTCTGGTCCTGAAGCAGAGCTCCCCGTACTATGAGCACTTTTACACACATCTGAAGGCAGGCGTCCATTACGTCGCTGTGGAGAGAAGCCTGTCTGACCTCCTCGAACAAATCAAATGGGCCAAAGCGAACGACGCGGAAGCACGGAGAATCGCAGAAGCGGGCCAGGCTGCTGCCAGAGAACTGCTGCAGCCGAACAGGTTGTATTGTTACTACTACAAAGTGCTGCGGATGTACTCCGAGCGACAGTTGGATCGGCCGACGCGACACCCAGACATGGAGCTCGTGTCTGAGACTGATGACACTGCTCATTGTGAATGTGAGCTTGATACTGGTAGAGATGAACCCACCATGAAGAAGGAAGAACTATGATGGACTTTGTTTGTAAGGTAAATGTGCGTTGGTAATGTACAAGTGTTGTCAACATCGGAACCCATGGTCATTGCACTTTCAATTATCCTGTCTTCTTTTAGATGTCATTTGACAACAGAGGTGGGATTTTGTTTAAAATTATGCCATTTTCTTTAAATCGAAAAGTGATTAACGAGGATAATGTTACATATAATGTGCCGTTGGCTGTCACTGATATCACTGAGCTTCTATTCCTGTAAATGTAGCCCAAGAAATCTCTTCTGCTCTGCTGTGAGAGAGTCATACTCTAGGATTTTCTGTTTGATTTGGCGACACCATGTGGTGACTGATGGATTGTGTGTCCCGACTGTCCTCACTGAAATTGAATGCTGCCCTCAGAACACATTCCAAGGCATATAAGTCACATCTGCGTCCTCAGCATATCTCAAGAACCGTTCATAGAATGTGTACTGTGTGCGGAGGACCCAAGAGGGTGCACTGTGTAAATTGTGAAGATAATCAGATTAGGGGTTCTCTAGAATGGCCCGGCCTGCTTTGAGTAGGCACACGTATCTCACGAACCGCACGATAAGCTCCAGAGCTGGCCCGCTCCGAACCGGCACGCCTTGCAAACTACGCCCATGCCCCTGGAATGAGCAATGTAGTCGAACCAAACACATGCACCCCTCTTTCCGGGGCCATGGGTTCGACGTACTAACAGACCAACAGGCATTTAGTCCGACACCCTACCAAAAACCCTAACCTCACAGGGAAGCCACATGCCACAGGTTAGTTTTAATCTGCCATGCATGTTGGGAGCCACATGTCGCGAGCTACGGTGTTGTCGGACTAATGCCTGTCAGACTGTTAGTATGTCTAACCAACGTCCAAGTGTTCCATTCCAGTTGATATGAATTGAGTATGAATAATGACTCAACTGTTATTAATTGTAATGCAGTATTATTTTTCTTTTATACCTATTTTAAAGTTGCCTTTGTTAAAGTTAAAGAATGTCTCTGTATGACCTTGTGAAGCACTGCTCTTCTGATAGTATTTTCTGAATACACTATTCCTTCATTCATTTCACTATAGCTATAACTATTTTGGTAGTGAATAATTCACTCACTTTAAACCAATACTATTTTTCTATTAAAAGGCCACTCATGTTTAGGTGAACGTTACTATTTAATGTAGAAATTGTGAAAGTTGCATGCTTGCTTGATTTTGTATTTCCACTGTAGGATGAACGTCTCTCAATGTAGTAACTAACTGTAGTATATCCCATTCTGACCGGGCACCCATTTTGGTGTTGGCATCATGTTATGCTTTAGCTATTGAAAAACAGCAGATCTACAAGCTCATAGCGCGCCACCGAGTGGCGCGCTACGAGCTTGTAGGTCTGCTATTTTTGAAAAATCGAAGAGCGACTGACATAGAAGACTTTTTTTTTTAATCTGATCTCGGGTCAGAATGAAAACTGTCAGGATGTAGAAGACATTTTTAGAATCTGATCTCAGGTCAGAATGGGTTAAAGTAACTAATTTGCCACTAATCCTCTTCAAAACGGCATGAACATTCTCAACTGCTGCAGAACATAATCCTCCACACCAACTATTATCCAATATCCATAAATATATTTTATTCATTTTATGTCATTGTCACAACCTGCAAATTGTAAAATAAATAGCCCACAAACTTGAAACTATGACACTGCAGGCTGTTCTGAATGTTATTAGGATTCCTCACCAACCGTATGTCTAACCAATGACTCGTCTAAACTAAGTATGCACCCCGTTTACTTGCAGCATATGCAAGTTTCCTTTACATAAAATACCTCGAGTACCTCAGTGGTTTGTGTGTTATTACAATCTTAAAATTAACAATATGGCTATATAAGACATGAACAATATGACTGTATAAGACATGAAAGATTATGGTTATATAAATTTTAGTTTGAATGGGTATATAATACTGAATCTGAGGTAATTTTACTTAGTGGGATGTGCACTAAAAACAAACCATACATTTTCCATGTCACATGGAAATGAGTGACCAACAATACATTATGTCTGCATAGTCAATCGTTATAAGTATTGGGCTGGAGGCTAAAATACTTGATTCAACCCTATATGATCCGGAGTTGATCAATGTTGGCATGGGGGCCAAAGGTTTGATCTCGTCTTGCTGTAAAATGTCCTCAGATTCTTCACATATTTACTTATTCAA
This sequence comes from Protomyctophum bolini, assembly GCF_963924005.1. Classification (NCBI taxonomy): domain Eukaryota; kingdom Metazoa; phylum Chordata; class Actinopteri; order Myctophiformes; family Myctophidae; genus Protomyctophum; species Protomyctophum bolini. Next base: position 45,888,637 of record NC_137865.1, read on the forward strand.
TAAAGGGATAGAGGGGGGGAACAATGTGCGTTTGATCTAATTTGAGTAACACATTGATGTGTTCTGGACAATGAGGGCCAATCAGAGGCAGGTAGGGATGTGGGACTACTGTGCCAGTGCCTTTCATATACAGTAGACCAGACCCATTGAACGTACTGTATGCCCTGATTATACTGTATAAGGCCAGTGGGGAATTTGGGGATCACCTAAAGTCAATGCACCACTCAAAAATAGAGAGTGGATGAATTTCACTACACGCACGCAGATGTAATACAGTACGTCATCTGGATTTCTAATCACACCGACTAGATGGCTCACAATCACTAGAGACTTGAAATTCAGCATTTCAAAATTCTCATTTCACAATTTAACTTTTTATTTTGGCAAACTGATTACTGTTTATTAACTGTTAATTTCATAGTTTTTTTTTTTTTTTACCATTACTGACTACTGTTGCCTATTGTTTTGCAAATGACTCATCACTACATTTTCCACCAACCGTCAATGGATATGCAGCTTTAATGTCCCAAGCATTATGTGCAGTTACTTCTTGATCTAGACTATACTGCATATTAGTACCATATGGTTATTTATTTAGCATTTTCTCTTAACAATTACACTACCGGCAATAAAACGTCACACGTCTAGCTGAACTTAATCAGCAACGTGAGTGGCTCCCCTTCCTTCTTGGTGAGGATAGACTGCAGCATGCCTGTGGGAGTGTGGAGGTACCTTGACCCTTTAAAGAAGTTCTCAATCAATCTCCGGTCAATTTTGTCACATTTCCCGATGGCAGCGTGGAAGTTGTTGCTGAGGACGCCGTAGATATTCGCCCCGTCATTCTTCTTGCCAAAGAACAAGAAGAGAGCGTAGCAGTCGCTGCCGATGGACGCACAGAAGTCCACAATCCTCTCGCACATGGTTCTGTGGCTGGACGCCAGCTGTGCCATATACAGTGTCTCCGAGCATGTCTCTGGGGGAAAGTCCTCGTCGCCCTCCTTGGTGTCTGTGAGGTGGAGCACCTGGACGGCTATCTGGATCCGGGGGTTCTTGCTGTTCTTCTCCAGGACGGCCCACACCCAGTCCACCCCCAGCAGGATGCGCTGCTGAGGAGTCATGGCCGTACAGTTGAAGACCTCCGTCAGGTTGAGTTTGAGGCTCTGAGAGATGTAGGTCATGAGGAAGATCTACCGGGGAGTACAAAACAATACAACTATAATAACCCTGTGGACATCAGTTATACGAGGATTCTTTTTTTTAATATAATTGTGATATTCTGTCATCTTTGTGAGTGCAGTAAAGTGTAAGACGTTTGGAAAGGTCTTATACTCTGACTTATGAATATGATGCAGTCTTAATACCAAACAGCACAGTGTTTTCTACCTGATCGAGCACCTCTGGGGCGGGGTGGAACTTGTCCTCTGGGTCCTTGAAGCCCAGGTACTCCTGGGTTCTGGAGGATGCCATGAAGACGCAGTCACTGAAGAGAGGGACGAGTTCATTGGGTTTGGTCGGAGGTGGCCGCCACAACGTGGAGAAGATGCTCGGTTGAGATGGGTCGGGAGAAAGTGGGACCGTGGCTGGGGCTGTGGCCGGGGCAGGAGAAGAGGGGCGGGAGGTGGAGCTGTTGAAGAGCCGGTTGAAACTAGAAGAGCTGCGTATGGAAGCGTTTAAAGAGGTGAGGAATTTGGGGCGCTGGAAGCGTGGAGCGGAGGGCTTGCTCTTGAACAGGCCCATGGTGTAGGTAGGGACAATTAGGGTCAGATGGCGGTCTCCCTAATACACTGTAAAAAAATATAAAGACAAATATTTATGCATGGTTTCTAAACTGTCAAATTGCATGAACACAGTGAGAGGCGCCTCACTTTAAACAAACATTGTACTCTAAAAACAAACATAAAAAAATCGATAGACTTGGCTGCCACATGCCATCAAGTGGGGTGCTTGTTTTTTTACATCATCAAAAGTCCCTAGACTTTGCTGCCATATGACATAATGTCCAATTTACGACATTTAAAATGCCCCCAGAAATACACCTTTGGTTTTGCATTTTCAAGAGCTGAATGAAAAAACCTGCCATTGTCATGATCATGGTTTTACTTAAATAGTGAATCTAAAACCAAACCACCACGCAGTTCAAGCTTAACCTTCTGTTGTGGACCAATTCTATACTAGTGGAGGCAAATGTTTTCCGACCATTTGATACAGGTTAACATGAACTATAAAGCCTTTGTGAAATCCTGAAATGAATTTGAAGTTCATAACATTTACTCACCAGAGTGGGTCTTGCTGTAGAAGCGTCTGCTCTCCTCTCCTGTAGTGATGTGAAGCTTAGTAGTTAGTCCACCGAGGTAACAGCGCAACAGAAGCCTGAAATGTCTCTAAATCTACTGTGATCATGACGAGGATCTGGGGTCGAGTTCCTAAGCACCAGACTGTCTTAGCATTGGTGTGGTGTAAGTAGCAAAAAGTTGAGTAAGTCAACAAAAAAGAAAAGACTAATCTTACCAGTTAGTTGGGAGTAGCAGCATCTACACACGGAACAGCCTGAAGGGTGTCATAGGCAAACAAACCACAAAACTATTTGCCGTTTTTTTATTTATTTATGGAGATTAAAGATCATCATTAAAGATCATCCCATCTTTTCTATCATATAATAGTAACAAAATAAAGTCAAGTAAAGTATAGTAAGTTGTATATGTGCATGTGGACAACATCAATCAACATTACTGGATTATTGCATAGGGAAATGTCAAAGCATTCAACACATGCCTTGTGTTCATTGCTGTAGAAAAGACAATGTGCTTATTTATTATTAACATAATAATAACAGTCAGCATTACAGTATGTGCTTTGTCCTACTACACCAACGTACTCTCTAAGGTCATATCTCATGATTGATTGATAGTACAGCGTCTCTATAGTAATTATATGTATTATATGAGGTATAAGTGACTGGAAGAGGCTTCACACTAGTAGTGTTAGATTGTAGCCTTGAGGTAACGGGTATATGAGGCAGGTTGCCGTTAGTCTCTGGGGTTGATTGACAGGCGTTACTGAGGCCAATACGGTCCCATCGTCAGACCAGTGCCGTCTGACCCCGCCTCATCTCCTGCTGCGTCTCATCTCTGTCCAGGAGGTACTGGAAGCAAAGCATCATGGGAGATGTAGGCTAGGGGTTAGTTAGAGAGAGCTTGCAGACACGTGGTGAAGTTGTCCTTTTGCCGGTGGTGGGAAAAAGTACTCAAGTACCAAAGGTACTCATTGTGCAGAATGTCCCATTTCAAGGTTTCAAATGTCTAGTAATATTTTAAAAAATAGCAGATCGGTTGAGGACTGTTAAAGTAACTAAACTTTTCAAATAAATGTAGTGGAGTAAAAGTACAATATTTGGATCTGAGATGTAGTGGAGTAGAAGTAAAAAGTATTAGAAATTGGAAATACTCAAGTAAAGTACAAATACCTCAAAATTGTACTTAAGTAATTGTACTTGCTTACTTTCCACCACTGGCCTTTGCCAAAGAGCTGATTGGCTGATGGTTTTGTTGGATAGGGATTGTTATGGCAATGCCAAGGGCAACCTCACCGCAGAGCAATACATTACTATATGACAATATTTATTAGCAGTTAGATCGAACAGCTGCTTAACCCATTCTGACCTGAGATCAGATTCATACGAGGTTTCCACTGGACACACACTGGTCTGATTAACCTATTCTGACCTGAGATCAGATTCTAAAAATGTCAGTCGTTCTTCGATTTTTCAAAAATAGCAGACCTACAAGCTCGTAGCGCGCCACTCGGTGGCGCGCTATGAGCTTGTAGATCTGCTATTTTTCAATAGCTAAAGCATAACCTGATGCTAAGACCAAAATGGGTTCCCGTTCAGAATGGGTTAATTATTGTAGCTTTATTGAAGCTTTTGATTCCAATTAAGGCAAGTAAAAAATAAATAAAAGCATCTCGTTTCACTGCAAGGAAACACCACACCACGAATGAGGACCAGTAATTGCAGAGATGCAATATATTTTAACTAAAATATATCACAAATTAAATATACTACAGTTCTTCCACACTCTTATACAGCGTATAAGGTTTGTTCTCCAACAAGCAATCATTTTAGAACGTGTATCTGTTGAGGAACACCTAGGGTTTATCTATAGCCACATTATAGTTGAGAACCACTACTTTTGGGTACGATAAAGAGGATTTACACGATTATTATCTAAAGGCTGTACCGTAGGCAATTATCTCAATTAAGATGCCTACACAATTAAGGCTACATCTACATCTATAAAATGACTGCATTGTGAATAGAGGGTATGTATGCGCGTGACATCATCATCATACCAGGAAGTTATGCGGGAATGCCTACCGAGTGCCACAAAACTACTTTCTGGCCTCGTCAGCCCCATACATCCAAACAGAAAAGTCCTATTTCATTGCATGAAATGACTTTAACCCATTCTGACCTGAGATCAGATTCATACGAGGTTTCCACTGGACACACACTGGTCTGATTAACCCATTCTGACCTGAGATCAGATTCTAAAAATGTCAGTCGTTCTTCGATTTTTCAAAAATAGCAGACCTACAAGCTCGTAGCGCGCCACTCGGTGGCGCGCTATGAGCTTGTAGATCTGCTATTTTTCAATAGCTAAAGCATAACATAGTGCTAACACCAAAATGGGTTCCTGTTCAGAATGGGTTAAACAACATTAAATTCACTTTGTCACCCTCTATTAATTAATTTGCACTATTTTACAATTTAGGTTGAGATCATAATATACTGCTGTGATCTTGCTAGATCAGATATTCCAGTGTGTATTATCCACTCACTGTGAGCTTGTTGATGCCTTCAGACAGAGCTTCTATCTTTAAAATGGTACCCTCTGTTATCTCCATCTGTAACAAACACATTCAGTCATGAAGTCACTACATTTACGGGTGACAAGAATATGTACAAGTAAATGAAATTATGGCAGATAAAGTGCTCATATGAAAGTTTATAAGATTGATGGCCAAATAATAAGTGGAATCTGCATTGTACAAAACAATTGGGAAGGATTAGTAATGCATCCAAATGGTGAGCATTGTTTTAAAGAAGCATTGGTTAAATAAAGAAAACTAGTCAATGCTGTAAGCAGGTGCTTGTTGCTAAACTGGAGACATATTCTTACTTGCATATCATGAACCTATAATATACGTTTCACTTCCGAGTTAATTTTGTCAAGCTACACCGTTGCACCACAACGCATGAATTATCTTTTAACAATTTGCTCCCACAGTGTTACCAATAACGTTTAGCATCAGCCATCTCAGATATGCAGCCATCTTGGTGCAGCTGGAGGGAGGACTGGCCAACTGCCACAATGATGGTGAGATGAATGAATGAATGAATGAATGAACAATGAATGTCTATTTTGAACATTAAATAACAAAATAAAACACAAAGATAATGCACAAAAAGAATGCATTACCGGTAGATGACGATGAAGAAAGCATGGTTAGTGGTTGACTGGTTGGTGAAGGTTATGGTAGCATGCCGGTGGCCTTGTTGCTGGGGTTATCCCCAATTCTTTTAAGATGGGAGGGAAAAAAAAGGCAGACCAAAATACAACTAAGGGCCGATATTCAAGTGGACACGTTCATTCAGCTGGACTTGAAACAAACCCTACAGCCAACTCCTCCTGTAGCAAAATAAATCAGCACAATTAAGATGACAGTTGAATACAATACACACATCCTTTGATTTAATCAGTGTTAACTTAGAGTTCATGAAGGAAGGAAAGAAACAACATTACACGCTTATAATTATTAATTTTTTATTAAACCATTTGGATAAATCTGTTACATTTACATGACCACAAAGAAGCTTCTTTTCCTGAAGCAGTATTTTTACTATAAAAATACTATAACAGTCAAATATGAAAATCGTACAAAACTGCCAAACGTACTAAAACACAATTTCAGTATCTGCTTGGCTGATTAACTGCATTAATATTAAATATAATTCCCTCTATAATATTGTGCAAATATTGCACACGTTCTTCTCATCAATCATCTGAAAAAACAGTTTCCTCATTTAGGAAACTTAAAAAGTTTTAACTGATTATCCTAACACAAACATACATACAAAACAGAATGTTTCCAGAGGTGCATAAATCTCGATACTGACTGTACTGCAGCTTAATCCACATAATGTACGGTAATACAGGAGGTACGTGATGTCACAATGAACTGACATGTGTACAGTTGTGCAGTCCAGTTGTGCTCTGGTCTGTCATTTGGAGTTAGATCATGGCACAGCTGAAGGGCAGAGGACATGATGACAGTGGGCGGGAGAGACCTTTCACCAGAGGTGAAATAAATGTCTTTCTCCCAACATTTTCAAGTACTTGAGGCAAGTTAGTCAACACCATTAATCACTTCATGGCAAAAGGAGGGCTATTTCTCTGAAATAGCCACAGGGTAGCTTATCAACAGACCTTTGATATATCGTAGATTATAAGGAATGTGGGGTGAGTTTGAGAGGGGCTGGGGGGGGGGATTATGGGGCTGCAAGCAAAGGGAGTGCGCGATAGTATAAACTAAAGGTGATAGGGTGAGTGGAAGCGTGACAGCGCAGATTCCACGGTGTTGTCATTGTTTTGTTCATGGCTGTCGTCATGGCACTGCCATGCAGACGGATCACATGTCGTCAAGGCCCACCTGGTCCCTGCTGCGCTCGCCTGGCTCGCGGTCCAGGATGGGGCTCAGGCCCCTGAAGCCGGCGTAGGGCCGCGTCTGGGCGCCGTTCAGCACGGACTGACCCGGTGGGGACGAGGACGACGCCTCCATGGGACAGATGTAGTCTGGGGAGTCGTCGTTACGCCTCCGCCTGAGGTGGGTTAGGTTAGAGAAGCCCAACTTCTTTGGCTGAAAATTAAACAGGAAAAACAATAAAGGATTTCTGTACAATTACAGCAGCTGGATGAATGATTAATCCAATCGCTTCTACCAGCGCAAACAAAAACAGGGATTCTATGAAGGCCCTTCCTGTTCTTGCTACCACACAATTATTTTTTTGGATTAATTGTAACAGTAAACAGTAACTAAACACTAAACAATACGAACGACACCAGCTTACAATAATATTATGTTGTGGTAAACATCTGTTCTTGTAAGTTGTAACGATACATACAGCTCCGTTACGAGGGCTGTCACGATTACAAATTTAGCTTGATGATTAGTTGTCATTGCAATTAACGATTAAATTGTGTTTTTGGCATTGAGCATTGGAACATATGAATAAAAAGGTAATTTCTGTTTGGCTTTTAAGCTTCTTAAACAAAATCTGCAATGGGCAGTTACGACAAATAACTATGAATAGTGAATAGTGGAAATCACCGAACTACAAGCTCAAAACGCACCACGTTGTGAGTGACATATTTAGATCTGCCATTTCCACTATTTTGGAAAATCCAACATGGAAATGATTATGACGATTGTGCCAATTATGTAATAATTGTGACAGGCCTAGTTACAAGAACATACAGTAAGCATAGTATACATGTTACCCAGTGGACAGGAAGTGCCCTTGGTCATCGCTTGCACAGCACAGCATGCATGTGAGTCATGTTTCAACATGGATTAGTTTTCCTCGTGAACAGATGACAGCGTACAGAGAGGGACGTGTGGCTAAAGGCTGGAGTGTGGATGCTTGCGGAGTCTTATACAGCTGCGAGGAGGAGCAGCGTCAGTCCGGTTTCCCCCTCATTCAGGGGCTTATGGGCAGATATGTAAGGGAGGCTCAGGGCTTACTGAGCTGACACACCACAAGGTTTCACCAAGGATTAAGGTGCATTCATTCAGAGATGGTGGAAGTGAGAAAAGTGTCCAGTGTGTGTGTGTGTGTGTGTGTGTGTGTGTGTGAGAGAGAGAGAGAGAGAGAGAGAGAGAGACATACATGTCTTCATATGACACGTGGCTCTGTACATCATGTTGCCTTATGAATTTCCCTTTCTTCTGCCGAGTCTACCATGACCATAAATGCTGCATTTGTAATGTATCTGCCTTTGCATGGCTGCACATCCAGACCTTGGAGGAATAAATAAATTCTAACCTGACAATGTTTTAAAGATATTTTGTAAATCATTTGCCTTTTTATCGTAGCCGATAATGTGCTTCCTGCAGCAATCGGTTGTTGTTTATCTCGTAGCTTACCCTGACTTCAGCTTGTTATTTATCTGTCTAGCAGCTTACCCTGACTTTAGCGGTGATGTTGAGTGGAGTGTAGCCGACTGCCTCGGTGTATTCCCTTTTCTCCTGCTGGGCCTGGGGTCCCACTAGGCTGCCAAAGTTGGTGGCCAGGTGGCGTCTCAGCAGGGTCTTCTGCGGAGGAATGTTCAGCAGCATGGCCATTGTGTCCGAGTTGAACCGTGGCTCCAGAATCTACAGGGACAGACACAACGTTTCTGTGTAAACCAGGGACCTTTTACCAAGAGGTTGCTGTTCTTTTATCCTAATATTCTGTGTGTACTGTACTGTACTGTACTGTACTGTACTGTACTGTACTGTACTGTACTGTACTGTACTGTACGTAATCCACATAACTAGAGAACCATTCGAATTTGACATGCACACGTTCCACACCACCACAGGGAGTGCAGTTCCCGGTGCCAGTGATGTTCTGACATCGGCATATACTCCATATTTGGGCATGCCTGACAAATAACTCCATATATAGGCATAAAATGGAGACAGACTAAAAGAACTGGGTGGGTTCATGCATTTCCAATGGACAAAAGGAATTGACACTCACTTCTGCTGATTATAGGAAAATTACAATCACACACAGAGATGCATGGAGAATGAGGAGAGATGTTGTGCGCTAAAGCAGCCTGACTCCGGAAATCGGATTTGGCATGGCGGCTTACGGGTGCTTTTAAACTCTTATCTGCTATGCGCTTTCCCTTCAGGGACTATAGTAGATGCTAAGAGCAATCAGCCCTCCATGCACATCAACAAGGGAGGTGTACAGTACTTACTATGAGCCCTCCATGCACACCAACAAGGGAGGTGTACAGTACTTACTATGAGCCCTCCATGCACACCAACAAGGGAGGTGTACAGTACTTACTATGAGCCCTCCATGCACACCACTGCCTCTCAGGTTAGGAGCATACTCCGCCAGGTCCACAGATCTTAACCACTCCATCACACGGTGATTTGACCACTGGACCACCTCACTGGGAGTGGTCTGGTTCTGTAACGCACACGCACACACACACACACACACACACACACACACACACACACACACACACACACACACACACACACACACACACTTCTAAGAAACTGATTTCCATTCACTACATTAATTCCCTAATGCAACTTATTCTCAAGGCACACATGTATCCATACTAGAATTTCGTGCGCGCTACGCGCGCACTCATCCCAGAGCGACTTTGCCACGCACTATGGGAAGAAATAAATGGCGGGAGTTGACTCCACATGTAGTAACGAATGGGTTATTGGAAATGTACCATTGTTTTGTCCTGAATATTTCCACAGCCTAAGTACTAAAGGATTGTGACTGTGGGACAGACATACAGTCTGACATACAATAGGCTACACGTGTGCACAGTGAATAAACAATGACCTATATGCCCAGAGTTCTTAAATTAACATAGTTGGATTTTAACAGAAAGACAATGCCATAAATCAGTCAAAGTAAGTGACAGACTCAACAGTAGCACACAGCATGCAAGGCAGCGATGCATGCATGCAAACATGTTTGTCCAGCTGAGATTTAGTGTCTCCATCTCTCTGTGGAAGAGGTTGCACATGACCTGTACGGCCACACTGAGGCGCTCCAACACAAACACAGACACAAAACAACACCACGCTGTTTGTCCAGTTGACCCAAATCAACACCAATACCTAGCCTGTTTGTCCAAAACACAGTATCTGCTGGCCACGTGTCTACTTCGCCACAACCTAATGTTAGTAACAAATGTAGGGGAGAGCCGCCAAGGTTGTAACGCTTCACGGTTGTAACATGGACGTTATATCTTGATTGGTCAACGCCACCATGACGCCATCGCGTCAGTATGTGTACAGCAACGTACTCTACGTGGCCAGGAGTTTGAAGTTTGAAGTGTTTACCTTCAAAATGCGTCTAATTTTACACCTGGAGTATATGTGTGGTACAATTTTTGTCTTTGGTGTTGGTGAATAAAAATCCACATGGATGTGTTCATGCTTATGTTCTTCATTAGTTTGCATCGTGTTTAGACGGAATTCACGTTCATTCTGGTCTGTAAGCAACTGCAAAGAAAACTTGCAAAAGCGGGTCATTTGTAACATGTGTTACAAATGGTCCGCTTCCATTCAATGCCATTATATGTAATATTTACATATTTGACATATTGGCCAATATTATATGTTCTGAAATGGTATTGTATCGTGTAGTGTATTCTGAAATTAGTTTAGGGTTGTATAACGTTGTACAACTCAATCAATCAAACGTTTGTTTAATCAATGTATTGCCCCATTGAAAAAAAAGAAATGGCCAAACTGGTACTGGTACACCCGATACTATTTAATATTTCCCTTATGTTTGATACATTTTCTTATCACATCCATGGTATAAAAACAATGCTAAGGAGTTGCTTCAATGAAATGTAATTGCTTTAAGCTGAGAACGATATGTTTAATGGTGTTTTTTAGCGTTGTTACATTTATCATGCATGCCGTTACAATTGATCCGATATGCGCAGCAAATGTAACACTGAAACAGCGTCCACGTTCGGTTGAATAACTCCCGACCTGTTTTATCAAAAAAATAACTTGAAGTGGTTTATGGTAGCTGACATGTGTAGGTCCGTTGCCTGAAAATATTACATGTGTAGCTAAACGGATCTCTGAGTAAAAGAATGAAACGTGCAAAATGTTACATCCTTGGCGGCTCTCCCCTATTAGTTTACTCACAGCACAGCACCGTCACTCCTGTCAGTTATTTCGTCCTAATAACTTGAAGTGGTTTATGGTAGCTGACATGTGTAGGTCCGTTGCCTGGAAATATTACATGTGTAGCTAAAGGGATCTCTGAGTAAAAAAATGGAACGTGCAAAATATGTTCTAAAATTGTATTGTATTGTGTAGTGTATTCTAAAATTAGTTTAGGGTTGTATAACGTTGTACAACTCAATCAATCAAACGTTTGTTTAATCAATGTATTGCCCCATTGAAAAAAAAGAAATGGCCAAACTGGTACACCCGATCCTATTTAATATTTCCCTTATGTTTGATACATTATCTTATCACATCCATGGTATGAAAACAATGCTAAGGAGTTGCTTCAATGAAATGTAATAGCTTTAAGGTGAAAACGATATGTTTAATGGTGTTTTTTAGCGTTGTTACATTTATCATGCATGCCGTTACAATTATTCCGATATGCGCAGCAAATGTAACACTGAAACAGCGTCCACGTTCGGTTTAATAACTCCCGAGCTGTTGTGTGTATTGCGTGGTGAAAAGGCCGTGTGTTTGTGTTGTAAACAACTCATGTTATGTCTGCGCACACTGTATGTTGCTATGGCTGCTGACGTTAGCATGTGTGCTATCAGGCAAAAGCTGAGATAGATATGCAACTACTACTGGGGAAAATGCCATACAAAACACAACACCTAATTTCGGAATGTTATTGTGACCTATTGAGCACAATCAGACCATCATGATTTGCTTGCTGGACCTATAATTAATTTATTAGCATTAAATGTCCACTCGCCCATCCAAAAGAAAAGCAAGATGGCTGCGACAGATTGTGAGCGCGACGGACTACGGAGGCCAGGAGGAGCAGAGCTGGTGACGTAAGAGGCAGGCAGTGTTGCCAGGTTTGCGAATTGTAAGCGAGTTGCAGTGTATGCAAGTAGCGTGGTTAAATTCCTTGTTTCTCGGCGTGTTGTGGCACCCGTTTATCTGCTGGCTCGATCGTGATTTTCATAAAAGTAATATTTGCAGAGTAAATAAGAAACTTGAACGGCTAAAAAATAGGCTATGTCAGTTCGGGGAGGGTGGCGAATTTATTTTGCATATAGAGATGTGTGGTAAAAGTGTGGTTCGGTCGGAGATAGAGCATGAAGAATGAGTATGGGTACACCTTTTCACTTGTATATATAGATAACTGTGAAAAAACAGCCTCTTTTAAGTTAACCCATCGGTAAACGTAGTTTATTTTTAATTTTTTGTCCCACGATATTGCAACCCATTTTTTTCACCCAGTGTCAATTATCTAATGTAATACTGTGCGCTACACTTCCTCTGCCAACCTGGGGGGGGCAGCGGACTGACCTCATGCTGCCTTCTATGCATGAGGAGTCCAAGCTGCTTCTTTTCACCTGACAGAGGGCGTTTCCCCGGCCGGACGTAGCGCGTGGAAGGGACACGTTATTCCGACCAGTTCCTTTCCCCTCCATCAGGCGCCCCGGCTGGCCAGGGGGAGGTAGTTTAGAGACCAGGATTACTGCAAAGCGGAATTAGCCAATCTACAAGCTCACATTGTGTTGCACTGTGAGCTTCTAGAGTTGATATTTTCACTATTTTCGAAAATGTGTGGGAAACAAAGGAAGGTCCAAACTACATCCACTACATCTATTAACATCCACAAACACATGCCTGACCTCAGTGCTGGGTCTGCGCTTGAGGCAGTTGGAGCTGAAATTGTTGACACGTAGAACATGAATGGCACACTTGATGCTGAGGTGGTGCAGCTGGCTGGTCACTTTAAGGAATAATAAGTCATTCTGAGAGAGAGAGAGAGAGAGAGAGAGAGAGAGACGTCACGTGACATACAACTCTGTACATTGGACCATGTTTTTACGTCTACACAACATCTCTTTGCCAATTCTTTTGCATCCCCCAGAATAGAGATGCTGTGGTTCAAGTGGTTAACAAAAGTGGCACTTTAAGAGTTTTAAGCCTCATTAGTCGTTCAATTATTTTTGGGCCACAATAATCGCAACAAGAGATGGTCCCATCCTTAACCCATTCTGAACGGGAACCCGTTTTGGTGTTAGCGTCATGTTATGCTTTAGCTATTGAAAAATAGCAGATCTACAAGCTCATAGCGCGCCACCGAGTGGCGCGCTACGAGCTTGTAGGTCTGCTATTTTTGGAAAAAAATCGAAGAACGACTGACATTTTTAGAATCTGATCTCAGGTCAGAATGGGTTAATCAGACCAGTGTGTGTCCAGTGGAAACCTTGTATGAATCTGATCTCAGGTCAGAATGGGTTAGAGACCAAAGAGCTGAACTTACCACAGTCAGGTACTGCATCATCAGTCCATCCACGCGGCCCTCGTTGAACTGGTCTTTATACTGAGGTAGTCCAATGTCATCCAGCCAGCCTTGGAACACATGAGATGTATGTCATTTTATAAGCTTTTATTAGCTTTATTTACTTACTTCATACTTCATAGAGAAGTTCACCCCTCCATGTTCAGTTCCGTTTATTCTATTGACATTGTGTATGTATTGTGTTGTGAAGTACACAACAAAAATCAGGATGGGACAGTAGGCTACAACACATAAGACAAATAAAAAAGCAGAGAGTTCATTCCAATCCAGTGGGGCCTGTCAGCAGTACACTACACACTCCATATACTGTACAATGTGTACATAGACACACAGCCAGAACATCTGAACATAAATAATAAAACAAAGTACTGTCCCTGGAGACAACAAAGCCGCTACACAACCTGCACGCTGCCATCCCTATTCCCATGCCCCTATTGAATATTGATTGAATACTTTGTTAGACAGACATGTAATTATGTAAACCAGTAGAGTGCAGTCAGACGTCACCAAAAAGAAAGTCCTTGCGGTCTCATTTCCATTTGGGTCCTACGTATTCAATTTAGAAACATGGCATGAAAAATCACCTGTCTGAGGTCACATTCTCACCTAATATAATACTTCGGTAGACTCATGCATGGGCGGAGATTTTGGGATTCTTGCATATTTAATTTGCTGCAGTTTGCCTTCACACTGTCATCCGTAGCAATTGGAAACGCAGCAGGGGGGACCTTTATCAATGTGTTCCATTCATAAACCTAGCCTACAACACAGTGAACTCTATGGTGATAAAATTATACTCATTCACACCTGTCAAACGAAGTGCACTTTCTGAAAATGCGCAGCAGGATTCGTTTTAATCGCAGCAAAGCTCTCTGGTGAGAAGAATGTGACCTAAGAGAGAAGTGATCATTTCCTCCCCCTAGGCATGCTGAAAGGTGGATTTTCAGGCCTGTTTTTTTTAGAGGAAGCTAGTCATCTGCATTTTTGAGGGTCGGGCATTTTATACCTGCATGTCTTAAATTGTTTTATATACTGTATGTAATCTCGTCAGCATTGAAAATGAGGGAGAACCTCAATTGCTCTTTCGAGAATAAATAAAGGTTTCAATCAATCAATTCCACACTTGGCAGTGCTGTAGAAGGACTTAGAATTTAACCATATTTATATTTAAAAGTGGGTGGTACCAGATTGTTGTCGCTCACTTCTTTGAGGTAAATAGTCTGGTACTGAAGGGCACCGAGGGTGTGTGTGCGTGTGTGTGTGTGTGTGTGTGTGTGTGTACATACGTGTGACCCAGACATGGTCCAGCTCCGAGGACTTCTCTGCCTGTTTGGCGCTGAAGGACTTGATGGCTAGCTGCAGCTTCTTCCTGTGGAGGGGGTTCTTCACTCCCATTTCCTGATACGTGGAAAGACAGACGGAGATCAATGTGGACGTCATTGTTTCACATTCGTCATTTTGCAGACGTGACATTGTGTCGTTTGCCTCCGCGCAGTTTCAGAGAGAACTTTGGAACACTGCTGTAATGCTCTCGTCCAGCTAGATTATGCTATGTGTTTGTAGACATACAGAATTTGCCCATCCTTGACATGTTTCTCTTTACTGTTTGATTTATTTCTCTCTTTGCTCTCCCTGTACCCCCGTCTCCCTTTTCTTTTTCTCTTCCTGAATATAATAAAAACGATGGAGCTTGCCAAACAAATTTGTCATAGAGTTCTATGACAATCAGAATTTACTTCACAAATAGACTGACAAAAATACCATATAGAGCTCACGGTATAACAAAGAGAACAAAAGCAAACACGGCACAGTCAGCCATCATAATGAATCACGTAAATCAAATTGTCATTAAGAGGAGAGAGGAGAGGAGAGGAGAGGAGAGGAGAGGAGAGGAGAGGAGAGGAGAGGAGAGGAGAGGAGAGGAGAGGAGAGGAACTGATAGGACACAGCTGATATGGTGAAACTAAGGAGGAGAGACGGGTGTTACTGATTATAGAGGCAGACAGGAACACAGATAGACAGGTAGAACCAAAAGATTAATTTATGCTATGCGCTCAATGGAAGATTGCTTTGTCAGCTGCATTAGTGCCGTGTGCATGAGCGTAGCCTACCTTCTCTAGGTCCTGTGGGGTGGAGGACAGCAGAGTTTGACCACTGGTGATCCAGTGACGAGCGAGGATTCCGTATTGGCCGAGACCAATCTCCTCCAGCCAATCACAGATCTGCTCAGTCGTCCACTTTGAAAAGGGCGTCTTCAGGTCCCTGAACGGGTCACCAGAAAACGAGAAAGACAATGACGCCATTGTATGTTTTAAACACTTAAAAAGGACCACTTCACCACTTTTCAAATCATTTCATGTAATTGGTCCTCACTAATGTTCAGTGGGTGTTAATGGTGATTTGTTTTTGGTACCACGGTGCGTTGCGCGCACGCGCCTACATGTGCGCATGCGGCCATGCGCGCAGAACAGCTGATAGCCCTAAGCCTATATTGTTTAATGTTTTATAGTTGTGTTTTTTTAATGTTTTACTGCAAAGCACTTTGGTACAACGTTGTTGTTTTTAAATGTGCTATATAAATAAAGGTGGTATGGCATGTATGGTATGGTATATTTAGACACACAAACACAAAAGTAGACTTGAAATAATCAGATAAACTTCTTTACTGCACTGCAGTAACGAAACAAAAAAAGTTTGCTTTGGGAGCCTGCAGTTTCCATTAGCTTGGGTTCACCATCGATGATGTCACTGGTGGACGGGTTTCTGACCTGCCCACAGCCCTCCTTCGAGACACAGACTGAGTAGGATTTTGTTTTTGGTATTTTACCATGATTATTAGTGAGGACCAATTATATGAAGATAGGTTGAAAAGTTGTTGAAGTGTTCATTTTAGCACACAATATACCATAATTCTAAAGCAAAAGCAATAAGTGTGTGTGTGTGTGTGTGTGTGTGTGTGTGTGTGTGTGACTGTGTGTGCGGGTGTGCGCGCGTGTGTGTGTGACTGTGTGTGCAGGTGTGCGTGTGTGAGCATGAGTGTGTGTGTGTGTGTGTGTGTGTGTGTGTGTGTGCGTGTGTGTGCGTGCGTGTGTGTGTGTGTGTGTGTGTGTGCGTGTGTGACTGTGTGTGTGTGTGTGTGTGTGTGTCCAGGTGTGTGTGAGTGCGTGTGTGTGCGTGCCCATACCGTGTGTTCCCTTTCCGTGTCAGCCGTGGTCCAGCAGTAGCTCTGTATCCTCCCCTCTTGAACTCTCCCATGTCTGGATCATCAACCTGAACAGGACTGCCTGACTGGCTACGACGGATTCTGCAAGTGGACAATGATATGAGAGTGTGTGTGTGTGTGTGTGTGTGTGTGTGTGTGTGCATCAGTGTTGCCAGGTCTGGTCTGCTTATTATAAGAGACTTTGGGCTTGTTTTTCTGTAAAGTTGCTTGTGCATAATGGTGGTTGCGGGCTTTTGGGCCTATTTCTAAAGTGTAGTTTGTTATTTGAGCTTCCTTATGGTTTAATCTGGTGGTTCTCACACATTTTCATGTTAAGGACCCCCACATTAATATGTATTTGTCCATGGACCCCCATCGGAAAGGATGTCGTGTCAGAGACTCTCGTAACAGATTTGTGTGGTTAAAATTCTTCAAAAAACGTTTGAAAATAGCAGCTCTATAAGCACACAACGTGCCGCATCCCATCACGTTGTGAGCTTGTAGATCGGCTATTTTCAAATATCCGATGCACAATAGTTTTAAACTGCTCATGTGGCCAATAGTCACTTCTTTGGGGCTTGGGACCTGGTTTCCTATTTCTATAATTTCTATAATCTGAGGTGCGTGCGTGCGAGCCTGCCTGCCTGCAGTGCATGCGAGCCTGCCTGCCTGCAGTGCATGGTCGGTGGTCAACACTTACTTCCCCCAGAGCTTTTTGATCCCCCTGTGGCTCTTCTTGTTCTCAGAGGAGATGGGGGACTGCTGACCCGAGTCCACTCCAGAGGACAGAGGCGACAGGTCTGACAGAATGGATTCCTCCAGCCTCTCTGGATGCCCTAAAGACAAGACAGAGGGACGGCGTTCAGATGATTAAGAGTCAAAGTAATGTATCTAAAGGGCATTCAATTGGTCGTCTTTAATCGTCTTTTGATAGCCATGATTTTCATTCTGCTGCCTTAACCACACAATTATTCCAAATTATTAAAAGGAAATTACCAATCTACACGCTTGTGCTCACACTGTAAGCCTGTATATTGGTTATTTTCCAAAATACAGTTTTCTTCTTTTCTTTCTTCTATAATGACATGCCCAAAATAGGAACAGATAAGTTGGATAATAAATATCCCCTCAGCCCTCCATTGATATTTTGTGGCCCAAAGATTTAGATTGAATTGGGAGAGCAGAATTGCATAAGGGAGAGCAACCCACTGGGCCGTGGTGGGTGTTACATTTAATATCCCTCAAAGGGGAATCCCACAGAAAGCTAGAGGTTATGTATTATATTCATGCAGTGATAACCCACTTCACTGAGGTCGGCTACAACAACAGAGAGTACAGATGGATGCCGTAACGTAGTGGAGTACCCACCAGCATCATAGAGGTCATGTTTTCCAGGGGATCCTGTGGCAGAGGAGATTATAGCAAAGCAAAGACCAAGGGGTAAGAAGCAGAAGCAGAAGCGAGCATTAGTCATAGCCTCGTTAATAAACCCCCAAACCTCTCTATGAATATACAGTAGTGTTAAGTAGCTACAGTAGCAGCATGCAAATTCACAAGCCCCACATTTAAGGAGAACATAAAAGCTGCCAACACGGGGAGCTCCAAAAGGCAGGCAAATTTATCCCCAAAACCAAAAGTCACCTTTATTTAGCGAGTCACATTTCGTCAGGCTTGTGGCTTGGCTCGGTCTTTATCAGACTTGAAAGGTCACTTTTGGTGCTATCGGATTACTTCTCTACAATGGAAAATATCTTAGCCTCTCCTTGGCCTCTCTTTGTAAAAGAGATTGTGTTTGTTTTTGAGAAAAGATGGTCTATTGTTTTGCCTATTTATACCCCATCATAAAGTAGAAGATCTACAAGCTCTGTAATGCATCACATCAACAACTATTTGTGGCGTGGGCAGTATAAATCAAGAACGTTGGACTGTAGAACGTTCCTTTTCAGTAAAAACCCACTACACACTTAGTAAAATTGTAGAGAGGGCTGTACATTTCAACCCCCATTTGTATACATTGGACATCTGATCTAAGCCAGTTGAACAGTGCATATCCCTGAGCGTGCACTTCGCCCTCAAACAACACTGATGACTCTGACGCGTTAAGCTCTGTGCGTGTGAATGTGCATGTGAGAGCTAGTGTGTGTGTGTGTGTGTGTGTGTGTGTATGAATGGGTGTGAATGTGCATGTGAGCTAGTGTGTGTGTGGTAGCAAGAGAATGCTGACGTGAGGGATTATCTTGAACAACTCTCTGAGTCACAGAGGTGACAACAGTAATAATCCTGGCAAGGGAGTTGCTTGATCCTCTTTTGAAAGTTGCTCCAGTCTCAAATCACTCTTAAGCTTTCTTAGCACAGAACCATTAGCGTACACCTCCACAACGTTTATTGGTTTCACCCAGAGAAAGGATGGACATACGTAGTGTCTCAAGTCAGAACATCTCTTCCACAATCTTCGAATGCTAAAGAGAGTCTAGAATTTGTCATGGTAAAAGTTGCAAACAGGAAGCTGTCATGTGCTCTTCTTGAAACCGGAAGAGTAATCGACCGGTCATGACGCGCCGTTCACGAAAATGTATTTTAAAATTATCTTTAATACATATTTTTGAATGTTCTTTTCTGCTAAGAAATGAGCTAGGTAGGCTTCAACTCATTTGGTTTCCAGTAGGAGTTTTTATTTTTACACGACTGCAAGTGTTTAAACGTCATTTCTTAAATGGAGAAATTACGTTATTTCTTATTCGTTTTATCAAGCGGTAGTTTTTCATAATTATTGTGGAAGCCAACACTTCTGTCTTGAGAGACTAGCAGACATGCAATGAGCTTTTTTGTATTATTTACTTTTTAGCAAAAGGCCGATGCACACCTCAGAATGCTAGTGATAGGTGCGTAGGGCAATAGAGCATACTTAAAAAGGGTATCTTTGAAAAACAAAGAAAGGGTCCCGCACACTGTCAGACACCAAAATGTTGCTCTTTATTGGGTCGACATTTCGGTCTATTAGACCTTCATCAGGACAGACAATGTCTGTCCTGATGAAGGTCTAATCGTCTGTTCTGATGAAGGTCTAATCGACCGAAACGTCGACTCAATAAAGAGCAACATTTTGGCATGTGTCTGACAGTGTGCGGGACCCTTTATTTGTTTTTCAAAGATAACCTTTTTATGTATTATTTACTTGCAAATAGTGATATCGCTAGCATATCAATTCAACTTCCTCCTTAAGTCTTTCCACATACTGTAATTACAGTATACAGTACCTAAGGCTGGAGCGCTGGCACTCCTGCAGCGAACTTCAGCCATAACACAGACAGAGAAAACGCAATGCAGCAGCAGAGCAGGACAGAGAAAGAGTGGAGCATAGGAGAGGAAAGCAATTAGGTTAAGTTAGTGGAGAAAAAGATGAATCACCAAGAGTTTGTTGCATTTTTTGCGTCTGACTTATTTTCTGCCTTTGAGATAAGGTTGTTCTGGGATTAAAATGAGTTGGCAAGAAGCATGGATGTGTCAACTCACTTTAAAACCCTAGAGAATATCTTCTGAACAGAGTTGAATCTTCTATCACACGTCCATAAAGCTTTCAGTTCATATTTTGATTCAGGATACCTGGAATTATTGAGTTGTTCCTTGGAAACAGATTTAGATTGCTACAATATCTTGGTCAAAGCCATTGCTTCTTCTAACATCATACTAACTAACTCTTAAAGGGACACTTCACCCTTTTTGCAAAAAAAATACATGTTAATGACGTTTAGGAGCTTTAGAACACTTTCCTGGGGGTCTTTATGTGTGTAATATGTGGTTTTAGATATTTTAGATTGTAGCAGTGAGCCTGTTGTCTCTGATGTCATGGACACTGGGCTCACTTCCTTCCTGGACTACATGTTGTCTCAGTAAGACAGCTCTCCCCCCTATCCACAAGGAGGAGCAGTGCACCAAATAATTATGGGAATTGTAGTCCAGGAAGGTAGTGAGACCAGTGTCCATGACATCAGAGACAACAGGCTCACTGCTACAATCTAAAATATCTAAAACCACATATTACACACATAAATACCCCCAGGAAAGTGATCTAAAGCTTCTAAACGTCATTAACATATATTTTTTTGCAAAAAGGGTGAAGTGTCCCTTTAAGCACTGCCCAACAGTTAAATACTATAAAAAATAAAATAAAAAAAGGTTCCTGGTGAAGAAGCTAATGTTCAGTACCTACTCCTCATCGGTATCACAATGAACACTAATGTTTCCAGGTTCTGGTGTGGTAGACAGTACTCACTGAGGCTGTAGTCGTTGTCGTGGTGGACAGGGGAGAGGTGAACGGGGGACGAGTACTCTCCGTCTCCGTTCTGCTCCATCCTCAGCTCTCCTCCTCTCTTACGCAGCTTCCCCGGCAGAGTCTGGTACTTGCTCAGCTCCAAGGGACGGTTCTGGAGGAGCAGAACCAGCGCAATGCCAGTGCCAGTTAATAATCTACAGGTAAAACCTTTGTAACTTTCTGTCACGGCTTTAAATCCATCTGATAATGCATGTAACACACACCATTTGTGGTCCTTTATTGAGCCCATTGATTTTTTTTGGTTTGTTCTTTTCTTACTTGGATTATCACACGTAATTTATAAATAGTTTTTCAGTTTTCTTAAATCAAATTACGAAACTATATTCATTGATCTGTTCTGTATTCAAATTGGGTAGACAAAATAAGATTTGGCTTAACACCTTTTTGGACCATTTTTAAAAGTGCCTTCAAATAATGTAACACTGTTTGTCAAAAAAGGGCCAAAATAAACAAAACGAAACAAGACAAGACAAAGTCAATGCAAGAGGGTTGTGTTGCGTTTGATCCTTGTTCTGCCATATAACGTATTCTTAAGAATAGGTTGATCTTGTGTCCTTTGAAGGGTGACTATCTTAACCCATTCTGAACGGGAACCCATTTTGGTGTTAGCATCATGTTATGCTTTAGCTATTGAAAAATAGCAGATCTACAAGCTCATAGCGCGCCACCGAGTGGCGCGCTACGAGCTTGTAGGTCTGCTATTTTTTTTTTAATCGAAGATCGACTGACATTTTTAGAATCTGATCTCAGGTCAGAATGGGTTAATCAGACCAGTGTGTGTCCAGTGGAAACATCGTATGAATCTGATCTCAGGTCAGAGTCAACAGTGATGTGAAAAGACCAGGAAGAAAAAGGCCAGCAGAGAGGAATGGCTTGCAGGCAGCATGCCGTGATGCCTACTGCTGCTGACAACTTATTCAGGTGGGGAAAGAGCCTGTGTGTGTGTGTGTGTGTGTGTGTGTGTGTGTGTGTGTGTGTGTGTGTGTGTGTACTTGCACGTGTGTGAGTCTGTGTGATTATCTCAAACACTGGGTCAGGACCCATTTGTGGGTCGTGGACACATTTATATGGGTCCCCCTTTATTTTTGGTTTCCTACATTTTGTTTTTAATTATTATTATTATTTATTATTATAAAAATATATATATCCCAAAAAAGCTAACTTTTTCATGAATTAAATGCTTAAGTAGTAGTGAAAATAGCCCATCTACAAGTTCACAACATGGCACAAAGCTTTGTGAACTTGTAGATCTGCTACAGTATGTTTTTCACTAGTTTGGGTCACAGGCTAGTTTGGAAACCACTGGGTTAAGCTGTGTGATGCAGCAGCACAGTGACATCACACAGTTTAGATTATAGAGTGGGACACGCTTTGATCTCGCGCGCAAAGCGGGGTGCTAATATGGGCTATAGTTCCAAACATTGGAACTATATCCCATTGAGATAGAATGAGCAGTTCCGCATCCCATTATACAATGGGAGTCAACGCTAGTGTCGTCACTCTCTTACTAGATCACACTGCGATTCCATAGAAAAGTACCTCTGTCCCCAATATGTCTGAGTCAGCCTCAAGGGACTGGAACTCTACAGCCTACAGCAGACACCAGCACAGGAGATAGATAGAAGTACACGCACACGCACACGCACACACACACACACACACACACACACACACACACACACACACACACACACACACACACGACGTAAACATACATAAACCCAAACAGACAAAGTTTAGTTTAGTTAGTTCACAAGCACGTTATCAATCATACAAACTTCCCTTTCAAGACAATTAGAGCCAAATGTTAGCATTAGCTTTTCTTTTTTTTCTCCAGTTAGTATTATGAGCAGTACAAGCAGGCATAGCTTTATTAATACGAGAGGAAGGTTAGATTAGCTTGGAATACTTGCATACAAAATCCAAACCATTAGCAGAACTTATTTAACCCATTCTGAACGGGAACCCATTTTGGTGTTAGCATCACGTTATGCTTTAGCTATTGAAAAACAGCAGATCTACAAGCTCATAGCGCGCCACTCGGTGGCGCGCTATGAGCTTGTAGGTCTGCTATTTTTGAAAAATCGAAGAACGACTGACATTTTTAGAATCTGATCTCAGGTCAGAATGGGTTAATCAGACCAGTGTGTGTCCAGTGGAAACCTCGTATGAATCTGATCTCAGGTCAGAATGGGTTAAAAAGAACGATGGATTTTTATTAAAATACAGAAACAACAACCTTTGGTAAGGATCCACTCTGCAACTCTTCAAGACTGCTGGAAAGCAGTCGTTGTCGATTCCTGGACAAAAAACAAAACAAAGTAAACAATACATGGAAAGATTTACTTAAAGGAACAATATGTACTTTATTGGCACACATACAGTAATGCCTGTCATAATAACTTTGATAGTGGCATTACAGTACATAACACAGTATGTGTTATACACTCCATACTACACCTGGCCAATGGTAATTTCCATCATATGAGGGAATATATTGAGTAGCAATCACCATTAACATTCATGTTATCCACTTCAAATTTCAATACAATCATCATCATATCATACTATAATTCAGTCAATGTCTGTCTGTCTGAATGTGTGTGTCTGTCTGTCAGAAACGCCGCCGTATCTCCTCACCAACTGCATCAATCGCTCCCACTTTTCACACAGGCATTGACCATAATAATATGGAGGTCTTAACGAAGCCCTTTTTCCAATTTAACAAATTATAAATTAAAAATGGATTAGTGAATAGAAATGAGAAAATGCGCAGTACCCCCTGCGGCCTGGGGGGGGGGGGCAATATCTGACAACGGGTAAGGGCTAGTATCTATGACACTGTATTACGGGTATTTCGGGGTGTGATCCGCTGTTGCTTCATGGGCTGAAAAGACGTTCCACGATTCTGCCAATAATCATATTCTTTGAGCCACACATAAGAGTTTTTGCGGGGTCCAAACAAAGAATCACATGACATTGATCCCCTTCCCCTATTGGCTGCATTCTAGGACATGACGTATGTGTAGAATTGTACGTAACATACCACGCTCCGTTAAGGAAGGCAGCATCTCCTGCAGGAACCAACGATGAGTCCGTGGAGTTCTGTATGCTGCGGAAACTGGCACACACACAGGATGTTAAATTATAGCGCCCCTCAAAGATCATCTTGGACCAAATTGCCAATTCCACATTGAGGTGCCCACCTATATCCTGTTACCGTTCTATACAGATTATATACAGTATATGTGTGTTTCTACCTGGAGTCATGCAGTTCCCTCTGGAAGGAAGACGGGGACACCAGCAGAGGAGATGATCCTCTAGACGATATCTGAGGAGGACAAATTACATACAGTACTGTAGTTTCACTTCTTCACTAAACAGCAAAACATTTCTTCAGGCGACTGGAGTGAAATGAACGCTCAAGATTTTACTGTGCTAATGAAATAGCAGTACTGAACGTAGTCTGTGTGCGTGTGCGTGCACACACACACACGTGTGTGTCTGTGTGTGTTTGCGTGCATGGATAAGCGTACCTCTGACCGTAGAACATCGGAGTGTGCTTTGTGTGTGAGTGCTCTGAGCTTCAGACTGCCACTCAGCTCTTCTTCACTACTTCCTGGTGAGTACACAACACATACAGTGTAAACGTTTTAGTTCATGAACCAAAAGAGAAATTACCCAAACTAGTGAAAATAGCAGATTTACAAGCTCACAACGTGGCGCAAAAGGGCTATTTTCACCACTTCTTATGAAGTATTTTGTTCTGTCTAATTAATGGAGTTTAAAGAAAAAAATATTAATGAAAAACAAAATGTAGGAAACAATGAATAAAGGGATATTTACTCGCGACCAATAAAGATTGGTCCGCGAGTCGACCGCGACCCACATACGTGTTCCAACTCCTGACCCACTGTTTGGCAAACAGTGGTATAATGTACAACACGTACCGTACAACACCAGTACAATAGAATACAGGAAAGAGAGAGAAAAAGGAAATACATCCAAACAGAATCTTAAACAGAATCGAATAATACATTTGGATGCTGGTCCTCTTCAGTAGCATAATGGGGAAGAGTATACACTGACACGAAACAAGACAGGAACGCCCCAAAACGTCACATCCAGTTTTTCAACAAGACAGGAACGCCCCAAAACGTCACCTCCGGGACATTTACCCTGGGCAGAACTTTCTATGGCTGCCAATGCAACTTTTTCCAATCCTTAATCACATACGGACAAACATCTATGCCGATAATATCTAACTTGCGGAGGTATAACGTGCCTTATTGTCCACGGGGCAACAGATCTTTCAACCTATGTCATTGCAAATACGTTTGATAATCGCTACTCTGCGCAATATTGTTTTGGAAATGCCGCAAATTGCATTGCAGTGAACGAGAGCAAATCACAACTTATACCCTGGGGGTGGTGACTCCGCCCTGAATACGCGTTGTCGTGTCAGTGTATAGTCCCACATGAACTAAATAGAACCGTACAGGTCCATATCATGATTCAATTTGTACACTCTCTGAATTTAATTATCACTGAGGATTTTACGGGTGTAAAACATAATTGTATATAAACTAGAATTTCGTGCGCGCTTCGCGCACACTCATCCCAGAGCTACTTCGCCACGCACTATGGGAAGAAAGAAATGGCGGGAGTTGACTCCACATGTAGTAACGGATGGGTTATTGGAAATGTACCATTGTTTTGTCGTGAATATTTCCACAGCCTAATTACTAAAGGATTGTGACTGTGGGACAGACATACAGTCTGACATACAATAGGCTACACGTGTGCACAGTGAAGAAACAATGACCTATATGCCCAGATTTCTTAAATTAACATAGTTGGATTTGAACAGAAAGACAATGCCATAAATCAGTCAAAGTAAGTGACAGACTCAACAGTAGCACACAGCATGCAAGGCAGCGATGCATGCATGCAAACATGTTTGTCCAGCTGAGATTTAGTGTCTCCATCTCTCTGTGGAAGAGGTTGCACATGACCTGTACGGCCACACTGAGGCGCTCCAACACAAACACAGACACAAAACAACACCACGCTGTTTGTCCAGTTGACCCAAATCAACACCAATACCTAGCCTGTTTGTCCAAAACACAGTATCTGCTGGCCACGTTTCTACTTCGCCACAACCTAATGTTAGTAACAAATGTAGGGGAGAGCCGCCAAGGTTGTAACGCTTCACGGTTGTAACATGGACGTTATATCTTGATTGGTCAACGCCACCATGACGCCATGGCGTCAGTATGTGTACAGCAACGTACTCTACGTGCCCAGGAAGTTTGAAGTGTTTACCTTCAAAATGCGTATAATTTTACACCTGGAGTATATGTGTGCTACAATTTTTGTCTTTGGTGTTGGTGAATAAAAATCCACATGGATGTGTTCATGCTTATGTTCTTCATTAGTTTCATCATGTTTAGACGGAATTCACGTTCATTCTGGTCTGTAAGCAACTGCAAAGAAAACTTGCAAAAGCGGGTCATTTGTAACATGTGTTACAAATGGTCCGCTTCCATTCAATGGGATATGTAATATTTACATATTTGACATATTGGCCAATATTATATGTTCTGAAATTGTATTGTATTGTGTAGTGTATTCGAAAAGTAGTTTAGGGTTGTATAACATTGTACAACTCAATCAATCAAACGTTTGTTTAATCAATGTATTGCCCCATTGAAAAAAAAGAAAAGGCCAAACTGGTACACCCGATACTATTTAATATTTCCCTTATGTTTGATATTTTCTTATCACATCCATGGTATGAAAACAATGCTAAGGAGTTGCTTCAATGAAATATAATTGCTTTAAGCTGAAAACGGGTTATTAGTTATTATGTGTAGTGTAGTGTAGTCAACATGTTAAGGCTCATACACACTGCCCGGTATTTGCTGCGATTATGCTTTCGGGGAGCATTGTTGGCGCTGGCCGACAAAAACCCCTGATCTGACGTTAAGTGGTGCCCAAATGGTAGATCACGATCTACAAAGGCTTTGCAGGTAGACCACATGACATGGCAGTAAAAATATATATAATTTTAATAAAAAAAACGATTTTTGCATCTTCCGCTTTAGATGAACTGAAATGACTTGAGTGATTGACATCAAAAAGGGCCTGTCAGCTCAAACACACAATGCAATACTTGTTGTTGCTTACAATCATCAGTAGCAAAGTCAAATACCAACAAAAATAAAAGCCTACGATTTGCATTGTCCCCCCTCTATTTCCCATTCCATGTGCGTTTGTCTTATATGTAGCCTATATGAAAGGCCCCTCAATTACATTTTGTCACTATTTGCAGCAATGGGATGATAGTTTTATTTGGTGGGTATGTTGAGCTGGTCGTTTTGAAAGTAGCTCTCAAGTCCATAAAACAAACTAACATAGGCTACTTCTCTATAAGCAGAATCATGAATAGGCCTATTTAATTTATACAAAAGGAGAAGAGAGAGAGAGAGAGAGCAATGTGTTTGTGTCTCAAACTTTGTCTAATATTGTTTTAGAGCAGTGGTTCTCAAACATTGTCATGGCAAGAGCAAAGGACCCCCAATATTTTTTCAATGTACAAAAATAATCCCAAAATTGCGCATCTATAAATTCTAAGCATGTGAGCCGGGACTGTGTGTGTGTGTGTGTGTGTATATACATTCCGTCTGTAATTCCCTGTAGGCTTCACGTGAATAATGTTGTGTGCGCGCGTGCGGAGAAATAGTTATTTAATGAATCGCATGTTGGTGTGTGTGTGTGTGGGGGGGGGGCCTTACAGGCGTGCATGTGCGTGTGTGTGCGTGCAGGCGTATGTATACATTAGGGCTGTCACGATTCGCCTAGTCCACGATTCAATTCAATTTTGGATTTGCAGCTCACGATTCGATTCGATGTTCCATTCGCTATCACGATTCGCCTAGTCCACGATTCAATTCAATGTTCGATTTGAAGCTCACGATTTGCTTCGATGTTTGATTAAATTTTTTCAATCTATTTTTTTAAAACCTTCTTTTTCAGCATTGAGGGCTATATTCATTATAATTTAGGCCAATATCTTGGTTTGTAAAGAAAAACACTTGTTTCCCAATAAGTCACATTTATTTGCTATAAATAACAAATCAGAATGAGAATAAGAAAAGGTTTAACACCTTTGGGTTTTATGCCCTAACATTTTTTAAATGTTTCTTTAAGATGAGATGACTTGTAACATTCTTGTTAAGCTCTAAGTAAGTAAATGAAAGAAAAAAGAAGAAAAGACAAATAGTATATAGACCCATCTGTTGTTAGTTCAAGTATTAAATACTAATTTAAGTGTGTAATTTCACTTATACACTACCTGGTTATAAATAGCTGCAGTAGGCTACACCATTTTATGCAGTATTTTATACTATTTCTATTTAGTGTACATTTAGTGGATGTGGCTTACATCCGGTCTAAAGCCCACCCACTGTATGCGCTGATTTCCATACACAATCCGTATCCTCCCCTCACCGGATGTTGAATTAACAGTACTAACGGCCATATATTTGACGATCTTTTACACCAAACGATTTTAACGGCCAACGTTTCACATGTATTATTAGTTGTATACATTTTAGGAGTGAAAACATGTGTGACCTGCATGGCATTTTGTAACGTGGTTCTGCTGTTCTGCAACTCTCATTAAATATTGAAAGCCAGCGTTTGCCACCACTGATAGTGGTCGCATGTCTGCAGCTATGCAGACCGCAACTCCGTGCGTTAATTGTTTTGCACGGGGCGAATTAGCTGAGAGCTTTTCTCTATAAGAATATAGTTGGCTGTGTTGTTGTCTTTGTACCATCGTCGTTGGACAGATCGATTTCTTTGTGATGTCTGCTAAGATGCTGGCCAACTCCTCTCTGTGTGTGTGTGTGTGTGTGTGTGTGTGTGTGTGTGACTGAGTGTGTGTGTGTGTGTGGCACTGCTCCGATACAGTTGGATTTTCGTCTCTTTTTTTTCTCCATGCATTCGCATGGGCGGAATGGCCCGGCCGCTCGCGGAAGTAAATTGGCTGTGTGGCGAAAATAGGCAAAGTGATCGGTGTAAGGGTGATATTTTGGCCCAATCCGATTATTGACAAAGAACAATGTTGATGTAACTAAGGGAATCGTCGAGTCATTTTTTTTGTAAATAAAGAGATTTAGATGGAATAAGCGAAATAGCGATCGTATAATCTCTCCTGTTCCTTCTGTCTCTCATCAATGTCCTGCGCGAGATCAGATTCTGTGCTGCGCGAGATGACATTGTCAAGCTAGTGTGGGGGCGGGGCTGGTAAGAGAGGGCAGTGTTGCCAGGTTTGCGAATTGTAAGCGAGTTGCAGTGTATGCAAGTAGCGTGGTTAAATTCCTTGTGTTGTGGCAACAGCGTAGGGCGCAGCAAATACGACATTGAGGGGTAGAAACCATCCCGGGCGCGTGGTTCATGTAACATGTGTGTCACTGTGAAAGACTGGCCCCATTAAGTGAACGTAGTTGGCGTAGTAGACGCCAACATGACGATTTTGGTAGACGCCAACATGACGATTGTGACGTAGGCTGTTGACGTTGAGCAATAACAGCGTGTTTCATAAAAGTATTATTTGCAGAGTAAATAAGACACTTGAAGGGCTAAAAAATAGGCTATGTCAGTTCGGGGAGCGTGGCGAATTTATTGTGCATATAGAGATGTGTGGTGAAAGTGTGGTTCGGTCGGAGATAGAGCATGAAGAATGAGTATGGGTACACCTTTTCACTTGTATATATAGATATAACACACCATTTCACATTATCTCTGGAGTCATTTGATCAAGATGTATCAGGTCAGGTTTTTCTGATTACTTGAAATTGGCATTCCAATTGGCTACGACAGCATTCCAACGTTTACAGAGCGCACAGTGTGCATTCACACCCAGCTCAGAGTCCAATTAGTTTGGTTTCATTCACACCACAAATTATAAAATATAGTCAGATAGCTACTGGATAATTCTTACCTTGTGTGAGTGCCAAGACTTCCTTAATCTTTCTGTATTGGCCTAATAAATTGCTCAGCTCCTCTATATGTCGATCCTGTCATATATAACGAAACAAGTAATCCAATTAAATAAAACGTTTAAAAAAGCAGAATCAGGGTAATTAAAACATTGATACGCCCCACTAGAACTATATTTAACCCATTCTGAACGGGAACCCATTTTGGTGTTAGCATCATGTCATGCTTTAGCTATTGAAAAATAGCAGACCTACAAGCTCGTAGCGCGCCACTCGGTGGCGCGCTACGAGCTTGTAGGTCTGCTATTTTTGAAAAATCGAAGAAACGACTAACATTTTTAGAATCTGATCTCAGGTCAGAATGGGTTAATCAGACCAGTGTGTGTCCTAGTGGAAACCTCGTATGAATCTGATCTCAGGTCAGAATGGGTTAAAACATTGATACCCCCCACTAGAACTACATTTAATACTATTAGACTAATACTTAGAGGGACAACCCTCATCACCCACTAGAAACACTGACCTTTTCATCATTTGACGCCAACAAAGACTCCATTCCCATCTTCAACCTGTGGAACTCTTGGTCTAAGAAACAGGAAGATAAGGGTGTCATACAGGTGCTTACTGCGTTCTTTTCCTTATTCTTCAGGGGAGTAGAAAAACGGTCGGACAAAATGAACGGAGGCGAGCGTGTTTTGGGGGTGAGCCTTCCGGTTACCCTTCAGGGCATGCCTGATGCGATGTGTGGAGACCAATACGACAGCCATGCTAACACACTGAGCAAGCAAAACAAATGGACACGGACATCACCTGGCTGGGACAAATGTTGCATCGTTCCAAGCAATGTATTTAACTGGTGTGCTGCAGATACCATTAAAATGGTAAATGGTGCATTTATATAGCGCTTTTATCCAAAGCGCTTTATATAAATTGTGCATTACATTCACCCATTCACACACATTTATACATATGAATGTGTGTGAAACATGTACCGTAGGTTTTCTCGAGATGCATGTTTTGTTTTTACACGAGGCATCATCTCTTCATCATATGACATTGATTGATACTAACACACACCAGTAACAAATATTATTCAAAATCCGCTCAAATACAGCAATGGCGCCTAGTCTTGTTTGTTGTAATGGTGACATAGACAGTTGTAATGGTGACAGACAGTAGTAATTGTGCCCAGATGTCACACAAAAGCTCAAAACCGATGGTAAAATAATAATAGTGCAGACAATGTACAAAGACAATGAAAGGATGCAAATTATTATTGGAGCTTTTGGACCAATCTCAAACCAAACTCTCTGCTAACACCACTTCCCTGAATAATCGAAAGTGGACACTCACTCACTCACTCACTCACTCACTCACTCACTCGTGTGTGAGACAGTGTGCACTTATTTTCATTCCAAAACCACACATCATGACTCTCATCCACAACGATATCCAATCAAGCTCCCTGTGTAACGCTGCTAGGTCACAATGTTGACAGGTTACACAGGGACGTGCAGAGAGTGTTAGAGAGGCAGGGGCTGAAATCCTGTAAGAGGGGGCACTTTTGGACTAAAATATCAGATCTACAAGCTCACGCTGCGTCACGCTGAGAGCTATTTGCTATTAGCCATTTGCTATTTTCGGAGCACAACCCAGCAGTCTTTAGCTAGTGGAGATGCGGTGTACGACATGGATTTTTTTTTTTTTTTTTTTTTTTTTTATCCCACGATTTTGTAACCCAGTTTTTTCTTTTCACCCAGTGTCAATTATCTAATGTAATCCTTGGCGCTACACTTCCTCTGCCAACCTGGGGGGGCAGCGGACTGACCTCATGCCTCCTTCTATGCATGAGGAGTCCAAGCTGCTTCTTTTCACCTGACAGAGGGGGATTTCCCCGGCCGGACGTAGCACGTGGAAGGGACACGTTATTCCGACCAGTTCCTTTCCCTTCCATCAGGCGCCCCCGCTGGCCAGGGGGAGGCAGTTTAGAGACCAGGATTACTGCATGTTTTTGTGAGGGTATCTACCCTAGGGGACACGGGGAGAACATGCAAACTCCACACAGAAAGGCCCTTTCGCCAACTCCGCCTCGCATTTGCATTTCTTTCACCATGTAGTAAATGCTGCATTCGTGGTCTCATGGAAAGTGGCCGCGAAACAGTCCAGTTGACACTAAGAGGTGGTAGCAGCTCCAGAAGACCACAGACAGACACTTGGCAACAAATGCATGATTTGTACTTTCCAGTTTCCATGTCCAATGGGGTAATTTAGTTTTTAAAGAAAACACACACAGGAGGATGTATGACTTTGATTAGTTCCGTTTCTCTACAACTGTGGCGCATTAAGTACTCTTAAGCTGTCACTTATACAGCTGGAATAGGATGAGCCTCTTCGCCAATTCTACTGTAAATTGTACACATGGCAGCTATCAAGTTTTATGCTGTAAGAGCTGGACCGCAAAAGGCTTTATTTCAGACATTTAACCACCTAGAACCAACACACACACACACACACACACACACGGCAAGTGACCTACAGTGACATTAAACTAAGAGTTTGGTTTGAAATTGGACGCAGACCCAGTCAGAGCACACCGTGCCTTACACTTGTCAATCAGTTGCTTGATATAGACCTCCTCTACAGCAGAGGGCAGCAGAGAGTAAAGAACAAGTCAAAACAGAAGCATGTGTTAATTAGCATCCATCTCTCTCTTTTATCAGCACACACACACACACACACACACACACACACGCACGCACACGCACACGCACACGCACACGCACACGCGGTAGCAATGAAGCATACCTCTCTCAGTGTCACCTGGTGTGCAGCCTCTGGCCAGCAGCTGGTTCTGCAGACACTCTATCTCAGAGTCCTTGGAGGCCAGGATCTGCTGGAGCTCCGAGATCTCTGCCTGCGTGTGTGTGTGTGTGTGTGTGTGTGTGTGTGTGTGTGTGTGTGTGTGTGTGTGTGTGTAGAGAGAGAAGGAGCACACATGTTTTATTGTCCTGCCAGTCATTAGTTTAGCATCATGTACAGTACAGGGTTCGATTCGTCATGCTGGCTTGTTGTGGTGGACATTTTGGACATTCCATTTTTGCCACAGACAGACGGACATACTGGATGAGTGGACAATAATACCAGAAACACACAAAGAGCTATAGCTCTGAATGGCCAGAACAGGTCTAACTCTGAGTGTTCAAAATGGAACCAAATGGACCCTTATTGGTCCAATTGAACACTCAGAATAACCACTAGTACTAGTTGGACTCCCAATATGCCATATAGTGTCTTAGTAAAAAAAAGTGTCCTGCATATTCTGAAGAAAATCTGGAGACTTGGCATTCAGTATTTGGGTCTTATGATCAAAATAAGGACTTTATGATGGCGTGAAAAAAGAAAGCCCACGGGCAAGAGCAAGTCTTTGCCACGCTTGTTTTTATCATCCTCTGACACCACAAAACAATGAGGTTTTGTATTCATCAAAGTGTTTTTTGGTGCTTTCGTTTACATTTCATCACATAAAGCGCTGTTGAGTGTTTAGAGAAGTGCTATACTGTAGTATAAGTTTGATGTTTTATCCTTTTCTATTATTATTCCTAGGAGAGACGCAACTCAGTCAGAGAGCAGATGCTGATGACAGAGAGACCTGCACAACAACAACGACATATGGAGAAGAACTTAAGAACATAAAAGAAGCAACACTGGTGGTCAGACCCCCAAGACTAATGGAGAAACACACACCACAATGTAACACCATGAATGGGAACCACTGCAGTGTGTGTGTGTGTGTGTGTGTGTGTGTGTGTGTGTGTGTGTGTGTGTGTGTGTGTGTGTGTGGCAGTGGCAACAAGGGCACATTCTGCGCAGAAACCTCTTATCTTCATATTTGAACATTTTTTTCTTCGTAAATTAATGTCCTACTTCGTCATAACAGAGTCACACAAAAGTAGCAAAAATAGCCGATCTAAAAGCTCAAAAACGTGTTGCGATGCAACATGTTTTGAGCTTAGAAGTCAATTCATGAATTTGAATCCTGAAAAGTAACAGTTTTGGTTGTCGTTGGTTTCCAACCGACGACATGCAAATGGCTTAAACAAAACGAAGCCACGTGAGTGGTCTGCTACATGTGCTGCTCAGTTTGGATGGAAAATGTGTACGTACCGTACTGTACTATATGAGATCCACTGAGTGTAATTCTACACTCTCAGGGCTTACATTAACAAAGATTATTTATGTTCACTCCACACACACAAATACAAATAATGCGTTTCCATTTTGTAAGCACAAGACATTCAGGCAGATTGTATCACTAGCTGACAGACTTATGTTTGGATGAATTAATAGATTTCCCATGACCCTGTCCTAATAATGAGACTGTACTGTATACTGTACAGACCTTATTGGTTTTATACACTCTCAAGAGTTACAAAAGGAATGGAGAAGATTTTACCGTGTAGAGATGCCACCCACATTACGTTAAATGACATGTACAGCCCAGGGCAAATGACCCTTTTGGCAAATGACATCAAGTTTCAAGTTAAATCTTTATCGCCACGTCAACAAAAGTTGATAAAGATTTTTGTGTCCTGCTGCAGCTCAGGTCAAAAAGCAACGGCAGGCTACTGTCACAACACAAAGGAGGGAGGTGAGGAAGGAGGAGGAGAAAGGCATTATGGGAGGACAGAACACGAAGCGCCCAACAGACAAGGAGCATATTTAGACCGGTGTGGGGTGGGGTTGGGTGAGGTGGGGTGGGAGGGTGCAGGGTTAACCCATTCTGAACGGGGACGCATTTTGGTGTTAGCATCATGTTATGCTTTAGCTATTGAAAAATAGCAGATCTACAAGCTCATAGCGCGCCACCGAGTGGCGCGCTACGAGCTTGTAGGTCTGCTATTTTTGAAAAATCGAAGAACGACTGACATTTTTTTAATCTGATCTCAGGTCAGAATGGGTTAATCAGACCAGTGTGTGTCCAGCGGAAACCTCGTATGAATCTGATCTCAGGTCAGAATGGGTTAAGGGGTGAGTGGAGTGGGGTGGGGTGGGAGGGTGCAGGGTTAAGGGGTGCTCCACCTGTGCACTGTGGCAGTGCTCCTCCCAGTGCTGTTTCTCCATCTGTGTTTGTTCCACTGTCAGCTTGAGGCTGGCCAGCTGGGTCATCAGAGACTGATAACACACGTGGAGAGAGTAGGAGATAGAGAGCTAGAGAGATGTCAGGATGGAGAGACAATGAGGAGAAGAGTGAGAGGTGAGAGAGAGAGAGAGAGATGAGACAGACGAGAGTTGTGAGGAGAGAACGTAAGATGAGAGAGGAGGAGAGACAGAGAGACGAGAGAGGAAGGACAGCCATGCAGATGAGAGGAGAGAGAGAGGTTAGAGAAAGAGAGGTGAGAAGGAGACAAGCGAGAGACGACGAGGACAGACAGACACGAGATAAGAGAGTGGGACGAGGAGAGGAAGGACATACAGGAAGGAGAGAGCGTGAGGCAAGAGCAGGATGAGAAGAAAGAGAGAGAGGACATGGGGAAGGGACACGTCGTGGGGTTTGTGTGTGTGTGTTCGTGCGTGCGTGTGTGTGTGTGTGTGTGTGTGTGTGTGTGTGTGTGTGTGTGTGTGTGTGTTCGTGCGTGCGTGCGTGCGTGTGTGAGGAGTGATGGGGAGGTGAGTAAAAGAAGTGGAGGGAGAATGTGAATGAGAATGCAAGCGATAAAGAGAGGGGAAAAAAAGAGGAAAGCAGTCCAAGAAGAAGACAGAGAAACAGAGAAAAAGAGAGAGAGAGAGAGAGAGAGAGCAGGAAGGGGGCACTGTAAGCAGAAATAAAGACATGGCAAATCGACCTTCAGTTTAGCTACTAGCAACTGTGTTATCAAAGGAAAAAAAGTAACTCAGAAGTGAACAGATCTGAAGCAAGTGAAACAAGCAGAAATTTGTGCCGTCAGTCCAACAGCCTCAGACAAAAGAGAAATGGGGCCCTATCTTGCGCCACCCCACACCCCTTATCCCAAAACCAATTTGCTATTTTTACTTTTTTTGAAAAACATTTTTAAATAGTTCAACTAGCCGATCTACATCTTTTAGACTTTTTTTTAAAGGTTTTTCAATATAGTAAAGAAAAAAAGGCAAATAAGTTTATGGATAAGGGGTAAGGGATAGACATTCAAGATATAGTCCCGAATCTTAAAAGGGACTTTCATGATTCAAAATTGTATTAGTGCAAGTGTGAAAGGTACAGGGTATGTTAGTCTGAAACATTCACATCACACTCTGCAGCTAAATAAAGTTGAAACGGTTATTCTTCTGCCAACCGGTGGCATCAGAATAATATGTCACTGGGGTGGCAGTGGCTGCAGATCTCAATGGAAACAAGTTCTCAGGGCTTTGTGTATTAATTAATATCATTGTATAATTGGACCTCTGTTCTTTCTGCAAACTAACTTAATAAAGTGTCTATTCATAAATGGATAAGTTGGAAAATTGACGCGTTATCTAAATGATTTTTTTTAAATTATCATATTTTTAACACATCATCATACCTGAAAGTTATGCGGGAATTTGCGTTTAATGTCATTAAATGACATTAAAACGACGTTAAACTCACTTTGACGCTCACTTTATGCATGCGCATACCCTCTATTCAAACCTGGTATACAAGTTATTGCGAACGCAGTGAGCACTTACTATGAGACCTAGCAGATCATGTCTGTCTGTCTGTGTGTCTGTCTGTCTGTCTGTCCCGCTTTTGTGCCCATATATGGAGCTGAGTGATTTGTGTCACCATGACTCAGCCATAACCATATAAGGAGTCCCCAAAGCAGCTATACGTCCAAAACCCAAATATGTACGAGCTGCGTTCGCTTCCCGCGTTTGCGCGTCTTACTGTTATACAAGTTATATAATCAATATGTAACCCAAGTGTACACCTTTCTTTAGTTTTTGTCCCATACTGTAGTTACAGTACCTTGGTGGCTCTGAGCTTCCTCTCATACTGGCTCTTCTCTCCCTCCAGCTCTTCCACTTTACTCTTCAGCTGGTTCACCACCTGCAGTAGGTCCTACACACAGAGGAGAAGAAACAACAGCACACGTCAGTCAGTAAGTTCAGACCAAACCAAACCACACAAACCAGTTTGAAAGTCACAGATCTGACCATGCATGCACTCCAGTTCACTCCAGACTCTTTCTTTCTTTCTCCCCATTCATTCTGAAACTCTGAAAGTGGAAATTCTGTGAAAGAAACACACACATTTCCACTAGTGCTCAGGAATGGCCAAGGAAATCACCTCTACGTTACTGACCGGCAGTGGCACACACACACACACACACACACACACACACACACACACACCATGAAGGGGTAGACGTCAGTGGTGGAAAAAGTATGCAATCTTTTTTTACTTAAGTATCAAAAGTATCAATAGAAATGTAGAATGTATAGAAATACTCTGTTGTAAAAGTCTTGAATGAAAAATGTACTTGAGTAAAAGTACAAATGTATTGGTATCAAAATATACTTAAAGTACCAAAAGTTAAAAAAAAGTACTCATTGTGCAGAATGTCCCGTTTTACAAATTCAAAATGTATAAAAAAAAATATATATATATATAATTGCGGATCTACAAGATCTTGTAGATCTGCCATTTTCAAATGGCCGAAATGTATAAAGGGCCGAAGTGGTTAAATGTAAAACCACTTCAGCCCTTTATAAACGCAGTAAACGCACAATATCTTCCTCTGAAATGTACTGTAGTGGAGCAGAAGGCCAACTAGTACTGAAGACTGGAAACACAAAGTAAAGTAAAGGTACAGTACCTCAAAATTGTACTTAACCCATTTTGATCGGGAACCCGTTTTGGTGTTAGCATCATGTTATGCTTTAGCTATTGAAAAATAGCAGATCTACAAGCTCATAGCGCGCCACCGAGTGGCGCGCTACGAGCTTGTAGGTCTGCTATTTTTGAAAAATCGAAGAACGACTGACATTTTTGGAATCTGATCTCAGGTCAGAATGGGTTCATCAGACCAGTGTGTGTCCTAGTGGAAACCTCGTATGAATCTGATCTCAGGTCAGAATGGGTTAAGTACAGTACTTAGTCAATGTACTCCGTTACTTTCCACCACTGTGTACTTTAGACGTTCAACGATGACAACAGACCCACATTCAGTGCAGTTAAAGGTTGAGGTATAGGAAAGGTTTCCAAGACCAAACAGGAGAGTTATATCACAGGCATTACATTTTGGATGCAATGGAACGAACCATCCCCTTAAAAACAGACAAGAAGACAGTAGACACCACACCGTGCGGTTATCAACAACCAGGATGAGCCTGAGAACACAAAGCAAGGGGAGGGGGGGGGGGAAGGGAGGGGGCATCCACCTGGGAAATATATCAACGTTTAAAAGAAAAACCAATATATATTGTCAACGGAATGTGGAAAAACATCTCTCAAAAGCGGCAAAAGCAGCGAGTGCATTCTCCGGCAGCGGCAGTGTTTCCTCTGCCACCGGCAAAGCCTCCTAATCCGCCACAGACCGGCGGCTGCCGGCACATATGCCGCCACCTGCCGGCACTTGAGACGATAATTAATCTTTTCCAATGATGTACACGCCTTATTTAACCACTTAAATCCTATACACTTTGTTGCCCAGTGGGGTCCCTCAAGGTCTACTGTACATACTGTACTCGGTAACCTCCTTTTATTCAGTTTCCACCAAATCTCTTTGCCAGAAATAGCCGCTCACGACGTTGATGTGTTTGCGAGCTGGACGTGGACTGATGGATGTGTGACTATTTTGACTATTATGTCCAGATTATAGAGATGCTAGGGTGCATCGTGCATACTGTAGGGAGACCACTTCCATGCATACGTGTTATAATCAACAATAAAATAAACATAAAGAAAGAACAAATCCAAAGCGATAGGTTGGAGGGATTCAGCAGGGCGAGCCGGGTGTGTGTCCATGTGCATTGGGTGGGTTTCTCCGTCCATAGTCACTTCACCACACAATGATATATATAAGCTAAGTAAGTTAAGACTCACAGGGAAAACGTCTAATCTCTCTTTTGGGTCTCGACCTGAAAACGTTTGGGAGCCACGTTGCGTCTCCTCCAACATACACGTACACGGCATCGCTTCCACGACAGAGAGAGAATTCCGGCTTCCCAACTGACTGCAAACGCAACCGTTTGGAATCGGAACGCCCGGCCACTCCATAGTACATACAGCGGAGGATCCAAAGTAAAGCCATAGTCAGTCCCCACGGTGGTGGGCAGGAACTACACCCCTGAACCACCCAGATTTGTAATCTTGTAATAAGCTCTGTTGCACCTCAGCGTATTGAAGTATTTGGAAGGAAACTCAGAGAGGCCTAACAGGTTTAACATAAACAAGAGTCCACTCGTACACTGTATGACAGCAAACAGACATTCACTGCAAGAGAGCTTTGTTAGTTTGATTTGTGGGAAAAGTCCAGATGTTGGCTGGTGTGCAAAACGGTTAGAAGGAAAAAGGAGAAAAGGAAGGGAGGAAACAATGGGAAAGATGAGCTCATCCTCAGTCATGTCTGCCTACATGTACACTCTGTCCTCCTCCAATGTGCATTCCGCTGCATTCCTCCGGGTCACTGCCACCAGAGGGGCAGGGATCTGAGCCAACCATGCCCACTTTGGGACTCTGATCTCGGGCATGGCTGTCTCCCGTGTCCTCCTCCTGCCGGTCCTCTCGCTCTTCCAGGGCACGCTTCTCCTGAATGCGAGTGCTGATCTCCTCCTGAAACCTGCACATCTGCTCCTGGAGCTCACTGATCAAATTTACCACGCACTGGGAGGAGAAGTGGGAGGGCGAAGAGCAGACGCAGCGAGTGCAGGAGAAAGGACATCATTATATCAGGAGAGGACAGTGTAGAGCGGGGTTAGAGAATAAGAGCACAGGAGAGAAGAGCAGAGAGGAGGAGATAAAATACATTAACTTATATGTTAATCTAGACATTACTTGTGTACGTGTGCTTCCATATTTTCATTACTGACTGCCATTACTTAGGCAACCTTTCAAAGAAACACATACAAACGCACACTACCACACACATACAGTACACAAACAGAAAGTAGACATAACAGCCGAAAACGGTTCAATGATGGAGCAAGTTTTCTTTCTAACGAAAAAAAGGGAGGCATCCTGAAAATCCTTGACACAGAGCTGGACAGAAAACACTATTATCACTACAATTGACACATACTGTACTTTTAACTGTACTTTTAACATATCCCGGCTATTTCCGGGCATGTCATTACAGGCAAAACATGCACGGCGTTGTAAGTTTGTAGATCGGCTATCTTTGCCATGTGACACTGTCGTTGGACAAAGTAAATAAGACAAGAGCTCAAGGGGTAAAATGTACCACAACAAACTCACAACAGCACAGAACATAGCATCACATCTCTATTGCCACATTGTTGGAATAGCGTGAGAAACAGAGACACATATGCAAATGTACGCACGCACACACACGCACGCACACGCACGCACGCAGATACGCACGCAGATACACACACACACACACACACACACACACACACTCTTAATCCATATCCGCTTACCCTAGCATACCGAATGCCTAATCAACAGTCTGACCTTTTGGAACTGCAGTAAAATCAAATTGGGGACAACAATTTAGTCCCCAAATATAGACATGATGTCCCAACACAAAAGTGTAACCGTTTAATAAACGTAATACAAAATCATTTGATTAAAATACTGGAAAATATGGTGGAACTCATCAGGGGAGATGTAGAAATACAGAAGCACATAGAAAACAACGTGAAGAGGAGAGACATATAGACAGACTGTGGCAACCGCATCACAGACAGTGTGTGTGTGTGTGTGTGTGTGTGTGTGTGTGTGTGTGTGTGTGTGTGTGCGTGTGTGTGTGTGTGTGTGTGTGTGTGTGTGTGTGTGTGTGTGTGTGTGTGTGTGCGTGCGTGTATGTGTGCGTGTGTTGGTGTGATCTCTGGAGGTGAAAGTGTTTGGCCCTGAGGAATGCTATGAATGGGTGTCTGCCATTCCTCTTGTCTGCCCACTGGAGCCTAGCAGCTGTTGCTAACCACAAACATACACTGTACCCACAGCACACAGGCTAACACAGGCTAACACACACACACACACACACACACACACACACACACACACACACACACACACACACACACACACACACACACACACACACAAAATATGCAGTTGATTGACAAGAAATATACATAGCCTGGTATCAGTTACCATCATTCACAGCATGACCAAAACCATACTATGCTACTCTACACCGGACATGTTGGATTCATCGCTAAAGAGCAGTACCGCGCGTGTGTGTGTGTGTGTGTGTGTGTGTGTGTGTGTGTGTGTGTGTGTGTGTGTGTTACTGTATGTATTGTAGAGCACTGTTTCCCAAACACTGGGGCGGGACCCATTTTCATGGGGTCCCCTTATTTTTGGTTTCCTACGTTTTTGTTTTTAATTATAATTAATTTAATTTATCTTTTGGCTCATAAGCTAAAAAGTTTGGGAACCACTGATGTAGAGAGCAATACAAAGTGAGGGAATTACCATAAAAGAGAATAGACAAAAACAGAAAGACGCAAGGAGAAAAATAAAGAGATGGTTAGAGAGACGAAAAGTACCACCCACCACATCTGTTTGATTGGCCTTGATATGAGCTGATGTGTGCTGGGCTGTCTACTGTATGTGTTCATGCATGTTTGAACTGTGAACACAGGGCTGAAAGACATCCAGACATCTGTCCATAAGCTAAACCTCAACCTCCTCCCCACTCTCTCACTACAGCAACACTGTACAGCTATGTAAATGTTGGTTTAAGGATATAGTTGGCTCACATTATTGCTTACTCTAGTGGACACTACTGGAGAGGCTGTGGGCGACTTGAGATTTCACGGTGGTCATTTCAGTCCAACGACAGCCAATGACCACCTAGCCTTCCCTCGAGGTAATTAGACTTAGATTTATTTTGATTGGTGTTACTGTAGTAACGTCAAGGTTTGAATCTGTGTGTAGGGATTATAGTAGAATAGGTGTGAAATGGTGATATGCTTATTTTGTCTGGGATATAAAAAAAAATTAAACGCCTTTTAGCTCTCTTTTAGGGCCAACAGCTGTGAGTTATTAACTACTCTAACTTTGGCATCCCTACTTTGGGCAGGTGGAAATTAAATTAAAAAAATAGCCGATACAGGGGCTGTATGAAACATAAAAACATTTTTGTTAGCCAAAAATAAATTGCACTAAAACCGCTGCTTTATTAGAAGCATGGTTTTTATGTGAATTGTGAGCCCCTTGTGTGAGCAGATAAATAAAATAATCCATGAAGAGTTAAGTCACAGTTAGGCTTTTTCTCACAGATGTCACACTGACAGTTACTGTACATTCTGCAATATTTACTGTGTGAGCATCCTGTGCATTGTGTGGTGTGTGTGTGTGTGTGTGTGTGTGTGTGTGTGTGTGTGTGTGTGTGTGCGCGCGTGCGTGCGTGTATCAGAGTGTGTGCATCTACTGTACATGTAAAAAATGCTTCGTCTTTATTAAATTATAAATCACAATCCTGGAGCTACGTCTCTTGTGATAGTTTCACGCACGCATACACGCACGCACGCACGCGGCTTGACCACGAGGGCTGTTCCAGTGTCTTGCGGTGCCACTGGGGAACAGCTGGGTGTCACAATGAACAAAGCGGCAATACAAAGACACTACTGAAGACAAGCAAAGACTGCTCAGATATGTGTGTGTGTGTGTGTGTGTGTGTGTGTGTGTGTGTGTGTGTGTGCAGTATTACAAGGAAGTATCCCCATTTGTGAGAAGAATGTAAATGCCACTGTGTGTCTGATGGCCTTTAACGTGAATACAAACTGATGATGGGAGTTACCACTCTACCCCCTGAGCCACCGCCGCCCCGATGTTCCTAGAAGCTTTGTCATTGGTCGAAAAAAAACCTGGTCGCAATAACTAAACCAATCAGGAAGTAGACAGGCAAATCG
This sequence comes from Protomyctophum bolini, assembly GCF_963924005.1. NCBI lineage: Eukaryota > Metazoa > Chordata > Actinopteri > Myctophiformes > Myctophidae > Protomyctophum > Protomyctophum bolini. The sequence continues at coordinate 45,931,572 of NC_137865.1, forward strand.
ACCAATGACAAAGCTTCTAGCTTCTAGTGGCCCCTAGATGTGTCACAGAGACAAACATTTTTTGGGAGCGTTCTACCCATTGCTGGCTGTCTGAATACAAAAATCACACACGTGTGAACTGAGTGGTGCAATTCCCCCCCCCCCCCCCCCCCCTCTCTCTCTCTCACTCTCACTCTCTCTCTCTCATTAGAGACACAGCACTACCCCTCTCTCTGTTTCTGGCGCCCCCTACTGGTATAAATAAGTCACATACTCGTGCTCATTCAGGTACACAAACAAACAGGTACACGGACATTGCTGGTTGTAGGAGTGGTTGCACCACTCAAAAAAAGGAAAAAAATCAATGCTAACAACGAACTTCTTGAATGGCTCTAACCGATTCAACTACAAGAACAGCATGACATCAGCTCAGTGCCCACCAACAATGACACATGCTGGTGGCGAGGGTGGTCTTGTTGACAGCACTGACAGCTGTCTGTCTGACCGGGTGTCTGGGGAGACTTCTGATGTTTACATTTCATTATTCAGGCATGTTCGTTCGCTCAATCGCTGCTCATGGATCACGTTCAAAGAGATTTAAGCTCAAGGCAACTGCCATGTCGAGTCGACTGACTTCTGTTCACTTTTCACATTAAAAGCTGCGCTATTTAACTTTAACCCATTTAGGACTGAGAACGGATTCTAAAAAATGTCTTCTAAATCATGACAGTTTTTTTGAAAAACCTGGTTTTCAAACTATTTCATTCATGTCAACAATATGTAATTGGCCGTGGACCCCCCATCTCAAAATATGTTGTTTCAGGGACCTCCCAGATCGCAAAGATATGGGCTAAAAACGTTCGCTGTGAAAGAATATATATTCTTATAATTAAGGTATATGTCATTTGTTTCTGTCTAATAAAAACATATTATTATTTCTAATAACGAACACATTATTTCGAATGACGTCTTATTACGTCTAATTAGAGTACCGTGGATTGTGCTGCGGCCTTGTTATCTCCACCAGGCTGAAGGCAAGAGAGAGATTATTAGATTTTCTTCTTTGTTTTGTTTGTTTTTGAAATATGTAGCTTGAATTTGATCATCAATGCATGGGGTCATGCGGTCTGAAACCAAACCATAATGAAAGTATGGAGTCATAAATATGTCATAGAAAGACATCATACGGTAGACTGAACACCCGGCCTGGCCGACATACAGTACTGTATATGCGTGGGACTACAGATGTAAATGAGCTCTTACCCAACTCTGGCACATTTACATCGAATTAATGTGCATAGTCCCAGGCAAAAATGAATAGTTAATTCATGTTTTACATTTAAAATTGTTGGCAGTACAAGCACACAGTTTAAAATCAAGCTTTTGAGTCTCCCGCAAAACAACTGTGAATTATTGGCAGTGATCTGATTCCATAGTATTAGGCTAAACTGGCACCTCTACACTGGCCTGATGACATGTTGGAGTTGACGAATGACTTGAGAACAGAACAGCCCTGGCTAACATCAAGCTCACATCCTCACAATCACATTCCATCCCTCGTGGAAACTGCTCCAGTGGCATGTACAACTACTGTACAACAGGTGACATCACACAATGAAAACATCTGGGGACCCTTTCCTCATGTATTTCAGATTACATCAATTGATAAGTTAATAAATTACCAGGCACATAAAAGGCTCTTAATCCACAAAATCCCATAAATTAAATACACCAAGAATCTAACATCTGCACATTTCTGTGTCGGGGAAAGCCATCTATTTTGGTTAAAGTGCTGGCTAGCTGAGACCACAATTATTCACTGGGAGAAGTTGGTACTGTTTCCTTTGGCTCAATGACAAACCCACCGGCAGATCACCCACAGACTACACCGTACAACGTGGACAACATGTACAACCTGATATACCTGCTTTTATAATGTCAGACTCATTCATGTCTTTATGCTAACTGACTGTTAACCACTCAAACCCTCTGGGTTTAGTACCTGACCTGAGTTGGCTTGTACTTGGACCGCCGTTTCCATCTAGAGTCTACTCTAGACCAAATCATGTCACCTACAAGCTCACAGCGCACATTGTGAGTTTGTAGATCTACTATTTTTGGCTAATGTTCCCCCCCCGGAATATGAATGCTATATAATAGGGTTCAAGTGGTATAAAACCACTTGTGGTCCTATGCTGTACAATACAAGTCTACATAGGACTATCATGATTTGGTGATTCTGTGTACTAGCTTGTTTTTGGCAGGAGTAAGAAGCCAGAGGGGAAAAGAATAGCACGTCTACAGCAGTGACTTCTGTATAGAATTTACATTATACAGACACATACAAGTTTGACAGTACAGTAAGTGTGTCATGTCATCAAGTGTGTGGTTATTTGTCGAAAGCTCTTGTTAATACTTTTCATGGGTTAAATATTTATAGAACGCACAGACAGACTGAGACACCTGGCATCTCTATTATGGGCACGTCATTATAACAACCATTACAAAATGGTTGCCCACCTCTACAGTATATCAGTTACATTAATTGTCTACAATAACTTACTATGAATGTAGTAATCTCCTGAGCATAAACAAACAAGAAAAGCAGTTTGCTTGTTCCTGGTAACAGAGTAAAAGTCTGAGCGTAACTTAGAAAGTGAGCGTTTATAACTTTGAAAGTGTAAACAGTCAGGTTTTGACCGTGTAGCAGGAGTTGAAAAACATAACTTTATAGGTGAACACACACACACACACACACACACACACACACTCTCTCTTTCCTTTACCTCGGCTTTGTTCTGCTCTGACAACGAGTCCCGGTTGTGCGTGTTGGCGTGCACTTCATCCACGCCGACCAGCTTCAGCTTGAGGTAGGAAACCTCGTCCATCAGATCCAGCTTCTGAGTCTCCAGCGATGTCCTGCTGAACAGCTCCTGGAACGCAGAGGCAGCCATGCATTACATACATGACTGTAGTGTATACACATACACAGACAAACGCACACACGCCAGTGAGTCCACATACTGACATTAAGACAGGGAGACACACGTGAATAAACATGTATGTATACACACAAAAACACAGCTACTGTAGTGTAATGCAGTCAGTATGACACTCAGCCAGTATGACACTCCACTGGGCACAATGTTCTTCCCACACTGACTGGCGGGCTGGACTGGGCTTGGGGCCAGGACCCCACATGGCTAAATATATACTCATACAGGCTAGCTAGGGACTCTATTAATAAATCCCTCTGTCTCCCTCTGGAATGGTAGAAAAAAAAACAACAGGGGGAGAGAGAGAGAGAACTAGAGAACATAAACAGAGATAAGGCTATACATGCTATTGGACTATGAAAAGGTGTGTGTGTATTTCTATGCACTGACTCACGCTAAACATGCACGTCTCTTTCACAAGACTGTGCGCCGGGCGGTTGCTTTCATTTCCTTGTCCAAACTACTAATCCAACTTCCGCTTTTTTCAAAGCCTCATGGCTTTACGTTGTGTGATGTGCTAGCCCATTTGAGCCTCTATACGTCCATGATCCATGGGAACGCAACTGGCCGGGGCGGAGAGAGAAATTATAATTTCTGATGGAGATTAGGGTAAGAGAAAACGTGTATGTTCTCCTTCCTAAAACATGAATTGTAAAGTGCACTGGACAAAGCAATGTATTAGCCTGAAAACCTTTTTTTCTGGTTAACAACACAGATTTGATGTAAAGGGGAAAAAAGTGAGAAGTCACCAAATAAAATGAATCAATAAATCCATCAATGAATCAACAAGCCAGCCTCTTCTTATGCCCGTGTCCCTTTAAAGGCCTATTCATAGTCTGGATTTTCGGTGGTGAGGTGACCACCGCTCCGGTGGTGAGCTGACCACCGGAGCTGAAATAACGTTGAGCGGTGGCGAGTAAAAACAGAGAGAAGGGCTGGGGCGGTGGCGGTGGTTTGCTCTTCACCGCGGCTCAGTGACGTCATGTTGTAGTTCGGTGGTCACCTCACCACCGAAAATCCAGACTATGTATGAGCCTTGAGTTGACATATTCAAAGCACATACAAACCTACAGTAGCGTGTGAGATCTTCTCAAAATATCTTACTTGTGGGATAATTAATTGTGGTGAGCTACAGCTCCGGTCAGCTGCATTCTATTCCCACTTTGTTCACATTCCTCCTTTCCTCTGCTGATTCTATTATATAACTCACCAGCTGAGTGGATTTTGCAGCAAATTGAGCCTGAGGTACAACATGGGAAACCAACTGAAAGACATAAAGCACTGGTTCCTCGTTTGAGCCCTGGATCGCTGGCATATTTCTAACAATCCTCCAGGACACCCCCCCCCCCACACCCCCCCCCCCACACCCCCCCCACACACACACACACACACACACACACACACACACACACACACACACACACACACACACACACACACACACACACACACACACACACACACACACACACACACACACACACACACAAACCCCTCTATCTCCTCACACCAGTGTGCATTAATAAATCTACCAGTATAAGAAACCAACTGATTTGTTAATGAAGGCAGTGACTATACATTAAACAAAGGTACAATATAGATTGTTTTAGATGTCCCCACGTGTAATAATGTCATGCACGGCTAGTGAAAAAACGGTAGCAAAGGACACGCTATAACAAATCAACCCAAATAATTCCACAGATCATCTATCATCTATTCTGAACATTTGTCAAATTTTGAAACTTCCCAAAATAGGGACACTATAGGTTTAATTGGGTTAACATGTGTTTTTAAATTGTGATATTATCAAACAAAAACATATCATCAAAAACATCAGTCTACATTTACCAAAAAGAAATACGTGGATTTCACTCTGACCAGAAGCAGGGATAAAACATGTCCCCACAAGAAGTAATGACCAGAAGGGCTTGATCAGAGCCATTGATCTCCCTCAGTCCCCTGCAGAAACTCCCAGACTGACCAAACCAACCAATTGCATTTCATTTAATTTCCTTTGCTAATTCCAGCCCTGATGTCATTATAGCGTTCTCTCCAACACATTTTGAATTGAATAATTGCTACTAATCCCGCCTCAGGACTAACTTGAACTGAAAACATGTTGTGCATTTACGTTATCGTGTACTAGTGTACAGAGACGTAGCTGAATACAATCATTCTCAGGATGAAGACAACATCCCTATTTTGAAGAGAACTCTCTCCAAGTGCCGGCGGGCGGAATCCCTCCGCGACGAGAACAACATGTGTGTGTTTGTGTGCTGACTAAGGACACACATAATTAATTAATTGTGTTGCCCATAGCAAGAAGTAGTCTCGTGGGACAGACACAAAACTGTTACATGGCTGGATGGATACGGCGCTCACAGTCTCTGTCTCGCAGTCAGAGATGCTATGACGGGGTATGGCATGTGTTGTTATCTCACAGACTATAGTATTCATCAAGAGATTAATTTCACTGGCACAGACTTTAGGAGGTGATAACTAGTGAAAGGAGGCCATGGCGATATCTATTCAGACATGCGTGTGCGCACACACACACACACACACACACACACACACACACACACACACACACACACACACACACACACACACACACACGTTATCTCCATACTCCACCTCAGTCTCCATTGTTAGAGACTAATCACTAAACATTGACCCATCCTATATCACATTAGCTGTTTGACCAGCTCTTATTAACTGTGGAATGAGGCCATGCGCGCGAAGCCATGCACACACACACACACGCACACGCACACACACACACACACACACACACACACACACACACACACACACACACACACACACACACACACACACACACACACACACACACACAGGAGCTAAATTCAATATAACCCACTGACTTACTATCACGAGTCATGGAGAATTGTAGTGGAGACACAACAGACAGGGGCTGTAACTAATTGCAAACTAAAGTCATTTAGAAAATAATGGCAACTGTGGTAACACTGGAAGACTTACACGTTTTTTTTTGTTAATGAAGAAACACAAGTCTGACATATCTATTAACGCACCACGTCTCCGTCTGTACGTACGGACGGACGGACGGCTGTAATCCACGTAACTCCAGAACCGTTCGCCCCACCGACTTCCAGTTCAACACACGCGTTCCACACCCCCACAGGGAGTGCAGTGCCGGGTCGGACCCACGGTTGTGACTGTCCAGAACCGCCAAAAAAGGCCTCTGCCCGGGATCTGGACAGCGCCCCTGCCCATGGTCCATATAGGACGAATTAGTGACGTCTCTATTCCCAAATCCCAAATCAAGTCAAACCAAGACTAGTCAGATCTGGCCCAGAATATCACCTGATTTCAACCAACATCAATTCTGCCCACTAAGACGGACGTCCCTGGATGAATCAGAGAGAGTCTGATCGAGGCCGGATCAACTCATGTCATATCATAACTATAGTCAGATCTAGCCAAGAATAAGCTATATTATTTTAACTGGTGAAGACGTCCTGGAAATGACGTAAAGATCATCCCCAGATATGGGCTGTGATCTGGCCTAGTCCTGAACGTCACCGGAGTCACCGGAGGACGTCATCATAACGTCATGATGAAGTAATTTGGCTTGCTGGGAAAGGATGGAAATGAAGTACAATCTCTTATGGTCAAAGGTGGATCATTCCAGATTAAACAGCCCTGAACTGAGAGATGTTTGACTGATAGATAATATATAATATCAACGCCTCACTGAGTAATGTACAGTAGGTTTGGGGTTTGACCTTTTAAACCTCAGTGTGACAACACCAACTACAAAGAAGCTGCAGAGAAGGTTAAACAGAGGGCCGATTGTTCAAATGGAACTTCTGTTGTTCAGAATGGCCTGGCTGTAGGCTGACTACTCTACTGTACTATACTGTCAACTTCACATTTGTCTCTTCTGCTTCATCTTTGACATCTTTTCAGCACAACAACTGAAGCTATTTGCCTCTGCTACCCAGCCCAGCAGCTTAGCCCCTCTTAGATTATGTGGGCCAGGGTTCACTGGTGGACACTGGGCACCGGAAACTAATCCGACTTACTCCCGAGCACACGGACACAGCTCTCGCTTTGCCCTCAACAAGGTCCCCATCACCCCATACTCCCGCAGAACCTCCCACAGAACCTCCCGGGGCCTTCTCAAAAAATCCACAAAACACATGTAGACCGGATATGCATACTCCCAGGATCCCTACCAGTAAGACGCGCAAACGCGGGAAGCGAACGCAGCTCGTACATATTTGGGTTTTTTTAAGATTTTTTTTTAAGTTTTTTTTTTTTAAGTTAAGTTATTTTTAAGTTAAGTTTTTAACTTAGTCATAACCATATAAGGAGTCCCCAAAGCAGCTATACGTCCAAATATGGAGTGTGTTGCATCAATCACAAACAAATCACTCAACTCCATATATGGGCACAAAGGTGGGACACACAGACACACACACACACAGACAGACATGATCTGCTAGGTCTCATAGTAAGTGCTCAATGCATTCGCAACAAGAGTATAGATCTGGTCAGTTGGTCCACGGCCAGGACGGAATCCAAATTGCTCCTCTTGAATCTGAGGTTCGACCAATCGGCCGGACCCTCCTTTCCAGTACCTTGGCGTAAACTTCACCGGGGAGGCTGAGTAATGTGATACCTAGTCTGTAATCGCCCCTTCTTAAATAGTGGGACCACCAACCCAAGCTTTGTCACTCCCTCGGCACAGTCCCAAACTTCTATACGCAATGTTAAAAGACGTGTCAGCCAAGACAGCCCCTCAACAGCCAGAACCTTCAACGTTTCTGGATCAATCTCATCGACCTCCCGGAGCTTTGCCACTGTAGAGTTGCTTAACCCATTCTGGGCGGGAACCCATTTTGGTTTTAGCATCATGTTATGCTTTAGCTATTGAAAAATAGCAGATCTACAAGCTCATAGCGCGCCACCGAGTGGCGCGCTACGAGCTTGTAGGTCTGCTATTTTTGAAAAATCAAAGAACGACGGACATTTTTTGAATCTGATCTCAGGTCAGAATGGGTTGATCAGACCAGTGTGTGTCCAGTGGAAACCTCGTATGAATCTGATCTCAGGTCAGAATGGGTTCACTACCTCAGTGACTTCCTTCCGGGAGATTGACGTCGATCCCCCATAATCTACAGGCTCTGCTCCTGCCAGGGAGGGTGTAACACAAATGTAATGAAAGATGTACTTTCATTGTGACACCGATAAATTATAAGAATGTAAAATAAACATGCTCTCTGTAATGACGTGGGTCCGATCTACGTATACTGAAGTGGAGCCGACCTGTGACAGATGTCGGCAAGCCATGTGCATAATACTGTATGTTCTGGTCCTGTCCTGTTCTACATACTGTATGTTCTGGTCCTGTCCTGTTCTCATACTGTATGTTCTGGTCCTGTCCTGTTCTACAGTCCTATTGGAGTGGGAATGTTTGAGTCACTGTCCAAAGTGGTTGGAAAACTATTTGAGCCTAATGCGATCACGGCACTGTAATTCCCCCTACAATGTAGCTCTCTTCCTTTGGAGGAAACCTTTATAGCCTTATAGCCGTTACTTTATTACCTAGACATTTGATATTGCGTATGTGTGTGTGTGACTAGGATTATGAATGACAAACAGCACCCCAGTAATGGACTGTGTGTGACAATAGGATTATGAGGGACAAACAGCACCCCAGTAATGGACTGTGTGTGACAATAGGATTATGAGGGACAAACAGCACCCCAGTAATGGACTGTGTGTGACAATAGGATTATGAGGGACAAACAGCACCCCAGTAATGGACTGTGTGTGACAATAAGATTATGAATGACAAACAGCACCCCAGTAATGGACTGTGTGTGACAATGCCCTTGTCTCACGGGGTTCAAGGCTTTGTCAATGCTCTGTACAAAAACTAAACAAAAGTACATTTACGCAAACAGTCAATTCTAGAGAGTTCGTTAAATCCTGAGAATGTGTGTGTGTGTGTGTGTGTGCATACATTTGTGTACATGTCTGTCTTACCTGCTGCAGCATCTCCTCTGTAGAGACCAGCTTCCGATTGTTTTCCTCCAGGGAGGTCACTAGATCTTTGATCTTTTCTCCCTGCGCCTCCACCTGGTCCGTCAGAACGCTCACCTACAAGGTGACACAACCCCATTAGCATGAACAGCCTCCACCTGGTCCGTCAGAACGCTCACCTACAAGGTGACACAACCCCGTTAGCATGAACAGAAACGTGTAGAAAGACACGTGCACATTCCACTGTGCTATACAAACAGACACCAGCCGTCAATGGAGCAATGTTGTGAATGAACGTGAGGGAGAAACTATGTGATCGCTTATATCTAACCTTTATATTACTTACCATCACTTACAGTTACAGTATGATACTTATATAATACATAGTGCTATTTGGTGGCTGTGGGGGGCCTTGGGTGTCTCCACTGGGCCTAGTGGCCGTTGTTTGTGTTATAGCATATCTTTGTTATGGTTTACTTTGTCCTTGGAGCAGCTACAGTATAACTGTGATTTCTGACTGCTCTTGGCAGAACTACGTTACCACCTGAGTGTTATTGTACTTCTCCCATGGTATCATGTTAGTTAGAGCATACATCACCACCTGAGAATATTGCCTCATCGTTTATTGATTGATCCAGAATTCCACGACAAAATGACACACACTGCACTCCTGGAAGGAAATTATTCTAACACATGCCGTATAATATCCTAAAAATTGTCAAACGCATGCGCTTGCTTGTGCTTGCACGGCACACACACACATTCCTTTTGCAAACGTATGCAAACAGTTACATGACTAAACTTAATTTCGTGGATCTGGAGCAAAAGCTAATTGGGAACCTCAATTATACGTAGTTAGACATGCCTCCCATCAATGGTTTGACTTAATGTGGCCTGTGTGTCAGGCAGGCCAGGCATGCATGCACACACGCACGCAGCCTAGTGCACTGGACACATACATACTGTACATACATACATACAGGCAAATTGCCTTTGATTTAAATCGCATGGTACTGTACATGCAGGCGTCCATGTCTACCTTTCCGTCTGTCCCATCAACCGCTGTCCTCCTGACTTTCTCTGCTTCAAACACAAAGGCACACAGTATTCACTCGCACTGTACTGTACACGCCGTTACCGCAATACCAAAACAGGACACAATTAGCCCATTCTGAACGGGAACCCATTCTGGTGTTATAGCATCATGTTATGCTTTAGCTATTGAAAAATAGCAGATCTACAAGCTCATAGCGCGCCACCGAGTGGCGCGCTACGAGCTTGTAGGTCTGCTATTTTTTGAAAAATCGAAGAACGACTGACATTTTTAGAATCTGATCTCAGGTCAGAATGGGTTAATCAGACCAGTGTGTGTCCCAGTGGAAACCTCGTATGAATCTGATCTCAGGTCAGAATGGGTTAGTCAGCAGATCTCTCACTCAGGAACGCAGAGCACTCTACCACATTTACCGTAATCTCCCTCGTCGACGCAACTCAACTCCTGCCAAACAGTCCAAACCAACACACCGCACAAACCTCTGGCTCAGTCACTGTCACCTCAGCCTCCACCACCGAGAACAGATTCTGCCCCTGAAACCGGATCTCCTCTGACTCCAGTCCACTTCAAAACCACAGAGCGAGACCCCCTGTCTTGTCTATTCAAACACTGATGTTTGCTTTGGCTTTAGCTTTGTTAAAATACAGATTATAAAAGAAAGAAAAAAGAATAAAGCCAATATAAACCAGTGTCCATTGTTCCTAAGAGTGACGCTAGAACTTTTTATATTGACAGAGCCATGTTTCTTAAACAATGCTCCATAAGTGAAGTAGCAGTCAACAGACAAATGAAACTAGTCAACATTTGAATCTAGTACATCTCATGTAAGTCTGTCGTATATATACACAATATTTGCCTGTCATTGAATAAAGTTTAAATGTAGCTCATACAGTACCAAGCAACTTCACAACTAAACGCAACAACTATCGCAATCCCAGTGACCTATTTAAAATGAACTGTCTTTGTAGTTTATACACCGTAAAAGACCGCAGCGCTACTTTAGCCATTTGTAACATTTGGGACCAAACAAATGTAACCATCATTTGTGCAATATAAGAGTTACATTAAAAAAGGATTTTATTTTATAGTGTCTTCTTTTAGATGTTTAAAAGAATGACCCAGTATTCTGAAGCTTATCAGTCCCTTACCTCTGCCATGTTTCTTTCCTATGCCACACACACACACACACACACACACACACACACACAAAGGAGGTGAAAGTTCCCTGCACTATTATAGAGAAGTCTGTTACTCAGCGTATACAGTATGTGCTAAAGTGTGCACATACGCATGTGTACAAACACACACACACACACACACAGAATGACTCTGACTGCCCTGAAGGAGAAGCAGTCAAAGGGAAAGCAAAGCAAAGCACCATGGGTGAACCTGTCGACAGCCAATTAAATGCTCTGTCAAAGAACCAAGCCCCAGTCACCTTGGCTATCAACCAATGACAGGAGCTGGAAGCGAGCCTGAGGAATGTGCAACAGGCAGGTGTGTGTATGTGTGTGTGTGTTTGTGTATGTCTGTGGGGAGGTAGCCAAGTGTACAAGAGAGATAGAGATAGAGCCATTTAGAGGTCCAAAATGGGTTTTGTAACACTTCAACATACCAGGCGGGTGGAGTTTATGGTTCTAACTTTGTGTTGGAAAGACTACCCCCCCCCCCCCCCAAAAAATGAACGCATAATGAAAATCCACCCACGCAAGGTTTCCCACATCACAAAACAAACACACATGCATGTTGATGAGGGTTTGCCTCACATGACAAGCTAAGACAGAGCCCGAGGAGCTGCTTGAAAACTACAATTACAGTAAAAGATACTGTACACTACACACACCACACATGCAAGCAAAAAAAAAAAAAATCACAGCTACATGACCCTGACCATTAACCCATTCTGAACGGGAACGCATTTTGGTGTTGGCATCATGTCGTGCTTTAGCTATTGAAAAATAGCAGATCTACAAGCTCATAGCGCGCCACCGAGTGGCGCGCTACGAGCTTGTAGGTCTGCTATTTTTGAAAAATCGAAGAACGACTGACATTTTTAGAATCTGATCTCAGGTCAGAATGGGTTAATCAGACCAGTGTGTGTCCAGTGGAAACCTCGTATGAATCTGATCTCAGGTCAGAATGGGTTAAAATGATGTAGGAGCAAGGGGGAAAATGCCTCGCAGCAAACTGACATTGCTTAGCACGCAGACATATAATCTCCACGTCTAGCGTTGTAGTTCTTGCTGACAGTAAACACACATTACAGAGAGAGTGACACTGTCTGGACACGTTCGCTGTCAAGGGAACAAGAATTAACCCAAGTGCTGGCTAGACTGTATGCCATACAAAATATGTTTGTAGTGTATAGTGATTATCATTACAAAACATACGTTAGCTACTTCAGAGATATACATTTCGGCCATTTGAAAAGATCAGATCGGCAATTTTATAATGATTTTTAGAAATTTTTAGAATTAGAATATGAAACGTGACATTCGACACAACTTTTACTTTTGGTACTTTGATCATGATGTCAATAGTTTTGTATTTTTACTCAAGTACATTTTGAATTCCAGTCTTTTACTTGTAACAGAGCATTTCTATATTGCAGTATTGATACTTTTACTTAAGTAAAACATGCGAGTACTTTTCCCCACCACTGTCCTTGGTGCATAAAGTTATTCTGACACCAGTTTACACACAAACACAAATGGCAGGTTTCACCTTGGTTGACCTAAGCAGTCCCAGCTAGCACCAGGATGCAGATGCACACACACACGCCACACATCACGAGTACAGACCTGATACGCGCACACACGGAGTACAGACCTGATACGCACGCACACACACGCGCACACACACACACACACACACACACACACACACACACACACACACACACACACACACACACACACACACACACACACACACACACACACACACACACACACACACACACACACACACACACACACACACACACACACACACACACACACACACACACACACACACCAGGAGTACAGACCTGTAGCACTAGAGATTCCTTGTCCCCCTCTAGACGGAGCAGTCGTTCCTGGTACGTCTCATTGTTGATCGGAGAACACAGGCTCACCTGAACAAAACACACAGAGAAAGACAGATCAAGACTATGGCAAGAGAAGAGTTCTACCATCAACCATATTCAAACATTGGCCATTTAGTATTAGCATTTCTATTTTATTAATTATCTCATGAAGTAATTAGAGCAAAATAGCTGCCGTGTGAATATGGTCCATGTCAAACAGTGTGAATATGGTCTATGTCAAACAGTGGTAATATGGTCTATGTCAAACAGTGGTAATATGGTCTATGTCAAACAGTGTGAATATGGTCTATGTCAAACAGTGTGAATATGGTCCATGTCAAACAGTGTGAATATGGTCGATGTCAAACAGTGTGAATATGGTCTATGTCAAACAGTGTGAATATGGTCTATGTCAAACAGTGTGAATATGGTCCATGTCAAACAGTGTGAATATGGTCTATGTCAAACAGTGTGAATATGGTCTATGTCAAACAGTGGTAATATGGTCTATGTCAAACAGTGTGAATATGGTCTATGTCAAACAGTGTGAATATGGTCCATGTCAAACAGTGTGAATATGGTCCATGTCAAACAGTGTGAATATGGTCTATGTCAAACAGTGTGAATATGGTCTATGTCAAACAGTGTGAATATGGTCCATGTCAAACAGTGTGAATATGGTCTATGTCAAACAGTGGTTCCCAAACGTCTTAGCCCATGACCCAAACTAGTGAAAATATCTACAAGCATACAACGCGTGTTACAAGCTTGCAGATCGGCTATTTTCACTACTTCTACTAAAAAAAAGCAATACGATACATATTTTTTGTAAGAAAAGGGAAATATTTACTCGAGTCGTGATGATTACTAGTAAACTAAGTAAATAAGTCATGAACCAATATTGTACAAGACCACTGTGTGAGATGGCATGAGTTTTTGTCATGAATATCTCACTCCTCATGGTCATCAGTAAGTCAACATGATGTCATTTTGTGCCATTCATTGAAAAAGAAAAACATTGGAACAACAACAGGGTGCTGTCCCTCGTCTTCCTGTTTACTTTAGTGTGAGCAGGTTTATAGCGATATGATGATAAGAATGACGATAAGAACTAGCGATGTCCATGTAGGTTTAAAACGTAATATTTGTGTTGAACATGCTGAGAGTAACTAGAAAACGTTCTACAACTAAACGCTTTGGCATCAACAATCAGCAAATGTTCAAAAAAAGGTTACAAAAGTTCTCTCTCTCTCCATCAGATCGACTAAAGCTCATATTCCTAAACATGATTGTATCCTTCACATATCTTTGGCAGAGTTCACCGACTGCAGGGAGGATGCATGCATACCGACTTTGGTTCTCTGACAAAGACCATATGGAGACATTAAACACATTAACATACTGCATACTAAACAGGAGCAGAAGTGGAGAGAGAGAAAGAACCAGCAGAGTGTGAGATCATCACAGCATGAAAGAAAAGAGTGGACGAGAAAACAAGAGAAAGAAACAGACGGTGGAGTCGTGGAGGAGATGAGTGTACAGACGCTAGGAAGCTGATCGCTCTCTTACAGCATAGCCATATTTGGATTGATTGTCACTCACTAACTAACTAAGCTTGTTTGAGGTCAGATGTTCGTACTGTAATTCTTGTTTGAGGTCAGATGCATGCCTCAAATATCACAAGGAAACAAACGTATCCATTCATTCTGAAATTAGACACAGCGATAAGTGGACCAGAGAGGATTGTATAAGCATTCAGTCAGTGATTAATGAAGACGTCCATGCTAAACGGTATATAGCTTCATACAGCACGACATGCCATAAATACCATTGTATAGTACTGTATATTTGCAATGTGTAACCAACGACCCATAACCCACTGAGTCATAATTTCCACTGTAAATGAGTGTACTAGGGAAGGGGCTTGTGTTTGTGTAAGCGCAGCCCTAGCTAGCAGCTCTTCCTGAGCCAACTTATGAACAGAGGCACAAAGCCTGACTCCTCTCGTTAGGTATATACTGTATATAAATAAATCACACTTCTGTGAAGTGAGGGGCGCCCACTGTGGCTGCCACATGATGTCACAACTCTCACGAGTGGGGACCTGTTGATTTTTGGGGGAGCATGAATAAGACGAACATTAAAATGTCTGAAAGCCAAACATTGGAGCCCTCAAAAACTAGAATCTTTAAAATAGACTAGAATCCATTCCAAAGCATTAGTTTTGCACCAAATATACTCCTTGGGCTAAAGACAGCCATAGCTACACTGTGCTGACCTCATCACATTTTGTGCTGATCTCATCACGTTTGTCATGACGTCTATGGCTGTTTTTAGCCCAATGAGTGTTTTTTTTTTCAGAATCATGAAAACCACCTAGTTTTACATGTCACATGCTACTTAAAGCATAAGGGAAGTTTGACAGTTTTGCCTGCCATAGGATGTTAATGGTAGTCACGAGAAACCCCAATAAAACAAATTGCCCAATAGTGACAGCCGGTCAGCAAGTGGATTCATGACAATATTTTAGGCCAATAAAAAAAGACTATATGCCAAATTTCCCACTTTAAACAAAAGAATCCTGTCGGCTGCCGGGCTTTATATATTTTTTAGATATATTATTTTTGCGGCTTACGCCTTTTATTGGTTTTTTCGAAGGGACAGACAGTAGGCTGACAGGAAACGGGAGAGAGATGGGGGAAGACATGCAGTAAAGGCCGTGTCGGGCTCGGGAGTCGAACCCGCGGCACACTGCGACTGGATTACCAGTCGGGTGCCCAGACGGTTACGCCACCGCCTGGGCCTGCCGGACTATTATTTGATAAATCAGTGATCACAGCATCTTTGACCCGTTTCGACCCGTTCAGAAGATTGCCCAGCCCACAGAATTCCCCATGACTTGTCCAATAAACACCGATTTAACGACTAAATACAGATATTTTGTTTTGGCAATACAGTCAAAACCTCAGCATTACTGAGACCTTTCTTGAATTTTTTCCTGTTCCGATTCTTCTTTTGGTTTCTGACTAAAGTAATGCATATTTGTGGTCCTGAAGACATTTTTGGTGCCTTCCGGTCACAGTTAAGGCAACAATATCCTGCTAGTTAAGTTTGTACGTCAACTAGCATAGTGCTGCATGGCATGGGCGTCTTTGTAAACTCAAGGAAACTAGTCTCTGACAACAAAAGAAAACATATTTTATTCATAAACAATTGTCATTCAAATTAACCAAATCATTTATGAATGATTCATTACCAACTTCAACTGCTCTACACGGTTAGGAAATAATGACTAATGTTGTTGGAGTTGTTTTGTCACGGTCATTTGCCTGTTTGATTGTTATCCTAATGACTGTACACCGTTCTCTCTTTTAGCAGCCCGCACGTACATGAATGTTACGTAAATGTTAGTTTTCTCACTCTTTTAACACTTCAATTTAAAGCCAATTCTAGTTGGTTCTTTTAGTTTTTTGTGGACCATTTTCTGGGAAGTTATCGTTGTATGAAGCTATAGATTTAGTTTCATGAGCCTTTCCAGCGAAAAGTAGGCTAATTTACATGGGATTGGGTGGGAGGCGATTGTGAACAAACGCATGATGACAAATATGACTCAAGAGTCTGAAAATGCATGACAGCACAGCAAAAAAGCAACAACGCCCTGCCTCTTTTAAAGACCTTGAAAAATAAAAACCCCCTAATGCACTATATCCCAGTCCTTCTATTAAGCTTTCAGTGTTGAAGAAGTCCCATACAAATCACTCCCGCATGTTTTTTAATCGTTGCGCCAGCATTGTGGTTAGCTACCATGCTGGAAGGCAGAACATGGAGAGAAAGAGATGCACCCTGCCTATTGTTTTACAACTTCCTACAGTAGTACACGATTATGTTTCTGTGTTGTAGCATGATACATAAAAAATCTTTGAATTAAAAAAAGAGGAAGATATGGAGTGAACGGTATAAAAGCAAACCATGAAACCTTTTCTTTCTAATTCTATACTGAAATGTTATACGAGTAGTTACTCTTCACCAAATATCATCAGCATTCAATCTAAAGGCTTTTGTAGCCCCGCTGTTTTGTTCACAACAGAATAAGAATGCTATGGGTTGACATGGTTAAAACCTAAATTTGCGGAAGGAACTCCTATTCTCGCCATTTAGAAAACTGTGTGCTTGATACATTTAAATAATCCTGTTCTAGATAATGCCGTTATGCAGGTAAACGAGGTAAGCCGTATCTTGGAATTGAATCTTGGTTGTCAGTCTATGTTTTATGTATGTTTGTTATATAGAGCCAACTGACTTTAATTTAATGTTAGATCTGCATCTGCATAAATATAGCACACAAAAAGCAGTCGGCTTCCCAAATTCACTTTGCCAAAAACTGTGAAAACATGCTGTGCTCAGAAATTGAATTAGAACTGCCTTAAGATTGGATTTAGAAACACGGCGGTATGCGTGTCTTGTGGGAGCTAAAACAAACATAACTTGCAAGGACCATCTTAAGTTAATGCCTCTGAACGCCGCCTCCAGGGACAAATCAAAGACATTCTTCTTCTCACACGACCAATACTCAGCAAATATATCTCCACATTCCACTTTGAAAGGTTACAGTAGTCCCCTGGCCGACAAGTATATCTTTGTCCTGAAAGAGGTATTGTTTTGAAGAACTTCACATTTTTCTCAGCCTGTAAAAAAAACGTCTTAGATTATCACTATCAATCCTCACTAATTGATCAGGTCTCCAAAGTGGTCAAAGAGCACAGAGAACACCGAGAACAAAGCAAAAGCTACATTCTTTTTTTTTTTTAATATATATTTTTTATCCCACGATTTTGTAACCCATTTTTCACCCCTGTGTCAATCATCTACTGTGATCCTGGGCTCTACACACCCTCCACCAACCTGGGGAGAGCAACAGACTTAACTCATGCTTCCTTCATGCTTGAGTGTCCAAGTTGCTCCTTTACACCTGACAGGGGGGAGTTTCCCTGGTTGGACGTAGCGCGTGGAAGGAACACGTTATTCCAACCAGTTCCTTTCCCCTCCATCAGGCGCTCCGGCTGGCCAGGGGGAGGCAGTTTAGAGACCAGGATTACTGCATGTTTTTGTGAGGGTACCTACACCTACAAAAACTACATTCTAAACCAGTGACCTGGCTTAAAAATCTTGAAAATGATTGACCAGGAGAAAAAAAATAATTGACCGCAACAATGGCGCAACATAATGAAATGGCTTGCAGCAACTATAGGGCTGTCCCGATCGGATCGGGGCCGATCACATCATTTTCAAATGATCAGAATCGGATCGGAAACCAAAACAAAATGTGATCGGGACAACCCTAGTATCAATATTATATTCGTATCATGATAATAGACTGGATATACTATTGTGATATGGCATAAACAACAATGAAACACACACACACACACACACACACACACACACACACACACACACACACACACACACACACACACACACACACACACACACACACACACACACACACACACACACACACACACACACACACACACACACACACACACACACACACACACACACACACACACACACACACACACACACGATTTATCCATGACAGAACCTGTCTTGTAGATTTAAAGATGAACCTCTTCAAATTAAGTGATCATGCAGAGCACATTTTTAAGTCCGATGCAAACTGTGCAGTATTTATTGCTGTAGAGATTTTAAGTGTAGGACTATACAATTTCTTATTTTTGATACTAGCACACTCATTTGAATATTTTTGTGTGTGTACCTATTCTTTTGTATTATACCGATTACCGTATTGTCCCGAATATAAGACGACTCTGATTATAAGACAATCCCCATTTTTCCAAGACTCATTTGTGGAAAAAGAACATTGAATATCAAATAGTCTTGTCCCCGATTATAATACGTTTATTAGGATATTTCCATTGGAAAAAAACATAGTCTTATATTCAGGCCAATAGGGTATATGACATTTATAAGTAGGCATATTATTTTCCTTTGGTACGTCCTGTATGGGTGTGTCACATATATTGTAAGTACATCATTGTTTGATTTACTATATATCCTGAAATCTTGAATAATACATATTTCATTTATTTGAGTTATTTGCAGACTGCACCTTCCTCACAACAGCACAGAGAGTTCTGAATCCTGACCATACACAGTATCACTTTTGTTTTCTCAAGTGCAATCAGATGATGGATAATGACTCATCTGATAAAGGTCCTTAACTAATTCCCCTACACACGCACACCGCCACCAATAAGACCCATGCAGCCAGCCCTGCCCACATCGGAGACACAGCCCAGCTCTTAAACTAACGGGAAATGACATAAGAAAACATTTAACCCCGAAAATAACACAGGGGCTGGACAACAACAACACTCACCCTCTGCAGGGAACAGTGTTGAAGTCATAAGGACTCTTTATCTGATTACAGTTAAACACAGAAAACAAATCATTACACAGCATCTCTCTATAGTCATTTGATCAAGGCGGAACTGTCTGATTTTTCATATTACATCCTGATTGGCTAAGATTGGCTTCCAAAGTTTGCAGGAGTATTCAGTTTTGAACAAAACGCCTCAAAACATGAACGATTGCTGTGAGATTTTGCACGCACAGTCCCACAATAGGCCAGGAATAAATGCCACCCTACATTTTTTCAAATCGGCCTCCTGGTAGCTCTATAACAGGCCAATTTGGGTTAACCTGTACCTATAACTGGACTGATCGGGGTGAAACGTTGCATGCACAGTTGCACACTCCCTAGAGGCTAATGAAAAACTTCTGACCTGCATTTTTCACATCAGCCTTTTAATTATATCTGCACCAGGAGGCCAATTTTTGCCTCAAATCATGAACGGAGCATCCGATTGCAGTGAAACTCTGCACACACAGTACCACTAGGTTGAGGAAGAAATGCCACCCTTTTTACAATGCCCTATTATAGCGCCACCAGGAGGCCGATTTTTGCAAAACTTCTTTTTTATATCACTCCTACCCATTATCTAAACATAAACATTATGTCTATAGTGATCAAGACGGATCTGTCACATTTTTACGACTATAACAAGCCATTTCACATTAATAACAATGCCATTAACAGTAACGGAAACACAAAACTATATTCTACATTCACACAAAACAAATTGTGATTCTGTGCAATATCTTCATCAATGTTAATCCCTCAAACTTCTACAGATTCCAAGTTAGAAGAAATAGAAAATAGCTAAAGAAGTCTCACCTTTTTAAGCCAGGAGAAGTGCTTGTAAATGTCAATGGGAGAATCCATGCTACCGGCCCATTGCTGCCCTGCCTCTCCCTTCTGTCTTGTGTCTCCCTCTCTGATGCTGCACTGTGTGTGTATACTGTATGTGTGCACTGCACGTGCTGTGTTAAGTAGTACAGCACACAGATGGAATTACAAGAGAATACAACTAAACCGCTATGACATGATCCTAGCATGCAGTAGTGTTGGACAGCAAGTAAATGTAATTGTGAGACTGAATGAAAGTGTGTGTGTGTGTGTGTGTGTGTGTGTGTGTGTGTGTGTGTGTGTGTGTGTGTAAGCGCCCGGCGCTATTCTCAGCTGTGACTGTAGGAGGTTTTTATGACCTAAGATCCTTGCCTTCTTCTCACTGGGTTAACTCCCCTTTTGTGCCCCTCTCTCTCTCTCTCTCTCTCTCTCTCTCTCTCTCTCTCTCTCTCTCTAACTCCTTCCACACGAGCACTTGTTTCTCTCTCTCTTCTCTTTTTCTCCCTCACGCTCTCTTTCTCTTCTCTTTTCTCTTGCCCAGCTGTCTCTCCTGCTTCGCTCTATTTCGTCCCTCCCTCTAGCCAGTTGTTCTGGCCTGAGTTGTTCTGGCGTATGCCGCTCTGTCATTTAGTAAGTTGTATTGTTCTAGTCAGTCTAAAGTCTTTCTGTTCTAAAGTCTTTCCTTTCTAAGTTTCTCTGTTCCAAGTTGCCCTGTATGTCCCACTTCAGTCCTTCTCACTAAAAGTCATCCTGTTTCAAAGTCGTTGTCTTGCTCAATCTAGTCTTCCCATCTCCTCTTTTCCCCTGCAGTCACTCCCTTCCTGTCTCGTCTCCTGCATGTTCGCTCTCTTGCTCACTCGCTGCCCCTTTGTTGTTTGTCCCTCGTCTCTCGCTGGCTGCTGACAGTCTGTCTGTCTGACTGCGAGCCAAATGGTCAGACCCCCGGCCAGAGAAAGACAGGAGAGGGAGAGAGAGGGAGAGAGAGAGAAGCTACTGCTGTTCTTTTTTATTTGTTATCCGTTTGTGTGTGTCTGAATCTCAGCCCGTGTCCACGTGCACGCACACACACACACACACACACACACACACACACACACACACACACACGCATCTGCTGTTGTTGGGCACAGAGAACAAAACAGCAACAGGCTGAAATGTCGGTGCAAACAAACCAGAAGTCAGGTCTCTCTCTTTGTCCGTCTGTTTCTTTCTCCATCTTTCTGTATCTCTATCTGAAAGCCCTGAGACTGTGTGCAGTAGTTACTAGTAGATACCAGAGAAAACAACCAAACTGTATGCCTCTCTCTCAATCTCTCTCTCTCATTTCCTTGAACATTGGGAGGTATAGGAACCCATAACCCCAACCACAATTCCATTTCCTGTATCTTGTATAGGCCCCTTCTCCATAACAAAATCAATCATTTGTCAAACTCTCTTGACAGGTTCATTTATACAGACACACACCTACTCAGTACACACACGAACACGCGCACGCACACACGCACGCACGCACGCACGCACGCACGCACACACGCACCTATTCGGGGATGTCATAATAGCTGAACATTCTGCATCAATACTGAACATTGGTGAAAGTTGCCAAAGGCACAAATACAAAAAAAATTATGATTAACCCCGAACACAGGACTGCTAATGACAACCCAATGTTTTCACAAAAGGTGACACAATTCTTCGTCTGCTATGCTAGCGCAAGCCCACGAGGATAACTAACACACTGTCGTCTTCAATGTCTACGTACAATTTAGTAGAGAAGATGAACAAACAGGTGGTCAAGTTAAGCTCTGGACAGTTGTTTGTTCTCTGGGCTGTCCAGTTGATAATGAAAGTAGACATTACAGCTCCATATTAGCATATAGCACAGCCCCACATGCAATTTCATTGGGCCATGGACCCCCATTTCAAATGATTCTCTCTCAGAAACCCTGTTGTGCAAATATGCTTTTGTTTATCTTATCTCAGGTACTGTATGTACATACGGTATGCAGATAATGTGTTTGTTTTCCTTGATTGATCACTCTTCCCCCTTGCCCTGAATCTGAACCTTTGGATGATTATACTCCAGCCGGTACAGAGCGTTGAGGTCTGCCAAACAGCTGCTTTTGACTGGTTCCTCCATTAAACTTAAGATCCAGAGGATATCATGCCTTTGCTGTTGCAGCACCCACGCTCTGGAACAGCCTGTCTTTTAAAATCCATTCTGACCTGAGATCAGATTCATACGAGGTTTCCACTGGACACACACACACTGGTCTGATGAACCCATTCTGACCCGAGATCAGATTCTAAAAATGTCAGTCGTTCTTCGATTTAAAAAAAAATAGCAGACCTACAAGCTCGTAGCGCGCCACTCGGTGGCGCGCTATGAGCTTGTAGATCTGCTGTTTTTCAATAGCTAAAGCATAACACGATGCTAACCCGTTCAGAATGGGTTAACATCAAAAGTGCCCCTGCAGTCCATCGAGGTGTTCAGGTCTCTTCTCAAGACTCCTCTCTTTTCTATGGCCTTTGATCATTCCTGATTTTTAACTGTACTTCAATTGTGTTTTGAAGCTACGTGGGTATTTTATCGGAACTTTATGGGTGCACATGCATAAATGTTTTTAGTTGATGCTTTGATTTGACTGTGTACACTACAGCACTTTTGTCAATCTCGATTGTTTTAAATGTGCTTGATATGATGGTTGAAATCAAATCAACTGTGCTCGCATGTATAGTGTCTGACTGGTTACCTGAGTGATTATGTCTTTGTTTTATAGGTCAATGTAATGGGTATTGTATTTTTTGTACACAATTGTTTTTAGTATAGGTACTAGGTAGTTCAAAATTGTATAGAAAGGCCTAAACCAGGCACTGGGGTTGCATATTAGCCTTACTATAAACGCTATGTACAACGCAACGGTTTCTTGTTTTTACAACTTGACACGTTGTTTTTTGTATTGTCCCTGTTAAATAAACGTATAATTTTATTTTATATTATATCCTCATTTGCCTGGGGACCCCCCTCAAGGAATCCTGAGATACCTCACCGCAGATGCCCTGGAGGTTTAGACACAGGAGTTATACTCTATGCACAACTCCAACAAAAAGGAGCAATGGCGCCACCCTGCCTAGAGAGCAAAGTCTGAAAACCTTTGGCTCTATTTTCGTCCATGCTAAACCCCTTATCCCTTAAACTACTCTGCCTTTTTACCATTTTGAGAAACATCTTTGAATAGTTAAAATAGCCTGCTCACAACATGTCGATGTATAGATTGGCTATTTGAACTATTCAAAAAGGCAAAGTATATAGTTTAGGGATAAGGGGTTTAGCTTAGACGAAAATAGAGCGCCTCGTCTATAGAGTAGAGTGTAATTGTCCATTCTACCCTCAACCATGTGGATTGAGTCTTAACCCATTCTGAACGGGAACCCATTTTGGCGTTAGCATCATGTCATGCTTTAGCTATTGAAAAATAGCAGATCTACAAGCTCATAGCGCGCCACCGAGTGGCGCGCTACGAGCTTGTAGGTCTGCTATTTTTTGAAAAATCGAAGAACGACTGACATTTTTTTAGAATCTGATCTCAGGTCAGAATGGGTTAATAATCAGACCAGTGTGTATCCAGTGGAAAACCTCGTATGAATCTGATCTCAGGTCAGAATGAATGGGTTAAGTGGAAACCAGCACCTGGCACTGGCTCAGCCTGGAACAGCTGCCAAGCCTGCCAGTGGTGGAAAGTAACAAGTACTGTACTCAAGTAAAACATTTTTTTTCTTTTTACTCTACTGGAGTATTTAGGCAAATATTGTACTTTTACTCCACTACATTTATTAGAAAAATTTAGCTAGGCGGCTACAATTAACTTTGTAGATTTTGATTATACAAAGCATATCCACTCGACACCACCACTTCGGCCATTTGTTTGAATATTGATTGAATATTTTATTAGACAAAAGAAAAATGCAAACAGCACAGCAGGATTTCCGAAGAAAGACCTTTGCTGTCTTGTTTCCATTCAGGTCCCATGATGCACTCACACACACATAGACCAACAGTAATTATTAGTCACCTCCTCTAACCTCTGACCTGCTGACAGGTGACAATGTAGGTCTGTTCCCATTCTGACCGGGAACCCGTTTTGGTGTTAGCATCATGTTATGCTTTAGCTATTGAAAAATAGCAGATCTACAAGCTCGTAGCGCGCCACCGAGTGGCGCGATACGAGCTTGTAGGTCTGCTATTTTTTGAAAAAATCGAAGAACGACTGACATTTTTAGAATCTGATCTCAGGTCAGAATGGGTTGATCAGACCCAGTGTGTGTCCAGTGGAAACCTCGTATGAATCTGATCTCAGGTCAGAATGGGTTAAGTGGAAACCAGCACCTGGCACCGGCTCAGCCTGGAACAGCTGCCAAGCCTGCCAGTGGTGGAAAGTAACAAGTACTGTACTCAAGTAAAACATTTTGTTTTTTTACTCTACTGGAGTATTTAGGCAAATATTGTACTTTTACTCCACTACATTTATTAGAAAACTTTAGCTATAGGCGGCTACAATTAACTTTGTAGATTTTGATTATACAAAGCATATCCACTCGTCACCAACTTCGGCCCATTTGTTTGAATATTGATTGAATATTTTATTAGACAAAAGAAAAATGCAAAAAACAGCACAGGATTTCCGAAAGAAAGACCTTTGCTGTCTTGTTTCCATTCAGGTCCCTGCATGATGCACTCACACACATATGACCAACAGTAATTAGTCACCTCCTCTAACCTCTGACCTGCTGACAGGTGACAATGTAGGTCTGTTTTAACCCATTCTGACCTGAGATCAGATTCATACGAAGTTTCCACTGGACACACACTGGTCTGATTAAAGGAGGCCAGTGATTCGCTTGTTTTAAGGGAAGGGGGGGCAGGGCATTCCACACCTGAAAAGCAGTGTTGCGGAAAGTGAATTTTCAATTTAACCATATATTTGTTTTGTAAGTGGGTGGTGGCACCAGATCATCGTTTACGCTACCTCTAGTTCTGTGGCTGTGTGTGGGAGTTTTGTGGCAGATTTGTAGATCTGCTATTTTCATAATGCTTTTTTTTATACTTTTTTTCCTATTTTTATTACACTTGAAATGGGACATTCTGAACAATGAGTGCTTTTACTTTTGGTACTTTAAGTACATTTTGATGCCAATACTTTTGTACAGAGTATTTCAATATTGCAGTATTGATACTTTTACTTAAGTAAAACATGCAAGTACTCTTTCCACCACTGACAGCTGCAAAGCTTGAACAATAATCACACTCACACACACACACACGCACACACACATGCACATGCACATGCACACGCACACACACACTCCATGTCTTATTTCCCCAGATTGCCGCGGGCATACATGCTCTGTATTCTTCTTCTGGGTAGAATAATGTCCAGATCATTGGTCTAAAACCTTAACCCATTCTGAACGGGAACCCATTTTGGTGTTTAGCATCATGTTATGCTTTAGCTATTGAAAAACAGCAGATCTACAAGCTCATAGCGCGCCACCGAGTGGCGCGCTACGAGCTTGTAGGTCTGCTATTTTAGAAAAATCGAAGAACGACTGACATTTTTAGAATCTGATCTCAGGTCAGAATGGGTTAATCAGACCAGTGTGTGTCCAGTGGAAACCTCGTATGAATCTGATCTCAGGTCAGAATGGGTTAATCAGACCAGTGTGTGTCCAGTGGAAACCTCGTATGAATCTGATCTCAGGTCAGAATGGGTTAAATTGGACACAGAGAGACACAGACAAGGATGAAGAGAGTCAGCGTTAACGAGCACTGCTCAAAGGCTCTCCCTTCCTCACTTCCTGCCTATAACACAGTTATCACATTTCCTGTGTGCGCGCGGCACATATGCATGCATGTGCATCTGCATGTGAGTGTGCGCATGTGTCGAAGCATGCTTGTGTGTGCGTGCACGTGTGCGCGTGTGTGTGTGTAATCCCAGAGTAACCAACAGGGCACTGACTAATTGCATGTATCTTTGATGTTGCTTCTCAAAGTCAGTGGTGGGTGTTGTGTGTGTGCTTGTGCGCGCGTGTGCATGTGCGTGTGCGTGTGCGTGTGTGTGTGTGTGTGTGTGTGTGTGTGCGGGCGCATCAAAGAGGAGCTGCAGAAAGCAGATACATATACACTCATTTTTCTAAAGTAAAATGAAAGTAAAAAACTTCTTTTGCTACAGTACAAATTATAAAATATATATATTAGGCAGGGGACATTAATACAATCTGGGAATACATTTCCTACCAAGACATTTCTTCACCAATGTGTTTGTAAAGGTGTCTACTATAACACTAAATTCAGTTCCCCTATAGGGGAGTTTTTGACAGCTGCTGAAAGTTGGGGTACCCTTAACCTTATGAAGGTAAAATATGCTTTATTTATATTCTGCTTTAAGTAGCATGTGAGGGGTCAAACTAGGGGTTTTTCACCATTCTGTTTTATATAATAGCTATAATAATTATGTCTGCGCTGTTAACTGAGAGCAAGTGAGTGATTTCTCTACAGACAGCCAGGACAGCTGTACGGTTCATGCACATCATGGGTGTGTGTGGGTGTGTGTGTGTGTGTGTGTGTGTGTGTGTGTGTGTGGTAAAATCCTCAGTGTTAATGAATCCAACTGTAACTGTACACATTGACTCTAAGGGCTGTATTTTGCGTGTCTTAAGTACCAGGTCTTATTACCTAACTTGAGTAAACTAAAGACCTGGAGGCGTGATCAATGCTCTTTGGCCACTCAGAATAGCCAAATGGCATTGATCACGCCTCCAGGTCTTTAGTTTACTCAAGTTAGGTAATAAGACCTGGTACTTAAGACACAAAATACAGTTTACTCTCAAGAGTCAAGGATTTGACTCTTGTGTAGAAAAGTGAAATACAGTTTAAGGAGAACATACTGTACAGTAAGACGTATACCAAAGAAGAAGTGGGACGAAGTTGAAACATATTTATGACATCACAACGTTTCATGAAAGTGTCTCGGTGGCGCGCGCGCGTGTGTGTGTGTGCGTGCGTGCGTGTGCCCACCCCCCTCTCTACTCCATCCTCTCCATCACAGTATACAGTGTTACGTAACAGGAGGACAAATGTCAGAACATATCCACATGAATGAAAGATGAAGATGTTGTAGTGTAGCCTAATGCCCCATGTGGAAATAAACAGGGCGGAAAGGAGAACATTAGGAGCAAGACGTTGAGGGGACGGAAAGGACAGGAGGGGGAGGGGGGGGGGGGGGGAGAGAGAGAGAGAGAGAGAGAGAGAGAGAGAGAGAGAGAGAGAGAGAGAGGGAGAGAACAGGGTTCTGGGAGGTTAGCTGTGTGCAACATGTGAGACCTCCAGTGGTGGAAAAAGTACTCACATTTGTTTACTTTTAAGTAAAAAATATTATTATTGCAATGTAAAAATACTATGTTACAAATTAAGTAAAAAGTCCGGCATTCAGAATGTACTTGGAGTAAAAGTACAAAAGTGTTGTGTATGTACCAAAAGTACTCATTATGCAGAATGTCCCATTAAATATGCCGGTACAGTAAATACTTTGTGTATCATGCACTGAAAGAGGTATACAAAAGTCTCAACATGTGGGAAAACTGTCAATAAATATGCAGTCATTCAGTAATTCAGTAATTACAATAACTCTGCCGTTTACAAGAAACAAACCAAGATATTATGGACGTTAAAGATTTCACATCAGCAGCCACTTCCAGACCAATACATAAATACATAGCAAAAGGATTCAATTGTGCTACCAGTATATACTATTGAACGTACCTTGATACTCCAATATAGTTTAATCCTGAGCTTGAGGTAGACAAAATATCGTACAGTAATAATAATAATAATAAACAGGCTGTGAGCAGAGAGTGGAGCTAGAGAGGTGCAGGAGAATTAAAAATGAAATACCTGCATGGGAGAGAGACAACCAGGTATAGTAGGAGTGTGGGGAGAGAGAGAGAGAGAGAGAGAGAGAGAGAGAGAGAGAGAGAGAGAGAGAAGGAGAGAGAGAGAGAGAGAGAGAGAGAGAGAGAGAGAGAGAGAGAGACAGAGAGAGAGAGAGAGAGAGAAAAAACAAGAGTAAACAGGGGAGGGAGAGCGAGTGATAGAAGTTGTGAGTCACAGAGAAAAGAGAGACATATAGGGTGTAATGGACATATAGAGCGAGAGAGAGAGAGAGAGAGAGAGAGAAAGAGAGAGAGAGAGAGAGAGAGAGAGAGAGAGAGGGAGAGAGAGAGAGTTAAGCCCAGGATGTTGATCTGAGTTGTAATAGTGTCTCAGTGGAACACTTACTTACTGGACCACATCCCAGACCCTCTCTGCATGTCCCCTTCCCTCCCTCCCTCCCTCCCTCCTTCCCTCCCTCCCTCCCTATAGACAGAATTCAGCAATAATACTGTACTATCACCCAAGACCCAGTTTTACTTATTCATACTTATCCGACTACACACACAATATGTTAAAGTCATGAATTAGGAAGGGAGGGAGGAAGGACGGAAGGAAGGAAGGAAAATATGAACAAGCTAGCTTGTCTTAGCCTGGAAACCAGACGAATCTGCTACATGAAAAAAAGACAAAAAAAGCTACGCAGTGACATCAGTCTGCCCATGCCAGGCTAGATTGTCTTTAGACTGGGAGAAATTAGAAGAAGTCCCGTAACACTCCAGGGTGTGCACGGCTCAACAATGTCATGACAACGCTGAGGAAGACCTGTTAAGTTGAAACGTGTCCGTTGTCTCTGTGCGTGAGACGTAAATAGAAAACCGATGTGAAAAGGACATTGATTTGTGTGCTGGCTGCTCCCTTACTTGTCTCAGACTACTGGGACACGGACCAAGAAAGCCCTGTCTGAGTTCAACCTCACAGAGACGCGTCAAGACGACCCCATCCCAGCTCCAGGAATAGTTGCCGTCTAGGAGTCCAGCGAAATTCCTCTCCTTCACCCCTGACTCTTCACCTCACCCAATCTGTCCTCGATTTACACTCTACTACTTGACTCTATACTGACTAAAATATGACTAAAAGTCTAAAACTAAATTAAATTTTATACAAAGGACTATGACTAAAACAAAAAAAACGAAATTGTGGTCAAAATCAACACTGCACTGGACCGTGGCTCAGCGGTCCAGGCACCTTGGCCGGTAGTCCGAGTCTGACAGTGTGCCACGGGTTCGACTCCCGATCCCGACGGCCTTTTTACTGCATGTCACTCCCCCATCTCTCTCCCCCATTTCCTGTCAGCCTACTGTCTGGTCCCTCTATAAGAAATATAAAATAAAGGCGAAAGCCGTAAAAAAGGAAAAACATTTCAACACTGCAAAGACCCAACCAAAGCGCCACTCACTCACTCACACACTTTGGTTCTGTCCTCACAGCTGCCCAATCAGCCTCTCTGAGCTAATTTGTTATGAATAACCGACCTTGGGGGGAAAAAAAAAAGGGGGTGGGGTGAAAGAAAACTCCACTCACTATAAACAAAAATATTCCACTCTGAAAACATCTCTGTGACTCCTCACAGCTGCTGCTCTTATAGTAAGTGTTTAATGTCTTGTGCCTGATCATTTACCCCGGCGCCAAATACGAGCCACTCCACTTCTAAAGCATGTTGAGTCTAGCGATGCGTTCTGTGGAAAGTCTATCGCACTGCCGACTGTGTCTGGTGTGGCTGCAGGACGCCAAGCAATTAACATTTCTAATGACTTTTTAGTTTTTTTACTGTTAATGATCTTTTAATGACATCTCGTCTGTTGTTGTTACATGTATGTTGTTGTTGCACTGGATTAACTGGAAGGGGGAGAATGATATTTTGCTCCCATGATGAATGCAGTGTCTATTATGGAAGTGACAACCACGAACGAACATGCTCCGTACATGCATAAATCACTGTTTCAGAAGTGATTCTGTGAACGATTGTGCTTTGAATTTAACTCCATTTTAACTCCATCCTTACGCCATACACATACATAGTGTGCATCATATTGTGTCGTCTCTCTAGCTTTTGATATATGCAGCCAGTCAGTCGCCCCCAGAAAAAGGAATCTGGAGCTAGGCTAACTTCTGTTAAAGCATGTTGTGAAACGGCATGTACTGTGTTTGTTTTACACATTTCTCAGGTTGGGTCACTGGACAAAATAACACTGAGGCACCGTCCGGGACCCCATCTATGTTTCCATTGAGCAGTTGAGCAAAGTGATCACCGTAATCGACTCTCTCTTCACGTTTCAGCAATCCAACCTACAGTATATATATATACCGTATACACCAGTGGTTCCAACGCGTCGCAACGTGGTATGGGTCCCTTTAGTTTTAGTTTTTAATTATTTCAAAAAATAATTTCAGTAGTTTTTTTCAGTAGTTTCATAAAGATCTAAGAAATTCCATAAATTAGAAAACAAATGTTTAAGAGGTAGTGAAAATGGCAGAAATTGTAGATCTGCCATTTTCACTAGTTTAGATCGCAGGCAAAACGGGTTCTTGAGCTAAAAAGGCATGGGGGGGAAAGGAAACCACTGCAATACACACTACTAGTAGCCTATAGCATGCGGTACTCACGGTTCCGCTCAGCAGCCAGTCTATGAGAGCGTTGGCCGTCTCCGTGGGTAGCTGTGACCTGAGGCTGCCTCTGGCGTCCTGAGCGCTGTGCAGGTCCAAGGCCAGCTTCAGCTCCTCAGCCAGCTGCAGCACCTGCAGAGGACCGGTGCTCACCGGAGAACCCAGCTCGTACAGCCCATTAAACTCTGCTGCCGCTGCCTTGGAGCCTGAGAGGAGAGAGAGAGAGAGAGAGAGAGAGAGAGATAGAGAGAGAGAGAGAGAGAGAGAGGCGCGGAGGAGAGGAAAGGAGAGATTACTTAACCACTGTTATATTGACCTTTATTTAATCAGGGAAGACCATTGACTTTGAGAGCATGCTCTCTTATGCAAGAAACCACTTGAACCCTAGCATCCCAATTCTGGACGTGCGTGCGTTCAAATAAACTGTGTTTGGGATACTGCATAGGTTCTAGCCTAGGTAGTTAAATGTCTGGAAAAAAAAGGTCAGCTCTTACAGCATAGAACTTGATATAGGATTAGCTGCCATATGTACAATTTACAGTAGAATTGGCAAAGAGGCTCCTATTCCAGCTGTAAGTGTAAAGTACATTTCTGCTCAGGACAGTGAGTACTTATGTTAATGCGCCACAGTTGTAGAGAAACAGAACTAATCGAAGACATACATCCTCCTCAATGTCTCCAAATGTCCATGTGTCACCTGGATCCTTTCCCTGGCACTTACGCACATTCACAGAAATAAAAATGCATGTGTGCGCACACACAGTGTGTGTGTGTGTGTGTACCCGTGCGTGCGTGCGTATGCAGCGTGCGCATGTGGGGTGGTTGACTAGTTACTAGATAAAGTTAGCCATTGCACTCCCAAATAGCCTTACAAAACAATCCCTTCATGTACATGAAAAAGAGCACATGATATAAACAACATGTGATATTTCCCTCCTCTCTGGAATCTTGCTGCCTGTAAGCCAAGAGGCCTGCACAGCTGCACAACACAGCCAGAGAGTTATCCTGAAGCCAATTGGAGAATTCATTGTCACATGTCTGTCGTGTTTACTGTAGCAGTAACCCATGATTTAGAAAGGCTTATGGACCATCAACCGTGTTTAACTACAAGCTACTACTATCAACACTGTCTAACTACAAACTACTTAACCCTGTCTAACTACAAACTACTACTATTAACACTGTACTGTAGTATTAACTACTGTTCCACTGCTATCAGCCTGTTGAACTGCAAACTGAACTGAACTGTACCACGGCTAATCAACCCTGTCTAACTAAAAACTCCCATATGTACTGCATCTCCAAGAGACTCCTATACAGTAAATTTAATTTCCTCATGAAAAGACAGAAAACGAGGAAGAAAAACAGACGCTTACTTTCATAATGCCTTCTTTAGATTCTAAGGGTAAGAGGAGGAAAAACTAAACTAAATATTCATATTCATTCAAATTGATGCAATTCGTTTCCACTGAACTACAGAATATTCTGGTACAGTATGTGACGGCCCTGCCCGCTCTGCCTCACTGTAGGCTAGCCGGCAGCCTCTGTGATGGCCCGTCAGCCCAATTGTGCTCACCTGAGGTGGGTGGAGCTTAGGGCAGTTCTCTGTGAGAACAGCAGAATATCTTATGCCATGTTGAAGAGACAACAGCGCAAAGCCAAGAAAGAAACCTCAGGGCTCTGCATCCTCTCTGACCTGGCCTGTGTGCCACAGAGGATTCCAGGCTCAAAGGGGTCTTTTTCCAGCCATCTGCGCACTCACCAAAAATCAACAAATTGAGACGTGCCATGGTCATCATCAACTCTGATGGACGAACAAGGAATATAGGGAGCTCTCCTGGCTGCAGCTCAGTCTCTCTTTGTCCTGACTCCTCCCTGCACAAGCAAGATCAAGCAAGACCTGGCCCAAGGGCCTAACCAACCTTTTGGCTAAGTTATGTTTTGCACCATTTAATGCAACACGCACACAGCACTCTCCAAACATCCATGCACTGCAGACATTACTGATAACCGATATCCTCACATCCCACACTTTTTGCAATTCTTTAATTACTTTAATATAATAAATATCATTTAAAATGTTTATACTCATGTGTGGACTCCCTGTTTTTGCCATGCATCCCTTAGTGCATGACAAGTATATGCTATGCTGGAGGGAGGTGGGATCCGCACACCATTCTTTTGGTAAAGAATTACTTTATTGAACAAATGACTTTCGATCTTAGTAGATCTTCGTCAGGTCAGGATGATACCGACCCCAACCTCCTTCCATGATTGCCTTATTGGCCCTGCACCCACTGTCGAGGTCACGGTGCATGTAAACAGTGGCGGAAGGTTCCTATAACGACAGTGGGTGCCCACCTTAGAGTAGCCTATATATTTTAACCCATTCTGGGCGGGCACCCATTTTGGTGTAAGCACTATGTTATGCTTTAGCTATTGAAAAATAGCAGACCTACAAGCTCATAGCGCGCCACCGAGTGGCGCGCTACGAGCTTGTAGGTCTGCTATTTTTGAAAAATCGAAGAAGCACTGACATTTTTAGAATCTGATCTCAGGTCAGAATGGGTTCATCAGACCAGTGTGTTGTCCAGTGGAAACCTCCTCGTATGAATCTGATCTCAGGTCAGAATGGGTTAAGGTGCCCACCCGCCCCGCAACTTATTATTATTGGCTTATTATTGCCGTTGCATGTAAATACTGTAAGGAATGCTCCGACAGTATGCTGCTACAGTATGCTGCACATTTTGCTGTTTTCTCTTACTCAGAGATGGTCCGCCTGGCTGCAACCACTAGATGGCAGCACCATTTTTTTAAAACCATACCATAGTAAAAACTGATACATCAAAAGACATTACCAGTCAGCAAAGTGCTTTGGATGTTGCTCTCATAACAACATGTTGAACCCATGCACTTCATTCTGGAATGCAATCTGACTGCCATGTCAGAGCACTGCAGATAAAGGCTTCTAATTTCCTTGTTAATGATTGGCTGATCATATCTCTAATGGGATTTTTTAATGCAGTTCTATTTGTGGTCATTGAGAGGCATTCGGTGACCTTGGTGAGGCCATGTTTTCTTTCCTTTTCTTTTTTGTCAGCAACTAACAGATTAGAGAAGACGGCTTTATACATAACATTCAGTGGTGGAAGTAGTACTCAAATATATATGTTTTACTTCAGTAAAAGTATCAATACTGCAATGTAGGAATATTCTGTTACAAAGTGAAAGTCCAGAATTCTAAATTTACTTGAGTGGAGAATGTTTTCAAATGTATACGTTTACGAAAACAGCAGATGTGACACATTGTGAGTTTATAGATCGGCTATTTTCAAATGGCCGAAATGTGTCTATAGGGCTGAAGTAGCTCTGGTCCATAGCTCTAATGCATTTCATTTAGAGCTACAGTATGTTACTCTCAACTTCCACTGAATGCAGTCCTCTTTAGCGTAAATAAAAAAAAATGTTTTTGGCTTTTTGCTAATACTCACCAAAACAAAGGCCCTTTCTGGCCAAAAAGTACAGTTTATATGTGTGGTGGGGGACTCAGAGTGCGTCCACTAAGGAAAGTAGGCTTTCTAATGACACGACCCGCCTTTGTTTTGGTGAGTAGCAAAAACATTTTTATTTACGCTAAAGAGGAGAGGCTGGTCTGCATTCATGCGAGCGGCGGAAGTTGAGAGTAACATATAGCTCTAAATGCAACACATTAGAGCTATGGACCAGAGCCAGGGCTGAAGTGGTTTTGTAATAATAATAAAAATCTACAAACTATTCAAGTTTTCAAATAATTGTAGTGGAGTAAAAGTACAATATTTGTAATGTAATGTATGAGTAAAAATATTGGAAATACTCAAGTAAAGTATACAAATACCTCCAATTTAAAGTACAGTACTTAAGTAAATGTACTTAGTTACTTAGTTACACCACTGGTGACATTGGAGTGTGAGTGATCAAATCAACGTGTCACTGTTTATGAGGCAAGCCTTGGTTTTACTACTGCATCTTCTGTCCCATCTTATTTCTCTCCAGTTTCCCGCCTGCTGTTCGCTTTCACTCGGTAACTGGCATTATTTTCGCCCCAAGGATACACACACACACACTGTCAGGCCCACACACACACACACACACACACACACACACACACACACTGTCAGGCCCACACACACACACACACACACACACACACACACACACACACACACACACATTCATTGGCAGGCCACATTAAGCATTTGCCCCCTGTTAGTTAAATCGTCTTGGCAATGTCTTCGCTTGCCAGCAGGAAGCAAGATCCCATGAAGCAAGCACAGACAAGACATGTGCCAGCACGCACGCACACACACGCACACACGCACACACATTCTGTATTCTACACTTGGCACTAAATTGGTAATCAGTCACTTAACACGCGCGCACACACGCGCGCGCCATGTCATCACTTCAGCCCAATGCAGTGATGATGTTTACATGTCATCACTGTCAGGACTTCAACTCATGTAAGTACACGCATAAAGGTTTAGACCTCTCATTACTCTTGTACTATAGGTTAGCAAAACAGCTGCGTAGAAACATAAGAAAAGTACATTAGACCTGCATGCATCTCCCAAGCGTTTGGTCTCTGGAAACGGCAACATGGTTATACTGAGGCTGCTTGCAATGGATCAATACACTGTGTGATATCAAATGGATATCAATGGATCAATACACTGTGTGATATCAAATCATGTCTCTCAACACACTGTGGCCCCTTTTCCACTGGGGGTGGAAAAGATTTTGAACCAAATTAAATTGGTTCAGATCCCAGATGCAGAAGTGTTTATAAACCATCATTACAAATAAAGAACGGAAGCCGTTCTAGAACCAAAGTTCTTTTGGTGGAAAAGAGGCCAGGATGATATCAAATCATAAGACAAGTCCATGAAACTTCACATATTACAGTAGATCCAACTCGATATCTGACATATGGTGCAATCTGGTGGTCAAAGGCCACGGTCATTGATAAGGCCACATGGCTCAACAATGCACACCTATTTTATTTGGTCTCCGTATTCTATTGTGTTTTTGTGTGACTGTCTTTTTCTTATTGTCCCTTCAAAGAAGCATTGTAAATTCACAAAATGATGTTTTGTGCTTTTGTGTGTGA
This sequence comes from Protomyctophum bolini, assembly GCF_963924005.1. Classification (NCBI taxonomy): domain Eukaryota; kingdom Metazoa; phylum Chordata; class Actinopteri; order Myctophiformes; family Myctophidae; genus Protomyctophum; species Protomyctophum bolini. The sequence continues at coordinate 45,967,723 of NC_137865.1, forward strand.
TTGGGTTGATCCGGTTGTGTCCCTTTTGATTTTAAACATTTAAAACTATGCACACCACTACAGGTTGCCCTTGTTTGGTCCTGGGACCAACACACAGTGTGATACCTGTACACGAATACTGCTTACAGTAACAACAGAAAACTGTGTTGTTGAAAAACATCCACTACTGGTATTGCCTTGCATTAGGCTCAGGGACAGAGGATCTGGGTTCGAGGCCTGTTCTTACCTGCTATAATGTCATCCATCTGCTCCAGGGCTGCCTCCAACATGTGACTGGCATCAGTTTCCATGGCAATTGATGGCAGCATCAGACCAGAGACCTTTCAATGTTCTGTGAAGAGGAGAGACAAGTTGGACATTATTGAGACAACCAACAAAGTCTTGATGCCACAAATTGAAAAATTACACATTCTAATCCACAGAAAAAATAAACTCTAGCTGACATGTTGCTTTGCATAAGCGTTCATTTGGTCCGGTCAGGGCCCAGGGTTTGATTTGTACAAAATAATGATTCTGATAAACGTTTAGAATACAGACAAAAGACAGCAACGAGGGTCAGCACGCTCTCCCTCATGACCTCATTCCCGCTGACCTCACGCCGACCGCTCGGTGGTGCGGTTCTTAAATTCTTGTATTTGTGTTACTGACGATAATGTTAGAAATTGCACCCGTGCGAACTGAGCGGTGGAACTAGTTACTGTACTGTGCTGTGCTCTTTACTGTATGTACTCGTACTGTACTGTACTGTGCTAGTGTTGTAGTTATGGTGCTCAGTGTACTGTACTGTACTGTCCCGTACTCTGTACTGTACTCTGTACGTACTGTACTGTACTGTACTCGCCATGTACACTACGAGTATGTACCTTTGTACTGCACTCTTTACTGTAGTGTACTGTCACCCAGCTGAAGGACTGTACTCTACTGTGCTCTGTACTGTACGCGTACTATGCTGTACACTGGACAGGCATAGCTGTTCATAGGAGACAGTGTTCCCACCGCTCAAAAACAAGCTTAAGGTTCGGCATAGTTTTACTGAGGTTAAGTATAGGAATAAGGTTCGGTGTAACCGTTTAGTCATAATCATCATCATCATTTTTCGACCGCAGACGAGGTCATGGATTTCACAACAACACGGCAGACTTCCCGGTCCTTCATTGCCATCCCCAGTTCCTGCTTTACTGATGCATGTGTCCCTATAGCGATGACATCAGGGAACGACAGTTTTCTACCTCTGGTCTGCTTTGAGGCAGGATTCCAGAAAAAGGGAAGATATAACCTTATTGTCAGCTCTGTAGCAGTGGCCGGCAAACTGTGTTCTTCTTTTTAGTCATAGTTTTACTGAGGTTACGTTGAGGAATAGCAGGCAGAGACCGTTCTACCGTTCTGCCGGCTGTATACGCCCGAGGCGGGCGTTCTGGTATTCCTGCCAATGCTAGCTACAGTATCCCACTCTTGAGATTTTCTTATGCATGTATGTATTGATATCCGTCTGTATACAGTAGTTACGTGTTGTTGTTGTGATGTCTTGTCATGTTGTTTAGTGTTTATTTTGTCGACGACCACAATGGAATAAGCCCAAAGGCTTTCTTGTGTTTTCGTCCTCGTGATGCTGACTTGAATGTCGGAAAGTCCTCCTTTTTTTATCACCAAATAAAATCAATCACTCATTCAAACTCAATGTCATGTTCAAATAAACAGTTCATTTGATCATGACATGGAGAGAATCACACAGTATGAAGTTATGTATAAGGATCTATTTTATAAGGATAAGTGATAGTTTTGGAAACGTCCTTGGACACGATAGTTCTTCAGGGCTGTTGGTGACACACAAGCATCACGCCAAGTCTGAACACAGTCACATCCTTTAGAGTGATGACAAATGAAGCAATGGTTATGGCGTGTCGATGCTAGACACACCAACACTAATTCAATAATGATTCATCTTATTAGCGTGGCTGTGCTTTTCTCAGGGATTTATCAATGTAATCACATGCATCACATTTTTGGGGTATTTCTAAAAGAAAGCACGCTTTGGGAGGTTTTAGGGGGATTTCTTTTGGTTTTTATTACTAGAAAACAAAGAGGCTTTTATGACATAACTAAATCCATGACTTAGTCATGACCCTCAGCAGTCTGTCGGGCAGAAGCAGGTATTGGCAAAACTGAGTGAGGGCCTCCTGCAAAAGACCCATAATGTAATATTATCTTCTGGAGATGCTCAGTAAGTATGCTACAATTACATAAAAACTGATTACTTATCAAGTCATGTGGGCGCACATGAATGCTTTATTGTCGACCATGCAGAAAGAAATGCTACACAAAACAAAGCGTGCACACACACACACACACACACACACACACACACACACACACACACACACACACACACACACACACACACTTATTTGTGCAGTCATCTACAGTATACATTATGTAATAACATCTGAAGATTTTATCTTTCCACACAACCCACTGTGAAATGTAATAATCCTAATGACCCTTTTGGGGTATACATTGATTTGCTCCAGTGTGTGAGAATTAACAAAAGGTTAACTTAAGAATCAAATGCAGTGTGTAACTGCACTGTATTTAGTGACAGTCAGTCACGTAATTTATTTAATTGGTTCCAACACGTGCCATCAGCTCTCAGCTGTATTGTTAACCCATTATGAACGGTTTAGTTATGTTATGCTTATGCTTTGTTATGCTTTAGCTATTGAAAAATAGCAGATCTACAAGCTCATAGCGCGCCACCGAGTGGCGCGCTATGAGCTTGTAGGTCTGCTATTTTTTGAAAAATCGAAGAACGACTGACATTTTTAGAATCTGATCTCAGGTCAGAATGGGTTAATCAGACCCAGTGTGTGTCCAGTGGAAACCTCGTATGAATCTGATCTCAGGTCAGAATGGGTTAAGTGACATTTTCACTGTATTTACCTCCGGCTCCCCGGCCACTCGTTAGGCCACAATAATGTGTCTAGAAGGCAAGTGATGCAAAGTAACTAAGTACATTTACTAAGTACTCTACTTAAGTACAATTTGAGGTACTGCTCAGTGTTTTCTGCAGTGAGAGAAAAACAACAAAAAATGGTCTCCGTCTCGCTCCCCCTTTGACTTGGTCTTGACTTGGACTCGCCCCCCCCTTTGACCCTTTGAATATATATATATATATATACTATATTTTTTGATGTGGACACCACAGTGATGCAGTCATGTCCGACTACAAAGACAACACAAAGTACATCATTGAAACAGCGGAGACAAAGAAATAAATACATTCATTGAGACAGAAACTAATAAACTTATACATCAATAAAAAGGGAAAGAAGAAAAGGTCATATCTCACTAGACTAGAGCAGTGGTTCCCAAACCTTTTAGTTCAAGACCCATTTGCCTGGTGACCCCAAGCTAGTGAAAATAGCAGATCCAAAGAGATGCTTACTCGTCGTGACCCATAGAAACGGGTCCCGACCCAGTGTTTGGGACATGTGTGCCTTAGAGCCAGATTGTTCTTCTCTGCGTGCCATCTCTGTCATCCTACTCTTCCCTGTCATCGCGGCCTCTGGCCAGTCTTCCATCTCCCTGATACTTCCAGCTATGTGACCCCATCACTGTTCATTTATCAGCTTATAACCCTGAGATTGTGTACACGTTCACACGCGACGCGTCACCATTTGGTTACAATTGCACACCCTCTCTGAGTTATATTAACACTGAGGTTTTCGCCTTCGCGTTCCCATCACCCTCCAGTTGCCAGCCCCTCGTCCCTTTTCTGTCATGTGTCCTCTGCGGCGCTCGTTCATCTGTCATCCTGACTCACAGACCAATAGAAAACCAGCACTGACATCAAGCGCTGTGATGTAATCTACTGCGGCTCGGGCGGGCAAACAGGCACCCTATGGAGCGGCCTCATGCTCATCCACATTAGCTCCAATCTCACTACAATAACTCGCCAGCGAGGCCAAGTAACAGTGGGAATCTGCAACAAACAAGACTAAATGCATATTTAACTGCAGTCGTTATTATGCTGGTGCATCTGTGTGTGAATCTGGTGTGTGTTCCATTGCCTTTGCCGTATGCAAATTGTGTGCGCGTGCGTGCCCGTTAGTCCATACATGGGCATTGGGCAACTGTCGGCCCAGGGGCCATATGCGGCCCACACCATCACCATCACGTAATGCGGACCGCAGGTTAATATCGGAACATTGATATATTATTGTTTTAGGAGAATTACTAGTATTAAAATTTGTATTTAGTTCATAAAGTTAATATAACTATAACTAAATGCATTTGAAATGAAATAAAAAAATTACTTTTCAGGATTCCAATTCAAAAATACCAAAAAGATTATTCAGAATTTAAATTCAAAGTGAGCAAAAATATCTGATATACAGTACAAGCTCAAAACACGTCGCGACACATTTTGAGCTTGTAGATCGGCAATTTTTGCTATGACAGTGGCCCTCTGAAGTGCGTGTGGAAATATAGTGGCCCTCTCCATTGTCAACGTTGGCCACCCCTGTGTTAGTCATCCATATGCATGGTTTGTGTATGAGGGTTACATGCACACTTGAGCAGCCAACCGGTGCCTGAGCAGCACCTGCATGATTGCTTTCATAGGAGAAAGTGGCCTTTTTTTTACGCTTACATAATTTATCTTGTTTATTTCTCTTTCGCTGAACCAAACCAGCTGCTCTCTGCCCTGCTGTCATTCGATACAAAGGCTAGTCTGGAGGTTGTTTTGTTGGCACAGGTTCCCATGTTTTCCCACCTGATGAAAGGATGGTTTTAGGACTTGCCTAGAACCAGCCTTTGCAAGTCTAGCTGAAAAATGTGAACCTTGAGTCTGTTGATGATACGTAGGTCTTGTTAATGTGTTAATGTTAATCAGTCAAAGTTCTTATAGGGCTTATCTGTTACTCATTGCATTCATATTTGTACGTATTGTGTTTACGTTGTCGGGCAGAAACCTTGTATCTCCATATTTTAACTTAGTTTTTAAGTTTATTTTTATTAATTCCTCGCTTCGACGCTTTGACGTATGACAATGTCATGCAAATATAGTGAAGCTAGCCTATCTACAAGCTAACAACAGGTTGTGTCACGGTGTGTTGTGGTAACTTGTAAATCTGCTATTTTCAAAAGACGTTTATACATACTGTATGAAAACTCGAAATTAAATGGGACATTCTGCATAGCCTACTGAGTACTATATACTTTTGGTCCTTTAAGTACATTTTTCATACCAAATTACAATACTTTTGATACATTTTTAATTCAAGACTATTGACGTATTGATACTTTTACTTTACTTTAAGTAAAACATGCGAGTACTTTTCTCCACCACAGCTTAACCCATTCTGACCTGAGATCAGATTCATAGGAGGTTTCCACTGAACACACACTGGTCTGATTAACCCATTCTGACCTGAGATCAGATTCTAAAAAATGTCAGTCGGTCTTCGATTTTTCAAAAAATAGCAGACCTACAAGCTCGTAGCGCGCCACTCGGTGGCGCGCTATGAGCTTGTAGATCTGCTATTTTTCAATAGCTAAAGCATAACATGATGCTAACACCAAAACGGGTTTCCGGTCAGAATGGGTTAAAAGTGTGTGCACAGCTCACTGCACAGCTGTGTGTATAAATCTACATCATACAGTTCATTATCAGTGTGTCCAATATGGAGCTTGTTGAGACAGAGGTGATGATGGTACCATTCAGGAACTATACGACAGCCTGACTCTGTTCAGCAGCACCAGGACAAAAAAGCCTGTGTGTGTGTGTGTGTGTGTGTGTGTGTGTGTGTGTGTGTGTATGTGTGTGTGTGTGTGTGTGTGTGTGTGTGTGTGTGTGTGTGTGTGTGTGTGTGTGTGTGTGTGTGTGTGTGTGTGTGATGGTGCGCAAACAAGAATTTATTTAATTAATATTTGAGATCATCGCAATTATTTTGTCGGAAACGATTATGACGGATGACAAAATAATTGCCATTCACAAAGAAGAACCATGACAACTATTTTTTTCTCCCAGCAAGAGACATCCACTGCAGTAAAACAAGTTTGTCACTGTAACCTGTAACCTGTTTCTTTCAAACAACGACCACGGAGTGATGACATGACTTCGTGGAGCTTAAAGTATGCCGCACAACAACTCCTTGTTTCAAAGCTGCAATACATAACTTTTATGTCCTATACCTGCCTCTCCCAGGATTTGAACCTGGGGGCAATGCCCTAAATGCCCTGACTGCCCCACCAAACATGAAATCCCAAATGTCTACAACTAGCTGCCAACACTGGGCGGTTACCACCAGAATTTCTCACATTCCTATTTTCCCCCTTCTCCAGGCATCACCTACATTTCTCTAAAACACTGGCAGGCATGCAGCTGTTTATTTGCTATATTCAGCTAAGAAAATAAATCCCCGAGAGGAGCAGAAACCGCATTGGATACCATCTAACGCTGTTGTACAGAGGAAAACCTTTGTTAACTTCATGCACATTGTCTTTTGTTTATACAATGTTAGTTATATACAAAGCAACATTTGTGAAATGGTGATTTCGAGGGACTGTGTGGACTCTTATCCAGATTATTGTTTGTTCCTCTCATACGGGATGCAAGCAATATGTTGTCGGGCAGAAACCTTGTGTCCATTTTTACTTTTTTGTTTGTTTTGTAAATTAATATCCTACTTTGACGTATGACAATAATGTTGTGCAAATAATAGTGAAGCTAGCCTATCTAGTAGTATCTACAAGCTAAAAAACACACCCGTGTGAGTGGCGCTAATATATTAAAGTCTAACTCATGTTGCTATGATTAGGTGATGTATGGACAAAACAAACATTAAATTATCTTTGTCAATGGCAATTAATGTTTGTTAGGGACAAGATGACGAACATTTCCCTTCAATGTCAAAATGGCTGACTAAAAACGCCCCTCAACAACAGGTTGCTCACGGCGTGTTGTGAGCCTGTAGAGCTCCAAACATTGTCAAAGTAATGAATATCCCGGTAGGCTAGTAATTTCTCCTTCTGAATTGTGCGAGCATTTTCTGAGGAGTAATTTTTTTGCCAATATGAAATCGTCATTGGTTAACTTGTCACTGGTTTCCTGATTGATATAGTGTAGGCTATAGGGTGCTGCGAAAGGCTTAACAACGTCTGGAAGTCGGCCCAGTACAGCACCAACACCAAACTTAGACTGTACCAGAGCTGTGTCCTGTCTACCCTGCTATACGGTTCTGAATGTTGGAGAACGACAGAAAATGATCTCCACAAACTGTCAACCTTCCACACCAAAAGTTTAAGGAAAATCCAGAGAATATATCTGGCCCAAAAACCATCTCCAACCAACACCTTCTTGATCTGTGTAATAAACAAGAAAACATGGATACCATCCTTATGAGAAGGCGGTGGAAATGGATTGGGCATGTCATACGTAGAGAACAGGACAACATCACCAAAACTGCACTTCACTGGACACCAGAGGGCAAACGCAAAAGAGGCCGACCCAAGAACACCTGGCGTAGGACAGTGGAGGGAGAGTTGAAGACCCTGCATCACACCTGGGGATCTATAAAGACGCTGGCCCAGGACAGACTGAAGTGGAGATCCTTTGTTGCTGCCCTACATGCCAGCCGGCGTAAGTAAGTATAGGGTGCTGCGTTGCTGCGTGCCTATCAGGCCTGGCTCTTTAGCCGACTGGTAACGTGTGTGCCTCTCAGATACGAATACCGGAGAACTCGCCGGTTTACCAACTCGCCGCAGCGAAAAGTGGAGAGAAACAAGTTTCAATGTCTTCATCGTTATGCTTTCCAAAGTGATCAAATTATTTTGTGCAATCAAATGGTCGGCTAGATAATGATAAAAATGTAAGAATGTGAATAATACCAATGATAGTACCAATGATATTTCAGGATATTGTTTACTAATGAATGACATTGTTTCGGTACTTTGGTGTTTACACTATAGATGAAGTAGGAATGCTAAAGTTTAAACAACTATCCTCTCTCTCTCTCTCTCTCTCTCTCTCTCAATGCAATTTAAATAAAGGTGAAGTAAAGCTAAAATGCACTAAACCGCAGCGAGTCTGAAAACCGGCGAGTTCTCCGGTTACCTCAGATACACATAGGTCCTGTGTTGGCCTCGGCCGGCTACAATAGCAGTTTGTCGGTCGACAACAATTCATCTAAGGGTTCACTTCTGCACACTGTGAGAGGTGCCTCTTCTCTTTTTCCAGCACACACACACACACACACACACACACACACACACACACACACACACACACACACACAATACCTGCTGCTCCCTGCCCCCTGCTGTGAGTGGGATAAGCTACCTAAGCTAACTAAAGACCCTCAAATCCAGCACCCTGCAGCCAATGCACATTTCTTTAGAAAGAGAAATCAACACTATCGCGATGGCTAGCAAGACCAATTGTTAGAATGCTGCAAACAGCAGATTTCAGAACAATGTCTGTCCATGAGAAAGAGAGGGGAAAAAAAGCATTGACTGTTCAGCTTTCAATTCAAGTACCACACAACGTCAAAAACCCATAATCTAAAGTCTTGCCGAAATCTACTGTATATAACGCTGGAATCAAACAGAGTGGCAGCTCTGTGTATTTGTGTGGAGGAGAACAGAAAACTGTGGAGGTTAAAGCTACAAAACTTGGAATTTGAAAAAGCAAAAGTCATAAACATATTCCCACAATCGGCAGTGTTTGGAATAAAATAGACACAACACGACTTGAGCCAACACAAAGAGAACACCGAGTAATGTTAGTGTGGTGCGCAAAGGTTCACTCCACATACAATATAAACAGACATACATTATACTTATTGGAGCTGCCACACCATTGACCGTGTTCACACAGCGGCTTGTTTGTCCTTACTTACGCCACACAATACACCACCACAATTATTACACCATATCCAGTGTGTACACACACAACACACACACAACACACACACACACACACATCCCTGCTGTAATAGTACTACATACTAGCACTGTGTGAGAGAAACTAAACCAAGCATCGGTTCTTATTGTCTTCATGCAAACAATCATATGAAAAGATCTTTTCCATCTACCCCACGTGTGTGAGAATAGCACACAGGCCCAAAGTGAACAATGTGGCCGCGCTGGTTCAGTTCAGCCCTGCACCTCCTATCCTCTCCTGCCTGGATCCACTCCACACCGAGGTCTCTCTCTGTGTGACAGCGAGGGACAGTATAGGAGACAGTGGTACAGTAGTCAGACTGGGTATGCGTGTGTGTTAGTGTGTGTGTGTGTGTGTGTGTGTGTGTGTGTGTGTTAGTGTGCGTGCCCATGCGTGTGTGTGTGTGCATGGACCGCCACCCAGAAGCTGGATCTATTTAGCTGCACAGAGGTTGAGTGCCAGGGCTGCTATCAGCTTCACGATTAGAGCCATCGGGGCCACATCACATTCACATCATAGCCTGCCGGGACCCAAGTACATTACGGACATCCAACACTGCTCTTTATCACTGGCCCTTTCCTGACAGCGCCGCCCCGGTCATGACTCACGACCCAGCACGTGAAGGTTCAGCTTAATAAGCTTAATTCATTGCACTCTCTAGCCCTGCCTCGTTTCCAAAACTTCCTTTTCCAAAAATACATTATAGCGAGACAGAAAATGCTCTGCAGTGAGAAGAAGGCCTTGAGTGCTAAGACTTATCATTTAGTTTTTATTTATTTGTGACTCAAATTTGACCTCTGTTATTCCTGGAGTCGGATTATTCCGCTGCAAGTGAGCTTTGTTCTTCTTTTCCAACTCTGCACAAGTGCACACGCAGAAATATAGATGCATGCGTACACAGAGATGCTATAAAAAGCATCATCTCAGAGCCGAGTCTGTAAGCTTTATAACATTAGTTAGATTATCTTTTCTGCTGTTTGGCCCTGCTTATTGTGTATTCTTTGAAGCGTGGCTTCTTCTGCCTGCAGGACTGCTGTGGGTGTGCTGATACACTACAGTATACGTCGTGCCCGCCAGCTGCACTAGCTTGCTCTGCTCCTGGTTTCACACCGCAGTGGTTCTCACCGCGGGGTCCAGGGACCCCCCAGGGGGTCCTTGAGGCGGTTCCAGTAGGGCCCTCCCAGCTAAAGGATTGATAGCTAGGATTAGGAACCAAATGGACTAGAGTAATTGTCTGTGACACAGAGAGAAGAGAGAAATTAACAGTGGTGATTTACACGTGTGATTGGGGTCCCAGACGTATATACTTTCAAAATGGGATGCATATGCTCAGTATGCATATACTGTACAGTGGCTTTAGTTTAGCCCATTCTGACCGGGCACCCATTTTGGTGTTAGCATCATGTTATGCTTTAGCTATTGAAAAATAGCAGATCTACAAGCTCATATCGCGCCACCGAGTGGCGCGATACGAGCTTGTAGGTCTGCTATTTTTTTTAAATCGAAGAACGACTGACATTTTTTAGAATCTGATCTCAGGTCAGATATGGGTTAATCAGACCAGTGTGTGTCCAGTGGAAACCTCGTATGAATCTGATCTCAGGTCAGAATGGGTTAATAGACCGACAACCTACTGTACCACACAAACCCTAACCTAACCCTAAACCGCAAGCACAGAGCAGCGCATGTTCGACCACATGTCCGACCGTTGTTTCCGCATGTCGGTCCGTGTGTCTAATCTACGTGTGTACTGTATGTACAGTATGCTCCATGATCCTGATGTCTTCTTGATCATTTTTGGTTCAGTTCTACTGTGTTTAGCACAATGCTTTGTTCTGTTCTCCGTCTGGTCTGTCAAGGAATATTTCAGTTTCTTTGTCCTCTGGTCGGGCCGGCCAGCGGGCCAGGTCAGCTCAGACTTTCAGCAATGAACATTTAGTTAACAGGCTAACAGCCTAGTTGACCACACGGCCGCCACATTCATTCTGTGATTGTACCTATAGCCTCGCGTAGCCAGCAGGCAGATTAACTCTGGCCCCTCCCTGGTCCTGGGAGGAGTTCTCGGACCCGGAGTAGCGTAAGACCAACCAGATTCATCTGGGACCAGGCTATAACCAACCAGCAACTATGGGTCGGGACATTGCAAGAGAGCCCCAGAGCGCACAGTCAAGCAGGCTGCGCTGCTCTGATTGGTTGTTGTAGGTCTAACCAATAGAGTCCGTTTGAATCTTTTTTTTAACTGCCCCTTGGAAGAAATCCTAACACTGAGAGGGACAAGAGACTAATATCCACACAGTGATATTAGTATGGCTACGCGAGGCTAGATGGTACCAACACCATGGTGGTGCTTGGCCTAGCACACTGGTGATATCGAAGAGTCACAGGGAACCTAGACAAACACCTCTGAGTGACAATACAACCACAACCAGCGTTAGGCTACAGTACAGTATCATGATACCGTTTCAGAGACTATGGGCTCCATCTTGCACCTTTTTTTTTTTTACTATTTTGAAAATAATTTTAACATAGTTCAACTAGCCGATCTACATCTACACGTTGTGAGCTTGTAGATCAGCTATTTGAACTTTAAAAGGTTTTTAAAAACAGTAAAACATGGCAAATAAGTTTAGGGATAAGGGTTAAGGGGTGGTGCAAGATATAGCCCTATAGATGTATGGGCAGTAGGATGTGGTGGAACACATTCTCATTTCCTTCCCTCATGTATTTAGAGAATAGATAATGTAGCATGTAGATATTTCGAGAATAAAAACGGGTGCAGTACTTAGTTTAGACAGTTTTTGGTTTAGACAAGTCATTGGTTAGACCAGTCATTAGTCCTACAACTACAACCTATCTCAAACCCTCACCCTAAACCTAACCTCCCACGGGGCAGCACACCTAAACCTAACCTTAACCCATGTCTAACCAATGACTAGTCTAAACTAAGTATGCACACTAATAAAAACACTTATAATAATTGTACATATGTACAGTACATTACAGAGCAGAAAAAACTGCTGTAAAATAAACAGACTGTGAAAAACAGACAGCTGAGCTGATCTGATCCGAGCTTACACTGACCGATAGAGCTGGTTGCCTGACAACACTTAGCCTCAGCACCATTATCACAACCATGCTGTAGCTAATGACATTATTCATCATCAGACCGACTTACTGTAATCAGAAGAGGGTGGAGACATGGGAGATAATCAGTCAGAGCACTCAGTATGAACTGTACAGTTAAATTCAACAGCATAAGCGCACAAGTGTGTGGTTTTGATGTTTTTTGCTCATCTAAACTGTGGCCCTGGCAGTGAGTTGTTGCACGAAATAAATCCGTCTGCTATTCATTTTCAACAAAACAGCTCTAGTGTTTCTCTTGATGGTGCACAGGCTGGCTCTCGTATTTCATTAATAGAGACCACTTGTGTATAAATCTAGATTCTAGACTAAACTGTCCCAAGGTCACAGGAGCGATAAACAGGCTGTGAGCTAATGTCTTCTTTCTTTTTGCCGTTGACTAATCGTGGCCGTCACAATAACCGAAATTGAAAAAGAGCTATAAAGGCTGTCGTTTTTGAACGTGGATCTTATACTGGCCACCATTTATGAAAATGCATGCCATATATTTGCACAAAATGCTAGTGACACAAGGGTTAAAATAATGACACTTTCCAACACTCTACAGAGTGTAGTCTAAAGTTATATTCTGAATTGTGACCCATTGTGAACTAGAGAAAGTGCCTCTCGGGGCACAGGTCTCCACCAGGGCAGGTCAGGTTGTGGCCTCCTGGTGGCGCTATAATAAGCCAATGTGAAAAGGGTGCCATTTCTTCTTACGCCTTGGATGGCAATTGGATAATTTGAGACATTTTGTTCCAAAAATGTGTTTAGCAAAGATCCACCTGTTGGTGGCACTATAATAACAGGCCAAGGTGAAAGGGGTGGGATATATTCCTCAGCCTACTGAGCCTAGTAGGAACGTCTGTGAAAGGTTTCACGTAAAGTGCATGCTGCGTTCATGATTTGAGGCTTTTTGTTTAAAATGGGCCAATCCTATAGTGAAAACTTGAAAGCCAATGTTAGCCAATCAGGATGGAACATGAAACATCGGACAGATCTGTGTTGAGCACATGACTATAGAGAGATACTGTGTAACGATTTGCAGGATTTTTGGACGAAATATGGAGGAGTAATATAAAGAAATGTGTTTTACAAAAGTCGGCCTCCTGGTGGCGCTATAACAGGCCGTTCTGGGAAAATTTGGGGCAGAGGTTCATCGTTGGCATCCAGGGAGTCTGTGTACAAAGTTTGGCATCGACTGGGTTAACAGTGCCGGAGATTAGCTGTACACAGTCGGACGGACGGACACACGGACACACACACACACACACACACACACACACACACACACACACACACACGGACTGAGTGCAAAACATACTTTCTCCCCATGCCTTCGGCCTGGTGGAGACAATTATACAGACTCATAGTATACGTACGGTAGCTTATTGCATTTCTGGACATTATCAATCATCCTCAGAATGAATCACAGAGCCCCATACAATGTCATCATCATCCAGTGGGTTACACACACCGGCATTCCAAATGGCGGTGCCTCGGAATGCCACTCTGTTCTGCGTCTGCTAAATGCCTAAATTGTAAATTGTAAATTGTTCCTTCCCACCCAGGGCCGCCACTAAATGCTCAAAATGCAAGCCATTGTGGGAATTTAGAGTCGTCGTTTTTTTTATGTTTGGCCTAAAACAGGGGCACTATAAACTCCGTTGATATTGGTTAATCAGAAAACCCACGGTCAGGACCGGGTCATGTTTAATATTGTGTGAGAAAGTCAAACATTTACTACTAAACAAAAGGTGTGTTTACTTTGTTTGGCAACGTGGAAATCCTTCAGCTTTCAGAAACCAGAATCACTGGAACTTTTACAAGGACGATTAGAGGGCAGGGCTGCGCCTCCGAGGAAAGGAAATGCCTGAGAATGCATGTGAACCTGTTAGCCATGAGAAGGGTTAAACATTAACACCTACAAATGTTTATGTATACGGCTCACACAGTCACACACACACACACACACACGCACGCACACACGCACACACTGCTCCTCATTTGCCATAGCCAGTTTAGATTAGTGTCATCAGCATGAGGGCCAGCCCTAAACCCCCCAGGGCCTCCTGTCATGCAGGGTAAATCCAAGGGTGTGTGTGGGTGTGCTGCTTTAGTTGCATCACTACAGCCAAGCCAACAGGAAACACGGGAATCTCCACCAATTAACATCAACGTGAAGAGGAGCAAACAACATTTACCTTTATAGCTTTAAAATAATTTGTACTTTCTTTCTCTCTCTCTCTGCCTTTCTCTCACTACTTATTGTGAGGTCAATCTCAGAATCCATTGGGGGTGGGGGGGTCTCTGCTGGACATTGGTGTACTGGTTGAACTCAACAGGTTGATTTGCATTATCACTTAGTGCTATATTTAGCCCTTCCACCTCAACACGCTGGCTCACTACCAAAGGCCCATTAGTTAGCGAAGTCTATGTCAGAGAGAGAGAGAGAGAGAGAGAGAGAGAGAGAGAGAGAGAGAGAGAGAGAGAGAGAGAGAGAGAGAGAGAGAGGGAGAGAGGGAGGATGCTTTGAGAACAACTTTGTAGAAGGAGAGAGAGAGAGTATGCTTTGAGAACAAAAAATGCTTTGCTTTGTCACACACGTGCATGATAATATGCATTAACTGTAAGAGTACATTAATTGCGAATGCAGTGAGCACTTACTATGAGACCTAGCAGATCATGTCTGTGCGTGCGTGCGTCCCCCCTTTGTGCCCATATATGGAGCTGAGTGATTTGTTTGTGATTGATGCAACACACTCCATATTTGGACGTATAGCTGCTTTGGGGACTCCTTATATGGTTATGGCTGAGTCATGGTGACATGAGACTTAAAAAAAGAATAACCCAAATATGTACGAGCTGCGTTCGCTTCCCGCGTTTGCGTGTCTTACTGGTCTACTAAGTAATCATGACATAGCTTCATCTGCTTGCATCTTTGCCTAAGTGGGTACTACAACATGCCATGTTGTCCAAGAGTATTCGCAGAACGAGTTTCACCCCTCACAGTGTGTTGGTTAAAACGATACCCATGGAAAGACATCTGGTTGATTTCTACCCTCACAGTGTGTTGGTTAAAACGATACCCATGGAAAGACATCTGGTTGATTTCTACTAGGCCAGAAACAATGAGCACTGTGCATGATGCAAGGTTCTTAATGGATTGGATACATTATTATACCCAAGGCATTCTTCCTTCACTTTTCTTCCATTACATGAATTGGAAAATAGAAAGCACAGGGACTTTCCACTTTCTCCAGTTCTTGCCCAAGAAAACCTCCTAAAAACACCCTATTAAAAAAGAAAAACAATGAAAAATACCATAAAAGTAGCAATAAAACTAGCATATTGTATGATTGATAGGTGTAAGAGTAAGAGGTTCTTAGCTAGGAGGAGTGTAGTGGGTGGTACTGACCCAGTAAAGTACCACCCAGTTCACTGTGACATTTCAAGTGCAGACTCCCTGCCTCTCTCCTGTACAGCTCCCTGGCTTTAGGGGATTCTAGATATATTGTGGGTTAACCAACACACCGGTATTCAACTTCACGCAGCTCAAGTCACTCCCTGAGAATATGTAATTGAAGAATATTACAAACCTTTGACTACAGCATGAACGAACACCTTGAGCAACCGTCAACAGACATTATTTAAAGGGATATTTCACTTAAAAAATGTTACTCTGGCTTATGTGAACACCCGTTCACAGTTTAAGTTTCTAAGTTTGATTCCATTTAGATATTTGATATTCATTTTAACCATGATAGATTCATCGAAAACAACCGTTCTTCTTCTGGTGACTGATATCGTCCTTCAAATACGTGAGAGTTCTTTCATTTATTTGTATTATTTTCTCCTTTTTAAAAAAGAATAAGGAGGACAACGAAGCAGGAAGAGACTAGTAAATAAATAAATAAACAAACACGGGCACCTCACATATTAGGAGGACAATATAAGTCACCAGAAAAAAGGACAGGTGTTTTCAATGAGTTTGAAGTTACAATGGGTTTGTATAGGAAGGGGTCGGGGCAGCTAAAATGAATATCAATATCTAAATACTGAATCAAGCAACTTAAAAACTGTCTGGGGTGTTCACATAAGCCTGAGTAGACGACATACATACAGAAGCCTGAGAGGCTTTGAAATACCAAGCTGCCAGATGCAAAGACCAGTGTCAGCAAGTGACCACTGTAAAACAACATGTCAACACGGCTTACTGTCCATATGAAAGATGCCGGACCGCCTCATGACAGCTGGAGCAGGCCAGTCAGTTAGCATTAAGCAAAAAGAGCTCATGGAAACCACTGTGATTATTAATGAGTTAGCCAATCAGTTAGTGTTTTCGTTCTTAACCCATTCTGACCTGAGATCAGATTCATACGAGGTTTCCACTGGACACACACTGGTCTGATTAACCCATTCTGACCTGAGATCAGATTCTAAAAATGTCAATCGTTCTTCGATTAAAAAAAAAATAGCAGACCTACAAGCTCGTAGCGCGCCACTCGGTGGCGCGCTATGAGCTTGTAGATCTGCTATTTTTCAATAGCTAAAGCATAACATGATGCTGACACCAGAATGGGTTCCCGTTAAGAATGGGTTAAAGGGCGCACTTCACCTTTTGCAACCATATCTTATTTTAATGATGCTTGGTTGGGAGACAAGAAACACCTTCCTGGATAATTTGTAGTTTGTAGATATTTTAGTATTTCAAAGTGTCCACTGGGCTCACTTCCTTCCTGGACTATAATTCCCATAATGCTTTGGTGCACTGCTCCTCCTTGTGGATATGGGGAGGGCTGTCTTACTGAGACAACATGTAGTCCAGGAAGTAAGTGAGCACAGTGTCCATGTCCAGTCCATGACATCATGGACACTTGGAAATACAAAAACATCTAAAAACTCATATTACCCATATAAAAACCACAGGAAAGTGTTTCTCGTCTCCCAACCACCATTCAAATAAGATCTGGTTGCAAAAGGGGTGAAGTGCCCCTTTAAAGTTACACGTTGTGTTTGTACAAAGCGTCATGTATATATATGAGAGTATTGCTGCATTGACACGAACAGGCATACACGCCTGTCAACGGTACAGCTGCACATTTGTGTGTGTGTGTGTGTGTGTGTGTGTGTGTGTGTACAGTACATGTGGATGCACCTGCAACTTGTGTGACATCTGTCGCATAATGCACACAGGATCCTTGTTTCATAATTATAGTCTGTGTAACGCATTGGGATTCGAACTCGGATCTCCCGGGTGAAAGTCCAACATCTTAACCACTAGACCAAAGGGATATCCCTATGGACCGGGGGGAGATATTAGACCTTTGAAACCATCAGGCCGAGGCTCTGAGCTACTCTGCTACAATCACCCACCTCCTCCCACGGGGAAACCCGATCTGGGTCACGGCACCAATGTAACGCCCGGGATTCGAACATTCGAAAGTCCAACATCCACCAACAGAGAGGCTCAGGCAGAGGCTCTGCTACTGTACATGTGGACATGCGTTCGTTTGTTAACTTGCTGAAGCTCAGTTACAACAGTTAATGCATGTCAACAGCTGATAGTATACTAATAAATGTATGGCCAGTGAGGACAATTAGAAGATGGAAAAACACATGGATCCCTGCGTTACCTTTACTTGAGTAAAAGTACATAAGTATTGGTATCAAAATATACTTATAGTACCAAAAGTAGAGAGCACTCAATATGTAGAATGTCCCGTTTCACAAGTTTTCAAATGTCTAAAACATATTTAGAAAATAGCAGATCTACAAGCTCACAATTGCGAACTTGTAGATCGTCTCTATATTCAAATGGTCAAAACGGTATATATGGCTGAAGTCAAGTGGTTAATGTATGTTTTTTAATAATAACAATCAAAATCTTCAAACTAGTAACTACAGTTTTCAAATAATTGTAGTGGAGTATAATATTTGCCTGTAGTGGAGTAGAAGTAAAAGTACTGAAAACTGGAAATACTCCAGTAAAGTAAAACAGTACTTAAAACAAAAGTGCAGTACTTGAGTAAATGTACTAAATAATGACTTTCCACCACTGCAAAACAGAACGTGTAGCCTTCAGTGAGGTGCATACACACACAGGTAGCATCCGGGCCAGCTGAATAAGGTTACACAAAGTCAAAGACTCAAACCACAAGGCTATGACCAGAGTAGAGACAGATCATATTACGGTATAACATTACAGCTACACACACACAAGGCTCCTGTGGATTCGAGGGTCTCTCAGGAGCAGGTGCAGGTAAACGTCATGCATTTTGGTGATTCACACACTCACGTGAAGACGGAGGAGACTTGAGTGATGTGAGCGAGGCATCGTCTGTGTCCCTTTATACCCATATGCAGTAAGTAGACCCACGATGTCATAGATTAGCATCTTAACTATACTATGGGATTTGGTATCGCACTGGGTGGGGACACTGGGCAAGCAGTGTCCTTAACTCTGTCAGCATATATATCAACCTCTGTATTGTGTGGGGGTGTGTGTGTGTGTGTGTGTGTGAGAGAGAGACATCAATGTCTAGAATGTGCAGAAAATGACCAAAAGAACCTGGCCAGTAAGCCATTCTATAAGCGCTCCCAAAAGCCACTTCCTGCATTCCATGTATCTCTGTTTATTCTAGGATAGGGGGTGGTGAACCTCTACACTAGCGTCAAAACATGTCAAATGTGTTACCTTTATGAAGGCTGTATCCCCTTAGTAGTTCCTCGCATGAAACACGAACCCTACAAACAAACATAAATACTCGTACACTACATGCCCGTCAGCACAGTGCAGAGTTTACTCTGCAGATTCTTGCCGTAAGAGGGTAGACGCAAAACCAACACAAAACGCAATGCACAGATTGACAAATTCCAAATCAAATATTTGAAATGCCTAAAGAGCTCCTCTGGCTTTGTTGTTCCTACATTTTCAGTGAAATTAACACTCTAACAGGCTTTTAATGTGTAGATCTGTAGCCATGCAGAGGGAGACACTCAGACACCCATTGCCCAAATTCATTGCAAGCGTTGTAGATATAAACTAAGTAGTCTGCAATGATTGATTGATTGAATAGTTTATTAGACATAAATGTAAAAACAGTAACAGAGTACAGTCAAACACTCATTCCAAAAGGGATAGCAGATCATAGCACCAAAACAAATGTCATTGAGGTCTTGTTTCCGACGACAACAGTGAAATTGTCAAAACAGCTGAGCTGCTCACTGTGTTTACACACACACACACACACACACACACACACACACACACACACACACACACACACACACACACACAATAATAATGTACTCTCTCCTTTCATCCTCTCTCATCCTGTTCCCGGTTCTATGTTCTCCCCGTTTGAAGAACTGCATCAGACAGATTCTCCCAACTACACAATCTCTCCATTCTTTCCCCTCCCTTGGTTTACGCTCTGTTGCTCTGTCTGCCTCTTCCATGAAATCTGTTCGAGGTTTTCCCACATTGCCAGGGCACTCTACATCCACCCCTGTCCTTCTCTCCTTCCTCCAACCCTGTGTTCTTTCACCCACTTTAACCCCCACCACTACCACCTCTTCTGAAATCTGTATAGCTCCTCGTTCCTGTTCAACAGGTTCTCCAGTCTGTTCCTCCTTTCCCACCCTCCCGCTCTACTTTACTCTGCATTTTGTTCAGTTTGGTACCGTTTAGGACAGGTCTAAATCTGGAGAAATACGTCTATACCGCAATACTCATCACTACCGTCTCAGAATCAACCCAGGACCCAACACCAACCATTGTGTGTGAGACAACTCCAGTTGAGAGACAGAGAGCGAGAGAAAGCCAGACCGAAAGAGAGACAGAGAGGCAGAGCGAAGAGAGAGAGAGAGAGAGAGAGAGAGGCTTGGGTGGGCCCTTGTGTATCCTGCTACCCTAATAGAAAGGGGTGCATGAGCACCTGGCCGTTCATTCGTGCTCTATCTCCGACCAAGCCACACTTCCACCACACATCTCTCTATGCAAAATAAAACCTGCACACTCCCACAAAAGACATAGACTACATTGCATTCGCCAAAATTGTCTTATTTACTGTTTAAATATTACTTTTCTGAAACACGCTATTCTTGCTCAACCTCAACAGCCTACGTCAGAATCGTCATGTTGGCGTCTACTACGCCAACTACGTTCACTTAATGGGGCCAGTCCTTCACAGTGACACACGCGTTAGATGAACCACGCGACCGGCATGGTTTATACCCCTCAATGTCGTGCCTACTCTACACTGCCATCCCAAGTCCCCTCCCCCTTTCACTGCTCCTGTGTGTGACCTGTGAACTACTCTCTGACTGCACTGTGGCTTGATTTATATGTGCGAGGTTGAAATGTAATGCACATAAATTAATTATAGGTCCAGCAAGCAAATCATGATTGGCTGTTTGTGCTCAATAGGTCACCATCACATTCCGATTTTAGCTGTTGTATTTTGTATGACATTTATTTGGGCCAGTAGTTTCATATCTATCCTTTTTCCGACCAACACAGAACATGCTAACGGTGTTAGCGCGTTAGCATCCATCTTGCTTTTGATTTATATGTGCGAGGTGGAAATGTAATGCACATAAATTAATTATAGGTCCAGCAAGCAAATCATGATTGTCTGTTTGTGCTCAATAGGTCACCATCACATTCCGATTTTAGGTGTTGTGTTTTGGATGACATTTTGACCAGTAGTTTCATATCTATCCTTTTTCCTTTGACCAACACAGACCATGCTAACGGTGTTAGCGCGTTAGCATCACACAGCTTACAGCGTCAGTGTTGCATGAATACTTTCAACCATGACAATGCCGACTACTTTTGCTACACACACTTCCAAAGGATTATGGAGATGTCTTTATATTTTTTTTAAGGTTGAGAAATGAAATAATTATGGTCGTTTCTAATCTCAGCATTTCACAAGAGAAAGACGTGGATGCCTTTCGCTGCGCTGTTGGCGTTGCCATGTCTCATAGAAACAAGTAATTAGGTCTATAAAAATAATCCCAAAACAAGCGCATATAACAGGGGTCTGTAACCTATTTTCAATGAAGTGCCATGTTTTTAATTTCTAGATAGTGAGTCAGCCACAAGCTCACATCACAACAATAATCCATGTAATAATCACAATAACAATACTAATAATAATAATCATAATAATAATAATAACAATAAACTTCTTTGTAAACTCACTCATTTACAAACAAGCTCACATCAGAACAATAATGCATGTAATAATAATAACAATAATAATAATAATCATTATAAGAAAAACAACACTAACAACAGTACAGTACAGTACAGTACAGTACAGTACAGTAAAGACGTACAGTAAAGTACAGTACAGAGGACAACATTACAGTACAGTGCAATACTAAGGAGTGCAGTACAGTATCCTGCTACCCTAATAGACAGGGGTACATAAGCACATGGCCGTTTATCCAACAGCTTTCTCCCACCGAACCACACTTTCACCACACATCTCTATATGCAAAATAAAACCTGCACACTCCCAGAAAACATATAGACTACATTGCATTCGCCAAAAATGTCTTATTTACTGTTTAAATATTACTTTTGTCAAACACGCTATTATTGCTCAACCTCTACAGCCTACGTCAGAATCGTCATGTTGGCGTCTACTACGCCAACTACGTTCACTTAATGGGGCCAGTCCTTCACAGTGACACACGCGTTAGATCAACCACGCGACCGGGATGGTTTCTACCCCTCAATGTCGTGCCTACTCTACACTGCCATCCGAAGCCCCCTCCCCCTTTCACTGCTCCTTTGTCGCCAACTACGTTCACTTAATGGGGCCAGTCCTTCACAGTGACACACGCGTTAGATGAACCACGCGACCGGGATGGTTTCTACCCCTCAATGTCGTGCCTACTCTACACTGCCATCCCAAGTCCCCTCCCCCTTTCAGCGACTCGAACAGCAGCTCCGTCCGAAAGCCCACAGCACTACTGCACAGCCCCACACATGTCACACACCCAAATGAATCGAATGAATGAATAAGGCGCTTATATCGCTTTTGCTCAGTGGATGGGACATTTACATTAAAAGCAATCGGATGGACGCGTGGATAACGGCATGGTTGTGTGCAATCGGAGGGAAAGCTTCCATAATCCATATAGCTTCCATGCTAGCTGCTTCAGACACAGGGGAGGGAGATGGCCCGGTCTCGAGTGCGAAATAGCGCTTATGCAACAATTACCCTAAAAACACAAACACATCAACTCGATGTCATTGTGAATAAGAATTTCGAGCGACAAAATAATTTTTGGAAGGACACTTTCACCCAGTATGAAGCTATATGTGGTAGCCGTCTGTGTCACACCAAAACTGGTGTCCTATACAATCCTGTAACGATCCTCTCTTGCATCTGGGCTGAGGCACTGCCTGCGAGTTGGCTCCGTCTAATAAGCAAATTTAGAAATTCCTGTTTGAGAGCTAGCTAATTTAAGACATCCGGTTGCCTTCAGAATAAAATAAGGTCATTTAATTCGTTAATTACATAATTATTACATTACATTATTAGTATTATTGTTACATTACAGTTATTGTAAAGACACACATTATGTTCCTGTGTAAAAATAAGTAATTCAATATATCTAAATGGATAAATGCTATTCACTACAGTGCATGGACTTTAAAAAGTGGAAATTATACTTCTGGATTTGCAGGCCTGGCGCCACGGGGGGGGGGGAGGGGTGTTTGCCCCCCTAAATCAACCTCTCTGCCCCCTTACATCAAAAGTGGAAAAAACTCTACAGTTACAGACAAAACAATTACAGGTACATTTCCAGGCATTCAATTAAATTCCCTTGCTTGAAAGGAAGGAAGTAAGGATGCATCTTAATACAGGATCCAGCAGCATCTTAATGATCTCCCATCTACAACTGGAAAAACAACATTCCTCACCTATAGGCCATCCTTGGGGTGGGGAGGGGTGCTAATGTAATTGTTGCAGTGGTCAGGGTGCTTAAGTGGCCAGCTACTGTAACTAGCCAGGGGTGCTAATGTCATTGTGCTGGGTGTGGTCAGGGTGCTTAAGTGGCCAGCTTAGCTAACAATAAGCTTCTTTGTAAACTCACTCATTTACAAACAAGCTCACATCAGAACAATAATGCATGTAATAATAATAACAATAATAATAATAATCATTATAAGAAAAACAACAATAACAACACTAACAACAGTACAGTACAGTACAGTACAGTACAGTACAGTACAGTACAGTACAGTACAGTACAGTACAGTACAGTACAGTACAGTACAGTACAGTAACGACGTACAGTAAAGTACAGTACAGAGGACAACATTACAGTACAGTGCAATACTAAGGAGTGCAGTACAGTACTATAATAATTTATAACCCATCCGTTACTACATGTGCAGGGCACACTACTGAGTTTAAAAACACAGCTGAAACATGAAGTGGAGTCTGTCAACTCCTTCTTCCCATATTGCGCTGCAACGACACTGGGATGAGGCCCCCGAAGGGGGCCGAAATTCTAGTCTAATGAAGTAAGAAGGTTAGAATGGTCTTGCTTGCTACTAACATCATTAAAATAAGCAGTCTTCAGCCTCAACACACAATAATGCACAGCAGGTGCTACTCTGTACATTTGCACGCACACACACACACACACACACACACACACACACACACACACACACACACACACACACACACACACACACACACACACACACACACACACACACACACACACACACACACACACACACACACACACACACACACACACACACACAGTAGCAAATAGAATGTGAATCATACTGTAGAAAATTGAAACTGTCCAGACATGAAACCATGATGCTAGTCATGCTGAAGGCAGGAGGCTCTACACAACAATAGTGATATCTGTTTAATTGTTGGCTCCGCTCCTCCTGACGCACAATGTCATTCTACCAGTTTTCACAATCACTCACTGTTTCCCTCAGAACACAAGGACTGCTGAGGGGGTGCAAGGACACAGAGTAGAGACGAGGGCGAGTATCGGTCTGCTGTGGCTCTGCCTGTCTGTTAACCACAAAGCTAATTATTATTTACATTGCGTTTTACTCCACTTTCCTCTCTCTCTCTCCCTGTGCATTATTTGCCATTTCACCACTTCCCGTCTTCATCTCCACCTCCCTGTGCTCTGCTCTTCCTCAAGCCTCAAGGCACTGCCTCATTCCAGACAAACCAGAGTATGTGAGTTTCTCTCCCGAGGCAGGCTTTCCTTCCTCCTCCACCTGTTTCACTCATCCCTCATTATGGTCTAAAAAGCCTATTCATAGTTCATACGCCAGTTTTAGGTGATGAGGTGACCACCTTTCCGGTGGTCATACTCCAGTCACCGAAAGTGACTGGAGTATGAATAGGCCTTAAGTTACCTCGTCTGTCTAGGACCCAAAGGATCAGAAGAGCAGAGATCCTCTTTTCGGAGCATTCATTCACTTCAGTGGCTCTGGGCCAAATCACAAATGTGTGGCAACCAGGTATAGCTTAGAAAATCGATGATACAAAAATTAGATGTCAGGCAATATTTATAGTCAGAGTTGGACCTACAGTATACTCCACTGAGAATCGTAGCAAGAAAGTAACCAACTTCACTCTCTCTCTCTCTCTCTCTCAGCAAACAGTAAACATGAGTTGACCCTGCGAACTTGTCCTTTGTCTCTCACTCTCCTAATGTGATATTTCCACAAGCATCCCTTCATTCTTTCTACAGCTACAGAGTCTCAGCATCTCTCTGTGCTTCCCAGAATACAGTCCTGAGTGTTAACTCAATTAGCCTTGTAGTTCTGCAGAAGGCAATTAGATGGAAAACATAAAAACATATACAGTAGCAGCAGTGAGAATCTGTGTAGGCTTCTCTTTCTTTCCCTTCCCCCCCCTCTATGACTATTATTTTTGTATCTATATCTATAGTAATACATTACTTCCCAAGTATCCAGATCCCACTTTGACATTTTTCTCTTAAATAATAATATAACAAGTAATATCAAACAATATTTAATAAACTTCAGTCATCTCACTCAGTCAGCATGCTTCCATTCCTAATCATTCTGTCCGCTCTGGTCTCTTCTCTCTCTCTCTCCCCCCTCTCTCCCCGTTAGCAAGCAGAGGATTAAGGTTCTGCTTGTACACTAATAGTAAATCTTTTTTATTCTGTGCTCTGGGCTTTCCTGCGCCCTCTCCCTCTTATTATTCTGCCTTCCTCCTGCATATCCTTCCCCGTTTTCTCTTTCAAATATCACACCCGTGTGAAGTGAGTGGTGCAACTCCGTGTGGGGGTGGGTCGGAAGTTCCAGACCCACAGGAACGCAGATTCCGGCGAGCCGCCCTGTGTCCGAAACGGTTGAGAAATGAGTTACCGTGTGGGGGTCCCTCTACTGTACTGTACTGTACTGTACTGTCCTGTCCTGTCACTGTATAGTACTGTTACACCCGAAATCACCATATATACAGTTAATATGTGCACGTGTGTTTGTGTGTGTGTTAGGTTGCGCACAGGTGGTGAAAAACAACCATGCTGTTTTCGTGCTCAGACGCACCCACCCACCCAGCCAGCCACCCACCCAGCCAGCCACCCACCCAGCCACACACACAGCTCCGTAAGGGAGTGGTTGCACCACTCAAAAATCAGGAGATTACCATAGCCTACATTATATGACTACCATGTTGTTATAGGGAACATTCAAACAGATTTATCATCTGAACTGATAAATCAAATTCAAAGTGTGTGTGTGTGTGTGTGTGTGTGTGTGTGTGTGTGTGTGTGTGTGTGTGTGTGTGTGTGTGTGTGTGTGTGTGTGTGTCTCTTTACCAACTTTCCAAATACAACTCTATCGTCCTTATCCTTATGCCTTAGAATATTGTTCAGCAAATACTTTAATTTCAATGTTTTTCAGTCGTGTCTTTTTGACGACATTAGGTATTGATGAGAGGCTTCAGCACATTGTATCTGAAGGCAGGCCGAGTTCCTTAATTCAGTCGGCAGCCACAAAGACTTACCCCATATTCACAGCCCTTTCATGTGTGTGTGTGTGTGTGTGTGTGTGTGTGTGTGTGTGTGTGTGTTAACAAAATGATTCAAATGATGTGAGACACATGAGCATCAGCAGTGATATTAGCATCAGCAGCCTCCCCCCTCCCCAACAGTCAGAATTTAAATTGATGGTGTGCAATAACACAGCTTGCTCAGTGATGCCTTACAACGTTTATCAGCACCATGCTGACAAAACAGAACAACTGGAGATAAGATGAGAGTCACGCAATCACATCTATTATCCTACTGTGTTCAATTCATGTCCATGAGACAATTTTCGTTATTCTGAATAAAAAAACAATAGTAGAAGTGCGCACAACACTGACAACAGTAAACATAAACAACCTGTCCGGAAGTAGGCTGCGCAAGTTATGGGCATGCTTTAGGTGCCTACGTAACTTTGTTGTTTCGTTAAATCAAGTTCAGACAGGTTGGTATTCAGAAAATTACAGGTATTAAGCTAGCTGCTCATCTCATCAGTTATGGTGCCATGCGCACCTGTAGAATATGCAAATCCATTGGTATGACAATGACTTTCTGTTTCAGTTCAACGACACCGCATCTAACTGACACTTTACTGACAATATGTAAAACGGCATGGTGAAAATATTTCGGTGGGTACGCTATGATTCATTGAAATTCTCAACTTGCATGTGCAGACAAACTTTTCGTCGCTCAAGAACAACAAGCTAGCCATGTTAATACTTACGATATCCAAGTCCTCTGGAGAGTTCAGTTATTCCAGCACCAAATCCTTCATTCAGCTTGCTGGAGGCAGATAATGTAACTTGTCGTTGTCTCGTCTGTCCTCCTGTTGTTGTGCATACATACAGTTTAGGCACAGCCACAGACCACACGGCGCTCGAGCAAAAAGAGAGAAAGAGCACCGTCTCCTTGACGTTTGTCTGCGGGTTTTGGACTCCAACAACGCGTCGCGTCTACTCCGCGTTCTTCTCTTCTGCGCGCTTTCTCCCAAGGCTTTCTCTCAACAGGCACCTGCGCCTACTAATGTGGGCGTGCACAACTGACACAGCATACGGTAGTAGCGGGTAGCCTATAAACTTGCAAATGCATGCATATTGCGGGGTCGTCATAGCTCTGTATGGAAATCGCATTTTACCTCAAAAGATAATTTCAGTGCTATCTAAAACTTTCTGAATACTTTTTTGTAGACCTACTAATGGAAATGCCCAATTTCCCAAATCCCCAAGGCCAGCAACCACAGATCATCTTCTCATATAGTCTATTTTAATGTATTTATGGTTTATTGTTATTATTATTATTATTATTATTATTAGTATTATACTTAGTTACTTTAGGCCTACTTATAAGTAAGTATAGCCTACTTAATTGGGTCTACTTACTTAAATTGGATATTTTATTGGGGCAACTTGAACTTTGTGATTGCGAGTAATCCAATCTGGCACATTATGCACATTATAAACAGCTGGGACTCGTTTTTAAGACGTTTAAAAAACAGGTGGCTTAGCTTGCGCACATCCAGTCCCTCGTTGGTGCTGGACAAAAGGAAAAGGATAAATCCGCACACAGCCTTGACACAGCCTAGGTCCAGGTTTTTAAGACGACACAACATTGCCACCCAGTGACAGAACAAATGTAGCGCACTAGTCTTTGGGTTTCGTTCACACATCAGCACATGACATGTGAGTGAAGCATAGGGAGTGAAGCTAGTTTTTATGCAAGAGAGTTTTGTCACACATCGACGCAGGAAATTATTATTTTTTTCTTTCTTTCTTTTTTTGCAGTATTAGTTCTTAAGTGTCGTTATTGTCACTTCACTGTCATCACGCCTCAACGCTTACCTTTATTCCTTGGCATTTCCAAGCACAGTATGAGATGTTTTTATGTTTAATGTGACACTGTGCATGTTGTTTGTTGTTTTTTTTAATGAAGCTGTGTTTTTTAATGTTTTACTGTAAAGCGCTTTGGTACAACATTGTTGTTTTCAAATGTGCTAAATAAAGGACGGTATGCCGGTATGGTATGTTATCCCCCCCTCCTGATCCACAGGTTGAGAAACTTGAGAAAAGGAAATGTACCAAATATACGAGGAAATACTTCTGTAGTCTACAATAAAATCAGTCCCATTCATTTCAATTCTTGATTCTGATATGGTAAACGTGAATGTTTTTGTGTGTGTCTTGTTGGGAGGTCGTGTACAGACTAGTGTAGCCTACAGCGAACGAGTCCGTCTTTCCTAGTTTCCTCCTTTTTGGCCACTCTAAGCACCAGTACCGCAACAGCACCAATATATGCGCAGCAAAATCGAAGCGGCGCCAGGCGCGCGGCTCTCTGTTGACGGTAAAAGGGTCACAGAGTACGTTCTGTACATTCTGAGGATACAGGGGTGGGCACTATAGGCAGGGAGTAGGGACTGGCGCATCTGGGCAGTTTGGGCACATGGGCAGCCTATTTTGTACAAAATGTTCAAAGTAAAATATTAGAAAATGTTCTTAAGTAGGAGGCCTAATTACAATTTACAAATAATGTATGCGATTTACAGTAAGCAAGAACAACACATGGTAATACGTATATAGCCTATAGCAACAGTCATCAATCAAGGGTCATAAGATAACCATTAGAATATCTGTAAAATTAACTATGAGTAGGCCTATGTGTGTCTACATGTAGGGTAATCATTACTAATCAATGTAAATTAGGCTAAACATGCATGTTACATATCAGACTTAATTTATCCTTCTAGTGGCAAATCTGCAAAAAAAAAGTGCTTACCACTAGCTTTCTTCACAAATGTGTCTATTATAACATACATTTGTTCCAACCCAACTCCCTTGGGACACTTTGTGACAGCTGCTGAAAGTTGGGGTACCATTAAACAACCAATATAACTTAGGCAAGTTTGTGACATGTCAAACTAGGGGGTTTTCATGATGCTGAATCCATTCCAAGCATTAGTTTTACACGAAAATACTCCTTGGGCTAAATCCGGCCATAGCCACTTGCCCAAATGTGCTGATTTCATGTGCTATGTGGCTATGGGCATTTTTAGGCAAAGGAGTGTTTTTTGTGCAATACTTCCCAAGGGGAAGTTCGGTTGGAACAAATATGTGATTGTATAGACACCTTTATGAACACTTTTCCTTGGTGCCCAGCTATCCTGGCAACCATTTGGATATTATATATACCTGCATAATGGTGCAGAATGGGCCTACTCCTGAATCCTGATGCGTGTCTGTCTGATGTCATGTATCTGTGCATCACGCTTGTACTCCTGTGTCTGTCTGTATTTATACTTCCAACAGGTCAACAGGAAAAAATCCTTTAAATCTGAAAAATATCTAATAAAACTATACTTTTCACACATTTCCCCCATTATTGTATAAAGCTATATAGACCAGGGGTCAGTAGAAGTCCAAGTTCCAACTCAATTGGATGGTTAGAGACTTTAAGCTATAGGCCAAGGGCCATAATCCTGATGGCCTACAAAGTCATGTGCACTGTTCCAACACGCGCGGGGCGGGGGGGGGGAGGTGGGGTTGGGGGGCACCCGCCGCATACACACATAATACATAAACACGTCACACACACGCCCCAGTGACACACACCAACGCACAATTAGCCTTTGCATTCCTGTTCCACCCTGGTTCTCGTTGGCCGACGCGCGCGCCTGTCACAATTCTCCTTGCCGAACCGTTTTCCGATTGGCCAGGGACGCGCCTACGTCGCTTCCCCGAGCGCCATTGGCCGAAAAACTAGGTTAGTGGTGCGACAGGCATGACGATGAAGAGAAACTGGGTCACCGATTGAAAAGCGTTTATGACACGTTTGTGTGGTTGCTATTACATTACATTTCTACCCCACAACGAGGCTCAATGGATAGAGGCGATAGACCCCGTCAAACGTGAGTATAGAACACAAGCCTCATATCTACATGGTGTATGCTGGTTTAACGCAGATATGGTTGAATCCGTTAGATCATATGGAACTGGTCCACGGTGGGTCGGTGGGAGCGTCGATGTTTTCCCCGTGCCTGTGCTGTGCTGCTGTGGTCATGTCAGTGTGGTTTTCTAGAGCAAGGAGGAGGGACATTTAGCGAGAGCTGGCCAAGTCCATTTTCTTGACAGCTTGTTTGTTATATAGCAGGCAAAAGGCTAAACTACTAAACCTGAGCAATAGCTGCGCTACATTGTGTCCCACCACGGGTAAAAGGTGTCTATAAAACGACCACATTCGGGGCTGTATAGCTGTAGTAGCGATGTGTATTACACAAGAGTGTGCAGTGCATGTGGAAGGACGCGCGTGCATTATGTGGGCTCGCCTCGGCTCGAACGAATAAGTCCAGTTATAGGGTGCGCTTGTTGACCATTACTACCAATGCCAGCACTGTGGGCTATGTTGTAAACAGGCCTGGATGGGATGGCTGGCACACGATCTCTCTATCAGACAAGACAACAACAACAACAACAACATCATGATCCACCTCATCCCCGGCTCGTACACGAGAAACAACAAACCGGTTCGAGCTTTCAGTGTGGATCTATTTTAGAGCAATTCTTGTAATGTATTGCAATAATTGCATGTGTAATGCAACATGCAGAACTGAAGAACAGCTAGTGTTTTTAGCCCATGGTTGTGTGTGTGTGTGTGTGTGTGTGTGTGTGTGTGTGTGTGTGAGTACGCAGCAGCGTCTGTCTGTGTCGTACTGTATAGTATAAGTAAATTGTGTCATAGCCCAATACAGTATTGTCTGATGATCATGAATATGTGTCTTAACGTATGATCATAATTTATTCATAAATGAATGTAAATTATGTCGTACAGTAGCCATCATCATGTGTAATATGAAGTGTAATATAGCCTACAGTATGTATGATCATTGTAAATGATGTCGCACATGTAACATCATCAGTCACAATCTTACATCATGTGTCATACAGTGATAATAATGTAATGTGGCATCATTTTTGACAGAATGTGGACACATTCACCCAACAACCAAAGTCAGTACCCGTTTAGTGCAGTCTAGGTTTGTTTACATTATGCTTAATTGCAAACAGTTAACCTATAGTTAGGCTATTGGTTAGTTTTTATGTTTTGTTATTATGTGAATATTGTTGATATACCGTATCTCTTCATAGTTCTAGAACAAGCACAGCATGTGTTTTTGATTCAGATTATTCTTAAACAGTGTGGAAAAACTGCCCTCTTCCACACCAAGAAATATATTCATTTTAACCCAAGATTTGAGCTAATGTTGTTATTGTTGTTAACTTCATAGTACTATAACTACAGCACTATAGTGCTTATCAGCACTAATTAGTTACTTGCCACGAAGCCATAGTGCTGATAAAACGTGTTGTGAGTTCCGTGGGGAATCTGGAGATATGATAAGACGAAGGTGTTGCTTGTTTGGCTGCCAACATTTAAAATGTCTCACCAAGGTATACATTATCAGGTATAACTTTCAAATTTTGTTTCAATTTAAACAGTATATATTTAAATATCATATAGTACAGTTCAGGAGATCGCACACCGAGCACAGTGCTCCCTGTGGCGGTGAACTTGTGTGTTGAATTTGAAGTTGGTGGGGCAAACGGTTCTCGAGTTACGTGCAGGATTACAGATGTACAGTTGTACACACATGTACACACAGAGACGTGGCGCATTTATAGATAGATGTGGTGTAAGAGAACAGTTGACCCAAACTATTATATAAAGTTAATTTATGCTTATGATTATTATGAATATTTCAGTTGGTTGTCCAACTTGTCTATCTCTGCTCTATTATATATTTTACAGTGAGATTGCACCACCATGCATATTCTTGGCTATCCCTGTAGGATATAAATGAAATAAACTTCAAGGATACTAGTTTGGTGTTAGATTTCTAGAATGCATGCTGCAGGATTGATGGCACATCATGTGGAATTATTGTGAGTTTGGCTGTTGATATATAGAGAGCTTAAGATAGTGAACAAAACAAACTGTTTGTCAAAGTCTTTGATGAACGACATCAGCATATGTGTGTTGCCTTGCCTATAAAGTATTATGATGTTTTAATGAATGTGGCATTGCCAGTAGAGAATTGTTCCAAATTCGTCTTTGATTGACTTCACATCATATATGAATCTCTGTGAATGTATACGGGAGCTTATGTTAAAGTTGTACCACTACTAGTAATTGAACTGGAATTGGTTGGCGTTGTCACCATCGCAATTTTACCTTCACGAAACAGTGTACAGTATGTTAGCTATAGCTTCCAGCACAGCACCTTGAGCATATTAATGAATAATATCAAATAATATAGCTGCAAGCAGCGATAAGACAGGACCAAGCCGGAAGGCAATAAGAACCATATGCACAATAAGCAATAGAAACATGGAAGACCATGTAATTGTGACGGGGTCGGTTTTCATTGTGGGGGCAAGGGTTCTTGAAGACTGACTTGAACCCATGACCTTGTGTTCCAAAGGCAAGAGCTCTAATGACTGAGCTATCTGGACACAATCACTTATTACATTGTAAACAGCAAAGTCATTCTGTGTTTTTGATAACAATTGTGTGTGTCCTGGTTTTTGGGATCATTGTCCATTACTACAGTGCACAGTTCCCTGTTCATGTTTTCAGGTACAAACTTCTCCTCAACTGGGATTTCAGATAATGGTCCATAGATTGTGTGTAGAACGTTTCACACGAATTGCTCAAAAAATACAGGCAGATTCAAAAGGGCGGAATATCTGAGGGCGGAGCTTACTGGTCAAAGTCACAGATGTGTTCCCCATGAGTCAAGGAACATGTGGAAACAAGTGCCATGACTTTTGGCCAATCGGAGTAAGACTGGTTTCAGTGCTACAGTATTTGGCATGACCCTCTGCCATACTGTAAAGTTTCAAAAGCATATGAAGCTGCATGTATGTACTGTATATGGGGCAGAAGAATAATTTTCACAAAACAGCAATTTTCATTGGCTCATAAAAACTTAATTTCTTTTCACTTATAATGTAGGGGCCTACTTCTGATGTTTTTGTCCATATAGGTCCAAAGTTCACGTATAGAAGTTTTCGTGCATTTTGAAGATCCTGGGAGGAGATAGATTTGAACTGTTTTTCATATAATTCAAATTGGCGGGTGATTTAAGGGTCAGAGGTCAAAATCACGAATAATAAGGGACCAAGCATTCCCTTCGGGACTGCTTGGTCCCTTAATTATATTGAGTGCAGGCTATACAGAATATGAAGTCCAGCTTGAATCAATTACCCTCTGCAGAGTATTTACAGGGAAGAAGGGGAAACTTGTTTTGTATAGACTAGAGTGGATATTTCTTTACAGGCCTGATTTTAGTTTTGGTCATGTATGCTTGGATCTTATTCTTAGGGTAGAATTTAAGTAATTTTCCATTGTATGTGGTCTTTAATTCAAGTAATGGCTATGTTATAAGTAACCACTTGGCATAATTACTAGCCTATGATAATGATCCTCTTGCTTCAAGTTCACTAAGAAGGACCAACATCAACAATGGTGCTCTGTGAAAAGGTCCACAGCTCTTACAGGGAGGCCTTTTTTTGGCACAACAGTGACAGTGATGTCATTGCCAGGGAGGGAGTCAAGGTGGCCAGGCAGGGTCCAGTGTTTCCAAGATCTTGATCTATGAGGGTCGGTTGATTTATTAGTTACGTTTTGTTTAGCCTTGATGAGCCCTGCCGTTGCTTTAACCCATTCTGACCGGGCACCCATTTTGGTGTTAGCATCATGTTATGCTTTAGCTATTGAAAAATAGCAGATCTACAAGCTCATATCGCGCCACCGAGTGGCGCGATACGAGCTTGTAGGTCTGCTATTTTTGAAAAATTCGAAGAACGACTGACATTTTTAGAATCTGATCTCAGGTCAGAATGGGTTCATCAGACCAGTGTGTTGTGTTGTATGAATCTGATCTCAGGTCAGAATGGGTTAACAATGAACTTGAAATGCCAGAGCGGTGACGGCGACATCGTAATGGGACATTTATCCCTGATGAGGAATGACAACGAACGATGGGCCAATGGGTAGAAGTGAGTTAACCCATTCTGACCGGGCACCCATTTTGGTGTTGGCATCATGTTATGCTTTAGCTATTGAAAAATAGCAGATCTACAAGCTCATATCGCGCCACCGAGTGGCGCGATACGAGCTTGTAGGTCTGCTATTTTTGAAAAATTCGAAGAACGACTGACATTTTTAGAATCTGATATCAGGTCAGAATGGGTTAATCAGACCAGTGTGTGTCCAGTGGAAACCTCGTATGAATCTGATCTCAGGTCAGAATGGGTTAACATTTGCGGGTGTGAGAGAGGAATGTAATGAGTTCCCTTGTCTCCCAGTCCATTGACCAAGTGATGATTTATAATGAGCCGATTTTATATTTACTCACTGGGTGGTTGCATTAAATGATTCACAGAATGACCGATTATATGACTGCCTACTCACTGTCAGAGTAGGAGTTGTTTGTGATGATGTGGAAGACTAAGTGGGTGGTTGAACTTGCTGAATGCATATGCCTACTTCATTGATTGGATCACTGGCCAACCCGATAAAGACAGCTGGTAGAGAGATGGCTGGCTACTGACATACTGAGTGGGCGTAAAATACAAAGCAGGGCAATGAAGAGGAGGATGTTGCTGCAAATTGTCTGGTTGATTGCTGACTGAGTGACGGAAGTCGAATTCACTATAGTTAGTAAGAGACTGCACCTCTACGTAATAACAGTTTATTGAAACGTGGGGAGATGAAAGTGGAACGGGGCGAGGAACCCAAGGTTAGGGCGAGACTCAGGGTGGGGGCCTCGTCTCAGGAGCAGACGGCCATCGTTGCTCTACTTGGGGAGCGGTCTGTCGTCTCTGCTCCGTCAGAAATAGCAGATCTACAAGCTTACAACATGTGTTATTTTTTTTTATAAGCTTGTAGATCAACTATTTCCGCTATTTTGTACATTAAGAAAAATATTTTTTGAAAGTCAGTGATTTCTTTGTATATTTAAGTAAATTGTCATATCTGCCCTGTGTAATCTTTGATTTACGAAACCTAAAAGGTAAACAGAAATACAAATTGTAACCTTCCAATGATCAATGCAAAAAAAAAACACAATTAAGTCGTTAATCGCAATTATTTCCCTGACAATTCATCGTCAACTTAAATTTGTAATCATGACAGCCAGGTGTACGTATGTTGCTGCCAATTGTCTGGTTGATTGCTCACTAAGTGACGGTAGTAGAAGTGGACTAGCCCTGCATGGTGGCGGATGGAAATGAGCTGGTGTGACTGTGACACCAGAGAGACTGCCTGACCCAGTTTCCTCCTCCCCTGCACCAGGTCAGTGTTTAGTCATGACACTGTGTTTTCTCCTTCTAGCCCAGAGCTTTGTCCCAGTAAAACAGTTTGCCGAGCCTTTCCTAACCTACTGCTCCGCAACCTAATTCTTCACCACGGCGCTCAAATGTAGGATTTGTCAACACGCCTGTCTGTCTGTGCGTCCGGGTTTCTCATTACAGATCAAAACGTAACCCACCCAAAATATTGTATTTGATCAAATCCTATAGGGAGATCACTCCTTTGAAAGATTCAGTGATTCAAAAGGAGTTTCTGGCTCCGGAATGCCTTTCATTTCCCCAGGAAGGCTTACGTTTAAGGCTAGGTTATTGAGCTCGATCTCCTACACATGTATTTATCCTATAAACAATTTAATATAGGTCTAGTTTTTCCCACCGATTTTGGAGCTCTGGCTCATGGACTGATGGAGAACCAAAAAGAACTGAACCGGTTCCCATTGGGAATCAGCCGGTGGAAAGGGGGTCATACTGTATGTGACATGCTGCATGTTACAGAATAGTCAGATGACACTGAAAACAAATTTTTGAAACGTATGCGGCTGCCATGCAGGAATGAGACATTACCCCAGGTGAAGGAGTTGAACTATCTCTGTGACTTGTTCACGAGTGAGGATCGGAGGAGGGCCAGGGGCGGTATTGCAGTCGCTGTGCCGCACTGTTGTGACGACAAGAGAGCTGAGCCAGAAGGCTCTGTCTACCGAGCAGTCTTTGTTCCTACTCTCACCTCATGACTGAGGCCTCGTTGACAGCAGAGTGCTGGGCGAGCGCTGGCGCTTTGGCATGGGGGGATCAGATCAACATGGAATGAATTCTGTACTGGCCATATAAGGAGCATGTATGTCTCGAGTGTACAGGGTTTAATGAGGTCAGATCAACATATGGAATGTCAGAACAGGTCAGCTCCATACAGTAGCCTACTGTATATGGAGATCTAAGGGTGGTATAGCGGGACATTCTCTTGAGTGTACAGGATCTTATGAGGGGCCAGTAGGACTGGGCCTTAATTTTCGGGCCTGTTGAGAACTGTAGTTTTCGCCGGGAGCGGCTGTAGGCTACTAATAACTTTGGGGCATGCCCGTCTAGAGTTTGAATGGACAGGTATAAGTCAAAAGGGAGACATCGAAGAGGAAGGATGGATGGGGAAGGATCAACATATGGAATGTCAGAACAGATGTAGAGTTGCTGCATGGCCAATATTGATGACATTGATGACATATGGGGGCTTGCCTGGGGTGACCAACCAACCAACCAACCAACACACACACTGACGGGAAATGCGCGGGACATAAGCTTTCGTTTGAATAAAATCAATTGAAAACCTAAAATGATCAAGAATAAAATCCTGTTTTTAGCCTTAAGGCCCAAACCGCACCAATGCATCTCCTTGCAACAGAACAGTTTTAAGGACATTGCAACTGCCATTGGGGACAATGATTTCATGCAACTGCATGAAACTACTCGCAACCGTTTGATTGCAAGGAGTTGCATGGTGAATCATTGGTGCGGTGTGGGCCTAATTTATTGAGCCATTATGACTGACAAAAGTAGTAGAACAGACTCTGTTCATTGGATATGACTTGATGCATGCAGGCCACATGCTATGTTACCAACCTGTCACTTATTTAATGACTAAAATAATGAGGGAAACAATCAGCCATTCACACTGAAAAACTCTTTGAGCAATGAAAACTTGATTTAATTTAATGAAAGCAATGGTCTTCTCAGCTCTACCTTAAAGCCTCACTATGTATCCCAGGGCTTGACATTAACACCTTGAGGGCCCGGGCCTATTTAATCCATTAATAAAATGTGCGCCTCTACCTCTAGGCTTGCTGACGATGGATCAGTTTTCATAGCACTAATGGGCACATGACCGTGCACTTGAACTTGACGGTGATTTACGTCATGGTCCCGATGGTGTTAACTTTTTGAGGCACTTGTCCTTCGGACCTTCGGACAAGTACATTTCCCATTCACTTGTACGGGCACACAAGTCACTTGTCCGGAGAAGGGGTCATCAACATGCAGGCTTGTGATGGACATTTTCCTCAAACTAAATGTTTGCCACGGACATACAAAATGAGTGGTCAATAATATTACCATAAATACTAAATGCATACTAGTCCAGTAGACACAATGAAGAAAAGAACACAGTTCTTAAAGCGGTGTTTTAAAACACTTTTTTTTTTCAAGCAACGTGAACACGTGAAGTGGTTTTGAAAGAAGCATGTTACGGTTTCCTCAACCCTTTGTACAAAGCTGAGAGGGAAGGGAGTAAGAGGCGTAAATGGAGCAATTTGTAATTCACAAAATTACTTTAATAGTCAAGTGTATAATGGTTACTATTTCCATGGCCATCTCTGTACTTTTGTCTACTTTCTACTTCAACTTCTTCAATAGAAATATATTGAGGTAATTGCTTTGAACTTTTCAAAGCATTAAAGACAATCAGAGACAGTGGCAAGAATTGCGCAGTTGAGACGAATAACCATTAGTCCATATACTAATGATCCATAATGTATAAATCATGGATAAGTGGTCAGGACAAAAAGGCCTTTTCGGGGAGGGGTCAGAATAAAAAAAAACCTTTCTCACATGCATAAATTCATGCCAGCCTTGCCTGCCTCTGAATGACAGGACATCAAATCAAATCAATTTGTATATCACATTTACATTGACCGAAGACAAACCAAAGTGCTGAACAAGAGCATGTAAAAAAACTAAACAATAAGTGACATAAAAGTAAAAAAGTGAAAGCAGAAGACGAGGATGTTGTAACGTTGTTGAGTGAAATAATTACATTGTTGTCATGCACATAGTCTAGCCCATTCTGGACGGGAACCCCTTTTGGTGTTTTAACTAAGCATTATGTTATACTTTAGCTATTGAAAAAGAGCAGATCTACAAGCTCATAGCGCGCCACTTGGTGGCGCGCTATGAGCTTGTAGATCTGCTATTTTCTTTGAATCGTGAAAATGTGGCACAAATCTTTGAATATAATATTCTTTCAGAGGACTTTTTATTTATTTCGACATCAGGCCTAAACGGGCTAGAGTAGACCATGCTCTGTCAAATAGGTCATTATTTATGACCTCGTTGAATATATAACTTAAAGCTACAATTTGTTCACCACCTTCTAAACAAAAACAAACCAATTACAGTACAGGTATTGTACATGAAGCTTTATTTTTATGTGTGCAGTGGGCACCGTCTCTAACATGTAGCTTTGTGTGTCCCTATGTCTGTTTTGGGTACCAACAGGTTCACAGCTTCACACTGCACAGGTGCATGATGGGAAGCTGAGTTTTTAGTGTTTTCAGCATGTCTGGGGCTGGGCCTATACGTGTTGCTGTTGAGCTTCACACTGAGTACTGAGTACATCAGTATAGTATAACAGCTAGAAATGCACTCTATCGAGCTGCCAACTTGTGCCATGCACACAAGTTGCACGCAAGTACTGCCCTCCCAACTTGAAACCTATCTTAGTTACGTCACCATCAACATCAATTAGGGACCACCGAGGACAGGCCTACATACACATACATACCATACATACCACTCAGTCACTTCACACAGGTGTGATTGGAGGTGCCCTGCATGGTGCATACAACGCATACATGCAAAGTGTCCGCAACACATGGAAAGCTGCTCAACTGCTCCATTCCCATTGAAAAGCATGGGCAGAATTCAGAGTCAGAGTTCAGTGTGACTGTATACTATAGGCAACCTTACTTAGACCCCAAGAAAATGTCTTTCAGGAGGGTGAAGGCAAAGTTGGGTTTGAAGGAATAGCAAACAGCAGAGACGTCTATTTTAGACAGCAGGTTGAAAGTGGGCTCAGTGCTCAGTGAGATGTCAAAGAAAAAACATCACGAGCTCAGTGAGTCACACAATATTTTTGCAGCACAACACCATATGAAATAGAGCTGAAGTAGTTAAGAGACTTGCTCAGGGTCACTTCCACTGACTGGCGTATCAAACGGAGGACCTTCTGATTCCCTGATGACCATGCATGTACCGAGCCACTTCAGTCCTTTTGTATTGATATTCGGGATAATTCCAATTGTTTTGTTGTACAAGAAGGTATTTAGGCCGACTGTGGCTCAAGAGGTAGAGCAGGTCGTCCAATGATCCAAGGGTCGGCGGTTCGAATCCCGGCTCCTCCTGGCTACATGTCGAAGTGTCCTTGGGCAAGACACTGAACCTCAAATTGCTCAGATGTGCTGGTTGGTACCTTGTATGGCTTCCTCTGCAATGTGAAGTATACATAAACCTTCTCCATACTTTTCCATCAGGGTCCTAATTGCTCTCCGATCTGTCCTCTTTCTTCCCTCTCTACAGGTAAACTAAACACACAGGTGACTCTGGGACCAAATCGTACCAGGGCAAGACAGTTCAAACTGGATGGAACGTGATCAAACCAGCCTGAAAGCAAACGGCAGTGGATCAGGTCAGACTGATCCAAAAGATACCAGGCCAGACCACAGGGCCTGTTTCCGTTTCCTAGCCAGGTAGCTCAACCTTCTAGTTTTACTTTGTTTTATTCCTTTTTGCAGATTAATTCAGACAGGCAGTTCAGTCAAAACAGTTCCATATTTGTAGATATTTGCTATTTTCACTAGTTTGGATCCAGGGGAGACATCAAATGTCTGTTTTGGGTCTCAAGCTAAAGAGTTTTGGAACCACTGGTCTAGGGCTTAAATCTGACTGACCGTATTTTGTTCCATCCAACACGTTATGACCTTAATGTAGAGTTAAAATAACACAAATGGAAAGATTACATGTTATT
Source organism: Protomyctophum bolini (assembly GCF_963924005.1). NCBI lineage: Eukaryota > Metazoa > Chordata > Actinopteri > Myctophiformes > Myctophidae > Protomyctophum > Protomyctophum bolini. The sequence goes on from NC_137865.1 coordinate 46,008,008, forward strand.
ACTAACCAAAGTTGACTTTACAGCAGCTGCATAGGAATAGGGAAACCTTATCACTTCAGGGAGGTCAAAGCCAAAAATGACAAACAAAAACCATACTCAAAAATCAGACCCATTTGAAGTGAATGGTGCTGTACTGTACTGTACTGTACTGTACTGTACTGGCTCTACTGGCCACTTTAGCTGACGCACACGCACGCGCACACACACACACACACACACACACACACACACACACACACACACACACACACACACACACGCACATGGCTAGCACCACTCAAAAAAGAATATAACTAAACTACACCAACCCAAACAAAAATAATAATCTAATCCCCCTAACTAAACGGGGGACTAAAATAAATGGCACCATACCCCTACAAACTCAAAGCTGCCATTGTTTTTACTTAGACTATACGTATTAAAGCCATCTTAAGCACTAAGCACAAAGCATGAAGATATATGGTATACACAACCTACAGACAGAGTACAGACACAGCAAACAGGAAAAAGTATGGGTTCAGCACAGTAGGGGGGTGATGGATGGCAAAAGAAGAAAGTGGAGCAATGTTCTTTTCAGGGTTTTATGCTAGCTGGTTGATTGAGGAATGAGCCCCAGGTGTGTCCCCAGTCTCCACACACCACTCCTCCAATCTCCTCTGCCACTTGAACCCAATCACTGAAACCATTACCACAGTGGCGCTCGGAATGTGTTACTGTATACAGTATGTACTTATTAACTTAACCCATTCTGACCTGAGATCAGATTCATACGAGGTTTCCACCGGACACACACTGGTCTGATTAACCCATTCTGACCTGAGATCAGATTATAAAAATGTCAGTCGTTCTTCGATTTTTCAAAAATAGCAGACCTACAAGCTCGTAGCGCGCCACTCGGTGGCGCGCTACGAGCTTGTAGATCTGCTATTTTTCAATAGCTAAAGCATGACGTGATGCTAACACCAAAATGGATTCCCGGTCAGAATGGGTTAACTACTTTTGCTACAAATCCATAGTCTCCAAACACAAAGTGTCTTTAGGCATAAGCCTGCAGTACTAGTCTTATATTTCTTGTCAGCGTCTCTGAAAGTGGTTCAGCTGACACAGAAGTGGGTCAAATTCAGTTGGAAAAATATCACGAGTCACTTGCGTTACTTTTTGTGCGCTGAAATACGGGAATTGGAACACACAAGATATCTTCACAATCCCGCTATCATATGGCTGGCCTATTTCTTTTGACAAAAAACTATGTCATATTTCTATAGGCGCTGTGACTGAGACAAAAGTTTCCTTCCTGTTCTCACTCCCTCACCGTTTGGAATCCACATTTGACCTACATTGCATGAGGTTTTGCCATGTGTATGTGTTTCCTTCTTTATACTATAGCTTTGATTCATTTATTTAATTGGAAATAAAATAAAATATACACAGTAAATTATTTAACCAATTTGCATTCATCCTAATATTATTATTTCATGGTTTTGACAATTGTTTTTTATAACCATCTCTTTGTGATCCGCAGTTGTGGGCTCTAGAGTTGGATGGAAGGAGATGATTTTAATACAGATGCTGTGATGAACATCTGTGGTGAGTGTGAAAAAACACGTCTCTGACATTAGGTTGGGATTCCTCTTTTCCTTCTCCCCAGTACTCTACATTGTGTTTAGAGACTAGACAACAGTAAGTAGTACTCTACCTTGTGTTTAGAGACTAGACAACAGTAGTACACTACAGTGTGTTTAGAGACTAGACAACAGTAGTACTCTACATTGTGTTTAGATACTAGACAACAGTAGTCCCCAGTACACTACATTGAGACTAGACAACAGTAGTCCCCAGTACACTACATTGAGACTAGACAACAGTAGTACACTACGTACATTGTGTTTAGATACTAGACAACAGTAGTCTCCAGTACACTACATTGAGACTAGACAACAGTAGTACACTACGTACATTGTGTTTAGATACTAGACAACAGTAGTCTCCAGTACACTACATTGAGACTAGACAACAGTATAGTCCCCAGTACATTACAGACATAGTGAGACATAAGACTATACCTCCAGTCCCACTCACTTCATTCCAACCCCTGCAGTGAGTCAATGCCAGGCGGTACACGTACGTTCAGTGAGTGAATGACTAGGGCTGTCACGATTACACTTTCCCCCACCCCACCCCCCGCTTTTTTTCATTGATAGATTTACAGTAAGTTGACAGGAAGTGGGGAGAGAGATGGGGGGATGACACGCAGCAGGCTGGGATTACCACACGCTACGCCAGCCAGCCCCCAAGCCATGATTACAAATTTAAGTTGACGATTAATTATAATTATCACACAAATAATAGCGATTAGCGTTTTAATTGTGTTTTTGGCATTGGACATTGGAACGGATGAATAAAGAATACATTTCTGTTTGCCTGGTAGTCATATACTGCACAGGGCAGATAACTGAAATATACAAAAGAAATTACTGACATATTCATTATTTTTATACTTAAAAAGTAAACAGGTATAGGCTTTAGTTCCGACATACTATACTACCTGCCTCAAACCCTAACCTGACCATAATCGCAAAGCACGGGAGCAGCGCATGTTCGACCGCATGTCCGACCGTTGTTTCCGCATGTCGGACCTTTGGTGTGTCGGATCTGCGTGTGCATCCCGTTTCAACGTGGAAACGATTACGACAAAATAATTGCGATTAGACGCTTATGTAATAACTGTGACATCAGGCCTGTGAGAGTGACAGGAGGTGTGTGTCGCAGATGATCTGATGGCAGACCAAAGGATGGATATCTCATCTACGATGACCGACTTCATGTCCCCCGGCTCCACCGACATCATCTCCAGCTCCATCAGCACGCCGGGCATGGACTACTCCCGCAAGAGGAAGGGGAGCACCACAGACTATCAGTGCGGACACACACACACACACACACACACACTGTCGTACACATGCACACACACATGGCTGTCACGATTACAAATTTAAGTTGACGATTAATTTTTACACAAATAATTGTGTTTTTTGGCATCGAACATTGGAATTAAATGTTCCAATGAATGGAATACAAATTTCTGTTTGACTTTTTTCATGTGTGATAAACAAGAGGGGGTGGGGATTTACTTTATCCCTATGTGTTATCAATTAATTTTCCCCGTGCACCCCCCAGCAAATTGACCTCTGCACGCATCTATGGCTTAAATTTGTAAAACGCAAAGACAGTCTCATTGAATACCATTTTAAGAATACACATAACCACTGTACTTTAAAAGTGATCAATCGTTGTAATCAATATAACATCACAGGTGTTTGTACATTATTCAACACCCTTTGGAGTTCATAAATGATTAAATTGGCCAATAATGTGAAAACAAGAAGCTGATCAGCACATTAACTGTATTTTGTCTTTGCAGGATCGATGGTTTCCAATTTGAGTAAGTATGAAAACTTCTTCATAATAAATGATTTTATTCCAATTGTTAATTTTGTTTTACATTAAAATAGCAAACGGAACCACATAATTGCAATCTCTTAAGTCTCTAGACATGTTAAGACATTTTAGACGATGTTTTCAGTTGTATCCCTTTTTTTTTAATCCACAATAGCGACATGGACCCAGATAAGGATAAACTGGGAAGGTAAGCGGGCCACCAAGTCAAGTCAAGTCTGCAGGGAAACCACATGTGGATTCTCTGCGCTGTCCTTGATCTCCTGTATATACACTATCCTCACTCATTCTAGTCGCTATAGAGCAGATTTGATGGGAGGAACTTGGGGAAACACCCTCAGACGCACATGGTGTCTCTTTACATCGGGCGTGAGCAGTGACATGACGTCACCGTTTCCCCTCAAATTTGCATGTTTACATGGAGACGGGAGGTGGAGATCTTTCAAAGATTTCCACTCTGGACTGGAAGGGGGTTTCACTTTCTTGCGGTTTCAACCCCCCAAAAACTGTGTTGCCGTCTAAACTGATATTTTATTTTGCCGTTTTCTCCAGAGACCGTTGTCATCTAAACCTGCCCTGGCCAGGCCTGTTTGTTCCAGGTTCTCAGAGTCATAGTATCAGATTGCACAAAATATGGCTTGAGCGCATGGTGGGATCCCTTGTTACTTACTGTAACATTTGGGGGAAAGAAAAGATAATATAAGCACACGTTTTTAAGATAGACTTGCCATAGTCAAGACCTAAACCCCCTTTTTTTTTATCCGAAATTAGACAGAGCAGCATGAATTTTGGATTAGTTGTTGTTTCCCCTTGTAGTCAGGGAATATTATCAGTATTACCAGTCAAATCTGGGAATACATTTCTTACCAAGAATTTTCTTCACCAATGTGTTTGTAAAGGTGTCTACTAACATATCCCACATTGGTTTATATTAAACCACCCATAGGGACATTTTTGACAGCTGCTGAAAGTGGGGGTACCATACAACCATTATAAGGCAAAATGTTCTAAATTTCATTATGCTTTAAGTAGCATGTGACGTGTCGAACTAGGCGGTTCTGAATCCATTCCAAGCATTTGTTTTGCACGAAAAACACTCCTCCGAAAAACGGCCATAGACACGTGCCCAAATGTGCTGACCTCATCACATTTGTGACGACGGCTATGGCCATTTTTAGCCCAAGGAGTGTTTTTCGTGCAAAACTAATGCTTGCAAGGGATTCAGAACCGCCTAGTTCGACACGTCACATGCTACTTAAAGCATAATGAAATTTAGAACATTTTGCCTTATAATGGTTGTATGGTACCCCGATTTTCAGCAGCTGTCAAAAATTCCCCTAGGTTGGTTGAATATAAAAGAAAACTCTTGGTAAGAAATGTATTCCCAGGTTTTATTAATATCCCCTGACTATTGGGTATTCCCTACTTAATCATGTGAGTGAGAAGTTCAGACTCATTTGCGTCACTGGTGACGATGACCACAGTTGGGTGTAGACCAAAGACATTACATGGTTGCATAAGCTGTGTTTTGTTTATTCAACAAATAGGGCTGGTTATAGGACAGTGTGTTTCCCCCCCCCCCCCATTTGCCGTGGCTCCAATTCCCACAGAACGGCCTATTAAAATCTACTCTGACCCATATGTATGCTGCCATTAATGTCTGGGCCTGATAATGCGAGATTTGATCTCTTCTTCTGATTTGTCTTATTTTTGGAATGCACTCGGTAACCTCTCGTTTGTTTCTTTTCAGTGACCAACAAGGCCGCATAAAGAATGCCAGGTATCAAACCTCTTTCCGTACCATTCTCTCTCTCTCTCTCTCTCTGTCCACCTCTCTTTACACGCTGCTTCTGCATCGTACAAACACACAGTATGCCCAGCACACACATATCCTCTCGCTAATCTCCTCTGAATGAATTAAATGTCACTCTGTCTGATTAGAGACAGAGAGAGCTTTGTGAATGCTAATAACTAGAAACTTTATACAGGGGAATCTACAGATCAGACTACCGGTACTACTATGTGGCTCAAAGCTGCCGCTGCCTGTGAGAGCATGGCTGATGGCTGGCTAATCACAAACGCGTATTCTTGTCTGTGTAAAGGACCCCCTCTTTCATGCCCATCAGTCTATAGCCTATACTGTAGTAGGTAGTCTGAAGGTAGCCTCACCAACCAAGGTTTACTTTAGATAGAGAGAAGGATGTGTTTTTTTACATTTACGAAAGGACAGGCTGAACTCTTGGAATGGCAGCAATTTCTTGGCACCTTGCCGATGCCGACTGACATATAACGCTACTGTACGCGATGGATAATTGAGAACATTTGTCCTTTTTACAAGGATCCCAGGCAGCAGCTCACGGCTAATTCCATCACCTTGCTTTCCGACAGAGTAGTTTATTGGTTCTTTTCATTTACATTGTAGGAACCATTTTGTATTTGTTCCGTGTTGTTTTCTTTTGCTTTTTTAATATTACGTGGCCAAGCCTTTTTTGTGTCCTGAGCTACAGTATGATTAAACTTGGCTGCTGTGCTGAGTGGTGGGGAGGGCGTGCCGTGCCGTGTGTGCTAGGTTTACAAACATGTTTCTATGTACTGTACACAAATACTGTACTATTTACATAACAAGTTGGCAGAAAGGAAAAAAGGGTAGCCGGCACCCACAGAGTATCTTCGAATCTTTTTAATCTGCGTTGAAAGAGCTGTCTGGTTATCCACTATAGCCATTCACTTGTTTGAGTCGCCTATGCATGAATATTAAGATAGTTATCAAAATCCAGCTGCACCTAAGAGGATGTACTTTGTTCCAGGGCAAATGTGAGTAAAAGAGTAATTGGAATGTGTAATCAAAAGATGAGCAGTGTTTTTTTTTTTTTCGCTCCTGATATTGCGTGTGCTGCCAATTGAGTGGATGACAAAATGAAAAGGATGAATGGAATTGACTTAACGCAAACAGTTAAAGAAGGGATGAACTTAAAAAATTCACCAATGTTGAGTGAGGTTAAGAATGTTGAACTTTTAAATAATGGTGAGGTTTCAACCTGCTTTAAATACATTGAGTACATTGACCTCTGTACATCTGTTGAAGAATCGGTGTGAGACAAAACGTCTAATATAATTTGACAAACGACTGCTGATGTGGGATGAGGTCCAGCATTCGGTGTGTCGCGTCAAATCGTTCCTCAAAGCCAGCTCTTCCTGGCTTGCGCTAAAATCATGGCTTGGAATCGCAGGAATTAAATCTCATGTTAGTGAAAGGATATCAGCCGATGGCCATTTGTTTAACACCTAGAACAAAATCAACTCAACAGCTCTGGAAAAGTGTGACACCCTACTCCTGAATTAACACCTTTAGATCAATTAAATATAATAAGCAAAGGCATAGCCTTGGTGCAAGGTCTAACTACGCTTGCTTTTTAACAGTACAGCCAGCAGATGGTGCTATTCAGTCCAGTCCAAAGTTATTGCTATAACTGTATGTCCTTCAATTGCAATGGCTGTCACCGTTTACCAAATGTATTCGTATGAAGAAATACGTTTGATGCTTATTACACAACAGCAAAGATGTTCTCTTTATACCCATCTAAGTAAAATGCCAACATCACGAGTTTTAGACTTCACTACCAGTCCTTAATCAGGGTTTTTAAAAGAAGATTTTGTGGACTTTTTTGAGGCCTAAGAAAGGATTAGTCTCAGATCTCATCTCCGGAGATATCCAAAATCCCAGGGCCACAACGAAACCCTTCCACAGCTGGTTTGCTGGAAACATGCCACACCAACATTTCGCTGCTTCTAACTGTATGAGTGAGACACAAAATAAACCCCTATATTTCATCACCGTCATAGCCTCAGAACTCATGTTCCATTACATGATCATCGTCCTCGATGCTAAACCTCAACATGCTTGTCGTTGATTGGACAGAGAGGCCCACAGTCAGATCGAGAAGCGGCGCCGGGACAAGATGAACAGCTTCATCGACGAGCTGGCGTCCCTGGTGCCGACCTGCAACGCCATGTCCCGCAAGCTGGACAAGCTGACCGTCCTGCGCATGGCTGTCCAGCACATGAAGACGCTCAGAGGTCAGCAGGGGCCCGTAGACTAAAGCCAAATTCCAATACCCAAAATCTCGGCCACTCGCTCACTCACACTCGCTCACTCCAGCATGGAGGTGTTACAGTGAAATTGGTGACTTGCTGAAATATGTGACAATCGTCTAGAGACTCTAGACAATCGCATAACGTCAGTGTCCGAATATAAATCGTTGAAGTTTGTTTATTAGCAGAGTTCAATCTAGCGGTATTCAGGCCACATATTTAAAGACTTCCATGTAAGTTGTGTGAAGTCCACAAGATGGTAACATATTTCAACAGCTCACCAATTTCACCATAATTTGGCATTCTGGAGTGAGCGAGTGTGAGTGAGCGAGTGGCAGAGATTTTGGGTATTGGAATTTGGCTTAGGGGTGGGTAAATATACGACTGAGGGAAAGACTCATTACACCTCTAAAAGAATGAATAACTATCACTGCTAACTGTGATAAGTCTGCTGTGGCGTGTTTTTTTAACAACACATTTCCACGCCATACCCGTCTCTCCAGACGGGTTACAAAAGGTTATCTCTTGACCGCCACACCCGTAAATAAGACGGGTTACGACACCCGTTTACGGCAGGCCTCTTACGGCTAAATCTACAGTAGCTACTTCAGCCACATCCGGGATAACATCCGGTCCGTCGCTAAATGTGCTCTGCTGCTATAAATCGCTGGGCGCTATGATCTAATCTGGATTAAATAACCCCGGGTGTTCGGGGGGTGTTAAAGATCTGTGTCCTATCCCTTCAGTTGAACTGACCCAGAATGTGAAAAATAGCCATTGAGCAAAATGTTTGTTTGGTCCTCAGGTGCAGCCAACCCATACACAGAGGCCAACTATAAGCCTTCCTTCCTTTCAGACGATGAGCTGAAGCATCTGATACTAAGAGTGAGTTCAATATGCATGATACACTGGGAAGGAGTTTATACATCAGAATATTGTATTGACACTCAAGAATCAGTATAACCAGCCTGGGCCGTGGCTCAGCGCTCCAGGCTGTGCTGCGGGTTCGCCTCCCGATCCCGACGGCTCTCACTGCATGTCACCCCCCCCATCTCTCTCCCCATTTCCTGTCAGCCTACTGTCTATCCCTCCATAAAAAATAAAAAAAAACTATTGAATAATTACAAGGACGTGAAAGCTAAATACATTTTAATTCGACTTAAATTCATAGTTCACAACAAACGGAATTAAATCACGATATTAAAACACGATATTTACCAAAAAAAGTGATCAAAAGTCAACATCAAAATGTACATCCTACATCCATACGTGTGTGTGTGTGTGTGTGTGTGTGTGTGTGTGTGTGTGTGTGTGTGTGTGTGTGTGTGCCTGCATAGCGGATAGGATGGATGTGTGGATGCGGAAGGTCTTGCAACAATTAAGACAATTGAAATTTAGAACATTTGTTCTCAAACTTGGGTCACTAGGCAGTAAGCAGGGTTGGTTACGCATTCAATGTGCATAAAATCTTTTAAACAAAATCTTTGAGGAAAGCTAAGGAGACTTGGCACAAATCTGTGAGTGTTGGCAGTTGGCAGATATAATTACACCACAATGATGTCACGACACTTGACAGTGGTTCATTCTATCCAGACTCCATTGTCAATGTGTCATCACATGATTCAGAGCACTGACAGAAGGAGGTATGATGTGCCTCCTGGCATGAGATTTCTCTTTTTCTACAGTAGCTCATAAATGTTTTCAGTTTCGCGTTTCCTCAGCCGACGGCTGTGTGTGGCCTGTCTGCATTGCTTCAAAATGTTGCCACTATGTTAGCCATGATTCATGACTCTCGTATTCATACGAGAGTCATGAAGTAACTGCACCCTGTTTTTGGCGAACGCTACATTTACAAAGAATTAAAATATATAAACATTCGCATTTCAAATATAAAGTACTCGCAATTTGTCCCACGGGTGTTAGTTAGTTGCAGCACCAGCGATTAGAATTTCTGCATCCCGCGTTGTTTAATAAAAAGCATTTTTATCCGAGCTGTTATTTTGCCATTGGCTTTCAACTACGCGCCCCTATCGGTCGGGAGGAGGGTGGCACTCGGTGTGTTCGATATAGGTACGCTGACCGCCCTGCCAATACAGAGTAATAGGCGAGTGCGCTCCCGGTGTGCAACTGTGGATTTCCCAAACGAACCCCGTTTGAAAAAAGTAGCCGGGGCGCTCGGATAAAAATGCTTTTTATTAAACAACGCGGGATGCAGCAATTCTAATCGCTGGTGATGCTACTAACTAACACCCGTGGGACAAATTGTGAGTACTTTATATTTGAAATCTGAATGTTTATATATACGGAAATCTTGTAAATGCAGCGAGCGCCAAAAACAGGGTGCAGTTACTTCATGACTGTCATGATAATCATCATGGCAGTCATGTTTCAGGGCTATCACTATGTAATCGCTATAACAGCTATAGCTGTCATTTTATGAAAATAAAAAAGGCCATAATAATATGTATAATGCAAAAAATATATAATGATCTATTAATATCAGTTATAGACTCATTAGACATTTTCACAGCAAAACATTGTAACAACACGTCAATCTTGTAATCCTTGTAGTGGATTTTTTAATGAAAGAAATTTGTATTTATTAACTACTGCATTTACTGTGGTTTATGTAGGCTGCTGATGGTTTCCTGTTCGTGGTTGGATGTGATCGCGGGAAGATCCTTTTTGTCTCAGAGTCAGTCTACAAAATTCTCAATTACAGCCAGGTAATTATCACCACAACCACACAATGATTGTTGGAAATAGTTTGCTTCATCAAGCTCTTCTCATCAACAATGTTTCCTCTTTATATCATAATTTCTCTTCCCTTTCTTTGTTTTCTTGGAAAGATAACACAATGGGAACTATGCACAAAATTAATTTCACTCACTTTTCTCTACCTGGGACGTGACAATAAAGCCGATTATGATTCTTCTATTTCCTCTTGTTTTTGTCGTCCGTCACCCTCCCCAGAATGACCTCATAGGCCAGAGTCTGTTCGACTACCTTCATCCTAAGGACATTGCAAAGGTCAAAGAGCAGCTGTCTTCCTCCGACACAGCCCCACGCGAGAGGCTCATAGACGCTAAAAGTAAGCATACACGCAACATACACACATGGAAAATGTTTTCTAGATTTGATTGAAACATGGCTGCACAGTGTCACTCCTACGCCACTCTGGCCCTTTTCCACCAAAATAACTTTGGTTCTATAGAACTGGTTCCGTTCTAGATTCATGAAACCTTTGGTGCTTTCACGGAACCGAACCGGCAGCCATTCTTGGGGGGTTTCAGTTTCGAACCAACTATTAGCGTTATGAACCAATTCATACTCTGAACTGGTTCAATGTTAGACGGGAACAAATAAACGAACCAGTTCAACCCCAATGGAAAAAGGGGCCCGTTTGAGATCAATAATTGGCCTCTAAATTAGCCGCATCAATGACGAATTGTCAATCCCAGCATTTGTAGCTCACAATGCACGAAACGATGCTTTGATAGTAATATAATCAAAAAGGTAATTGATTAAAATACGATAGAATAGACTTTGACTGTAAATGTACTACATCTCCAGCTGGCCTGCCGGTGAAGACGGACATCACCCCGGGTCCGTCCAGACTCTGTTCTGGAGCCAGACGGTCATTCTTCTGCAGGATGAAGTGCAACAGACCCTCGGTCAAAGTAGAGGACAAGGAATTCCCCTCCACGTGCTCCAAGAAGAAAGGTACATAATATCTCATTGGAACTCAACCAACTTCTGCCATACCCACGCCTCCCAAGACTTCCCCTGTACTGCCCGTACTCATGCGTTTGCATTGTCTTTGCATGAAAATCATGGATTTGTTCCTGCTTATCTGACAGAATATCTGTACCAATATGGAGCCGCGTGGAACAACTCCATATCACAGTGAACCCACACGGTTTCTTCAGGAACTGTACTTTCTAGTTTGGCATTGGCTGATCGACGCAGATCCAAATGACCATATCAGTTCTCTATCGATCTCCATTTTATCTATATACTGTAGCTGTAGCACAACAACAAAACTAGTTTCTGATAATATTAAAACAAGACACTGTCTAGTACAGTAGGTGCAGAAGTGGGAATGAGCCGTCATGACCTCGCCGTTGACCGAGTTGCACACCGATAAGGTGGGAGTCTGTGAGAACGTATACATACACACCAATAAGGTGGGAGTCTGTGAGAACGTATACATACACACCGATAAGGTGGGAGTCTGTGAGAACGTATACATACACACCCATAAGGTGGGAGTCTGTGAGAACGTATACATACACACCCATAAGGTGGGAGTCTGTGAGAACGTATACATATGTTCACTCAGCCCTGTGTTAACCTAACCGTAACCCCTAAACTGATTGATTGCTTGATTGAATACTTTTATTGGCAGAAATATAATCAGTACAGGCCGGGTACAGTCAAACAGAAAGGTAATCAGTCTTCCAAAGGGATCACTGAAAAAAAAAGTCCTTGCGGTCTTGTTTCCATTCAGGTCCTGGGTATTCATTCATAATCATGACATGCCGGGTTTGCCAGGGATTTGCATTTTCTGAGGGATGGAGTCAGGGCATTCCACATTTGGGTGGCAGTGTGCTGTAGAAGGAGAATTTGCCCATGTTTGTTGGTGGTACCAGATCGTTGTTCTCTCGCTTCCTCCTGTATTGTGGCTGTGAGAGTCGCTCACTTTTTTTTAGGTCGTTTGTCAGGTATGCAGTACAGAGTACAGGGTACAGAGGGTACAGAGTACAGGGTACAGAGGGTACAGAGTACAGGGTACAGAGGGTACAGAGTACAGGGTACAGAGGGCATAGAGGGCGAAGCTGCATTTACTTAAATGTCAGTCCCAATTTCAACTCTGCTTAACTCTGTTTTCTACCCGGGGGCCACCCTAGACTATCAAAATGGGTTGCAACAAGATGGGTCATGATGGGCCCCAGACCGAGGAGTAGTGAAATTAGTTTGTTTTGGGACTGTTCGTAGCTTGGTCTTTAGTGACATAGAGATGTTTGAGAACCAAGAGGTGCAAGCATAGTCAAAGTAGGGCTGAATAAGGGCTCCCGCTATAAGCCCTAAACTGAGGGAACATATAGGGCTGAGGGAACATAGGCATGAATCTGAATTGGTTATAATCTATTTAGAAACTACACATGGTACGTGACAGTGAAAGCAAATTATAGACTATGTTGAGCCGATGACGTAAATGTTATTTCTAAACATATTTCTGCCCCTGAATACTTTTTTTTTTTACAAACTAGCCGTAAATATGAAATGGAATATTGAGCAACGGCAAGACCAAGTACGTTTCACTTAAAAGGCTATCAGAAACAATGTTCACAGTTAACATCGGGGCAGCAGAGTTGTGAAACTGTCTGCAGGGTCGGACTCGTCAGCCTCCCCCCTTCTCTCTTCCACTGTTACTGAATGTCTGAGTTTCGCAAGCGAAACAACAGGGGTAAGGGGTTGAACACTATGGCAGGTAAATAAAATGTTGGGGCATGTGGAGTTTGCTTTGGAGTTGCCCAAACTGCAAGTGCAGATTTGAGTGAGGAGTCGAGCTATAAACACAACACGGGATATAGCTATAAACACAACATGAGATCACGACACTGGTATCGGTATTCAGTATCGATATCGTCTAACGCAGAAATGGAGGGATCGGGATCGGATCGGAAGAGGAAAAAGTGTATCGGGATATTGGGGACATACCTAGACGTAAACTAACCATTGTAACCAATGAAATCAGCACCATAGTTATGGGACGTAATGCCTCAGTGTTACCCTTATCAGTGTCAAGAGTTTAACCCATTCTGACCTGAGATCAGATTCATACGAGGTTTCCCACTGGGCACACACTGGTCTGATTAAAAGGGAAGTGAAAGGCTGTTTCACCATCCGTTCTCTGTGGTCTTGCAAGCCTCTACTATACTGTCTAATGTTTCCAGTTTCAAAACCCAGCCCAGTCAGACTTTAGTATCTATAATATGGCGGGGATACAATCTCCTATTTTAAACAGCTGGTGGTGGCACAAAATTTGTGCCACCAGCTGTTTAAATTGAGATGTCAATTTGCAGTTATATTTAATATAACTGCAAATTGACATCTCAAAACAGGTCACTTTCTTCTGTTGTCAATGTGTAGCAGCAGCAGCAGCAATGAAAATGCGATGATTTTCTTTTTTTTTCTCAACAAAACAAATTTCTTCACCAAATTGTGTTTTTATTAGCAGCTGCACCGGGTGGCGTCCGTCAGAGCAACGAGTCGAGGCTGAGTTTCATTATACACATAATTCTTAGTATAGCACATACAACACTTGTTTTCAGGAGGCGAGCGTGTGCGGTAGAAATGGCTTCAAGAAATTCTTGAGGGAAAAAAAACTACATTCTCTCCCATTTTGTGTTGCTTTGCATCTTCACCCCATCTCTGTTGTGTGACTGTGATTTCAACATTTCATCCAGAATCTTTTTCCTTTCCTACTTTTTTCCTCGAGTGCAACATGAGCCAGGAATCACAGTTCAGTTAGCATAGGAGCATTTCACGACCAAGGAAGTAGGCCACTTTAGACACTGTTGTGTTCATTTGACTTTTAGTTAACCGCACACATAAAAAGAACAATAAACTTATGGATCATATATTGCGTAATATATTATATCATGTTACTAAACTGGTATATGTGCACAGGGTTGCATTTACAGAAATAAAACGGCAGACAGGCAACACAATGTCCAAATCACCACAAGAAGGAGGATAAATTATAGAATAATGTTTAATAAACTACAGGCATTAGTCTACACCAAGTTGCAACTATAATGTCAATTCAGGCTGTATAACAGAAGATTTCATTGATAGTCACATAATTATATTACTTGGTTTTCCAAGCATTAACTTGTGCTTTTGAGATTTGATTGCAAACACTAGGGGCTATATCTTGCGCCACCGTTTAACCCTTATCCCTAAACTTATTTGCCATTTTTTACTATTTAAAAAAACCTTTTAAAATAGTTCAAATAGCTGATCTACAAGTTCACAACGTGTAGTAGATGTAGATCGGCTAGTTGAACTATTTTAAAATGATTTTCAAAATAGTAAAAAATGGCAAATAGGTTTAGGGATAAGGGTGGCGCAAGATGGAGCCCCAGATCTCAAATTGGAGCACTTCTATGCTTGACGCCTGAATGATTAAATGAATGAATGGTCTGATACAGTATTTGAAATAAATAGTCTTGCTCAAGGACACAATTTAGAATCACAGTACAATCTTTTAGGAATTTTTGCAACGACTAGATCCGAATAAGCAGAGTAAGCATGAAATCTAGTCAACAAACAGCAAATAGAGTGCACAACAATGCATTGCCTCACACTTTGAAATGCAGCTAGAAATTCCAATTCCGCTCTACAGGTATGTCCGGACTCCGGAGCCCAGGTGTCCAGTTCCATGACAAACATTCTCAGCCAACTGTTCTTTTTGTTTTACCAGGGAATCAGGTCTTAACAAAACATTTCCTCTTTCAATCATGCTATTGTCAACTCTGATCAGATCAGAAATACTATGTCCACAGCTAATTTCACATACTACTAGGCTGATTGGTGTCATATTTCTTGTGCATACATACATACATTCAGCAGGCCAAGGACAACAATTCACTCATATTTTTCAAATTTGGAATTTCAAATACTCCTCGGAAGAAAAGAAAGTACACGATTGTGAACTTGTAGATATAGGCTATTTCTTTTTACACAGTCATGCAATGGAGTATAAAATAGGGCATTCATAATTAATGTCTGCCTGACAGTGATGAATTGTGGACAGTGCACCAACTGGTTGAGTCACAGCCACCCCTTTAGATGGTTTCTGGATTCAACTAGATTCTTACCTCCCAGAAAATGATCATATCAGAAACGAACATATCAAATTTGACTCACAACTCTTTCCTTTCCTTTCCTTTCCTTTCCTTTCCTTTCCTTTCCTTTCCACTGTGCCACCTACATCCTCCCCAGCGGCCCTATCCTAGCATGGCTTCTATAAATATATTACTCACCGAATTATTCTTGTCTCCTTGTCTTCCCTCATCAGCACCCACCTCCCCTTCCCACCCTTATTCCTCTACCACCCACAGTGTGGGATGGCCTTCCACTGTCTCCTGTACCATTGGTAATTATAATTCCATCCTCTATCCGTTTCACACACTCTCCCTGACTAAACACCTTACGTCCCGACTCTCCTCAGCGGATCGAAAGAGCTTCTGCACCATCCACAGTACGGGCTACCTGAAGAGCTGGCCTCCGACGAAGATGGGCCTGGACGACGACAACGAACCCGACAACGAGGGCTGTAACCTGAGCTGCCTGGTGGCCATCGGCCGGCTGCACCCCCACATCGTACCACAGCCCAGCCTGGCGGACATCAGGGTCAAGCCCACGGAGTACGTCTCGCGACACGCCATAGACGGGAAGTTCGTCTTTGTCGACCAGAGGTGAGGATGTGCACAGTGAGTCGTGGTGTGGAAGCAGGCGTTCCCCAAGCTTTTCTGTTACCGCGGGACCGGCTGACAGTTCTATAGTTGGTCCCCTCTACACAAACTATCTCTCTACTTGCTCTCTATCTTTGCCTATTCTACCATATCAGCCCAGAATTGTGACGCTAGTTCATGTGGTTAAATTGTTCATTTTGTTCATTTTCATCCTTGTCACTACTAGCCTCAGAGCAGCAGCTGTACCAGCAGACTCCTCCTGTCACGTGTCACTATTGTAATCGTCTAGTTGCAATTATTTTGCATTATCATCATAATCGTTTCCATGTTGAAAAATGTTGATACATTTTCAAATATAAAAAAAAAAAGTATAAAATTATTAAATATAATATATCAGTAACTTCTTTGTATAGCCTATTAGTTAAACGTATTCTGCCAGTGTATTTTTTTTTACTACGAAACTTAGCCAAACTAGCCAAACTTTGCCAAAAAGCCAATGAAATTGTCAATGGCAATAATTTGCGTGACAATGAATCGATAACTTGACAAATGTTGTAATGGTGACTGACAGGCAGCCCTAAGACTCACTCAGCACGTGCGTTCTCTTTCCAGAGCCACAGCCATCCTAGCCTACCTGCCCCAGGAGCTGCTGGGCACCTCCTTCTACGAATATTTCCACCAGGACGACATCGGTCACCTAGCAGAGTGCCACAGACAAGGTAGATACTGTTCACACTTCTTACATTCTATCACCTAGCAGAGTGCCACAGACAAGTTAGATACTGTTCACACTTCTTACATTCTATCACCTAGCAGAGTGCTACAGACATGGTAGATACTGTTCACACTTCTTACATTCTATCACCTAGCAGAGTGCCACAGACAGGGTAGATACTGTTCATACTTCTTACATTCCATCACCTAGCAGAGTGCCACAGACAAGGTAGATGTTTTTTTGTTTTTTTTAACATTTAAAATAGCTAGATCTACAAGCTCACAATGCATCGCGACACATTGTGAGCTTGTAGATCAGCTATTTTGAAATGGCTGAAATGAAGTTGTTAATGTAATGTTTTGTAATAATAATCAAAATCTACAGAGTAACTAGTAAAGTTTTCAAATAAAAGTAGGCCTAGTTGAATAACGGTGAAATATTTGGATCCGAGACGTAGTTATGTAGAAGTAAAATGATTGGAAATTGGGAAAACTCCAGTAAAGTAAAAGTACCTCAAATTGTCTGGGTCCTTAAAAGTCATTTGTGTTTTGCATCATACAGTCCTTCAGATGAGAGAGAAGATCAACACCAACTGTTACAAGTTCAAGATCAAAGACGGTTCGTTCATCACGCTGAGAAGCCGATGGTTCAGCTTCATGAACCCGTGGACCAAGGAGGTGGAGTACATCGTCTCCACCAACACTGTAGTGTCGTAAGTAACACATGCTAGTTCTTCTCTTAACCCATTCTGACCTGAGATCAGATTCATACGAGGTTTCCACTGGACACACACTGGTCTGATTAACCCACTCTGACCTGAGATCAGATTCTAAAAATGTCAGTCGTTCTTCGATTTTTCAAAAATAGCAGACCTACAAGCTCACCACCGAGTGGCGCGCTACGAGCTTGTAGATCTGCTATTTTTCAGTAACTAAAGCATAGCACGATGCTAACACCAAAATGGGTTCCCGTTCAGAATGGGTTAAAGTGTAGTAGGCCTACAGTGTGCTAGTCAAGAGTCCCCAGACAATACATGTTGAGATGCTCTTTTAGAGGGTGGACTACAATTCCCAGAAGGATATGGAAGACAAGACAGGAAGAGACAACTCCCAAAACATAATCATGTAGAGAGCACAATGCAAAACCTGTACTGACAAAGATACTGTAGGCATTCTGTTACCTGTGCATAGATCAACAACGTTGTGCTTACCTTGTCATGATGTATCTAGTCCAATTAGCGACATGTAGCGTTGCGCAGTTGATTTGAAATGTATCCAGAAATGTTGTCTCATTGACTTCCATTGTATGACAAAACAGCTCTCAAAGTCACTCTTTTAAGCACATAAACAAATGCAGACGAAGTTTCTCCTGACAACATAAAATCAACCAGAAACCTAAGCTGCTTGTACCTTAGACCTTGAATTAAAAGTCCACAATATATTGACAACCAGAAACCTAACCGGCTCAGCAAAAAAGACTCTCCCATAATACCACAACAACACCTGCAGGATTAGTTTCAAACTTATAATTAGTTCTCAACTTCCTGTAGATGTATAGGCATTTCCTCTGGAAGAAGGTAGGGAACAAGTCCCGGTCCGGATCCACAGATCTGGATCAAGAAGGTAGGAAAGAAGTCCAGGTCCGGATCCAGATCTTCAAACAATTCAATTCAATTCAATTCAAAGGGCTTTATTGGCATGAGAAAACATACGTTTACATTGCCAAAGCAGAAAGAACAATACAACAATACAGCAATACAATCAAAACGAAAATTATGTACTTTGAAGGTCAGAATCTTCAATAGATCAACTTCTATGTACCAAGATCACTCGATGCAGGTATAGTGCAGGAATATACACAATGATTAGTCTTTAGGGTGGTTGTGTTCCATTTGATATCCTTCTCCTATCACAGCAACTCACAAATCTTGCTGCTGTGTTTGCACATTGTTGTACTTCGCCCAGCAGATATGGGAGTTTTTTGTCATTGGTCATGTTTTCAAAATCTCCGTGTGTGGTTGTAATCTGTGGGAAGTATGTGTCTCTGATGTCTTGGTACAATGGACAGATGGTTAGGAAGTGTAGCTCAGTTTCCACTCCAAACACTAAGCTGTTTAATTAATTGCACAAAGGAAGTCAATGAGATGCAATTTGGGGATTCTTTTGGTGCTAACCCTAACCATAATGATGACCTATTGTTGTATATTTGTTCTCTCCAGGTGTCCGCTGATGGAAGGGTCAGAATACCCTCAGTCTGCAGCCTCTCCACAGAGTATGGACAGTGCTCTCACCTCAGAGGGTAAAATACTAACTTTTATATTTACACTCTTACCAGAATGTTTTGGTCACTTTTCCATTCCATTTTTCCATCCTTTTTTTCTTTCTTTATAATATTTATTTTATTTGGGAAAAGCAGTACAGAATAGACAGCATTTTTATGTATACATAGGACACACAAGTGCAATTCCCAGGAAAAACATATCACCCCTCCCCCCCCCCCCATCCCCCCTCCAAATGGCTCCATCTCCAATGTCTCTGTATAATCCTCGTTTTCTTCAGATGGAATACATATGGCATCAAGTCAACACTTAACAGGGGCAACAGAACTCTTCCATCCTTTCTATAATTTTTTTTTGACCATTACCACTTTATTTCAATTTCGGACAAATTTAATGTCCCAATGCATATCCCCTATAACTAAAAAATACATTGCATGGATGCACCTGGGACGTATCCTCAGTATTCAGGAGTGGTGGATTATAATGGCCCTCCTAAAGGCCTCACCTTTGGGCTTCCCAACACACCTCGGTGAGGCCTTTAGGAGGGCACTAGCCCATGCTGCTCACCGGGGTGCCGTCTACATTCCGGCTGTCACCCGTCTCTCCGGTGGTCACCAGACTATACCCGGTTGTCACATAGTCTATTCCTATGAGTCACTATAAATAGAATAACCAACTAAAAATACATCGCATGGATGCACCTGGGACGTATCCTCAGTGATGTATCCTGACTGAGGTCAATGGGGTTTCGTTATAACTACCTTTAGCTCATGCATGTGAGATTGTGGAGATGCTATTTTCCCTATTTTGGAAACATTTTGGGGGGGAAAGGTTTTGAAAGTATATTGAAAATGGGAGGGACACCGGGGATGTTAAGTGATGTGCGGGTCTTGTTGTTCAGGCTGTGTTCCTATTGGTCGGTCTTTGTTGTTCATGCTGTGTTCCTATTGGTTGGCAGGCGGTGGGAGGCGGGCGCTGCAGACGGTGCCAGGAATCCCAGGAGGCACGAGAGCAGGAGCCGGAAAGATCGGACGTATGATCGCTGATGAAGTGATGGAAATACAGAGGTAGGTAGTTCTTCCACATGTGATAGTATTAACGGATCATTATCCTACCAGTTAGCTATTGATGATATGCACACAGCTGCCATCTTGCCAGCAAGGTGCTACCTAGGTGCATCTTCCCATAGACGGCCCATTCATCCAAACAGAACAGTCCTATCTCTAATTGTATTAACCCATTCTGATCGGGAACCCATTTTGGTGTTGGCATCATGTTATGCTTTAGCTATTGAAAAATAGCAGATCTACAAGCTCATAGCGCGCCACCGAGTGGCGCGCTACGAGCTTGTAGGTCTGCTATTTTTTGAAAAATCGAAGAACGACTGACATTTTTAGAATCTGATCTCAGGTCAGCATGGGTTCATCAGACCAGTGTGTGTCCCAGTGGAAACCTCGTATGAATCTGATCTCAGGTCAGAATGGGTTAAATGACGTCAAACTCACCAACATTGCAGCTGTACGGAAAGCTTGAATGATCCTCTTTCTATCTGCAATGTGTTTGTTTAATAAAAATCCACTGTAGACATGTTATGAGCTACTCCCTGGCAAGACATTCCTTGCAGATGGACTATCACTCAACAGCCCGTGTGTATTGTGTACCACCTGTTTTGAATGTGCACATAATGCAGGAGGCAGCAGGAGGTTGCTTTACGGATAACGAGTGCTTCCAAACTCTGACACTCAGAAAAATTATCATCTGCCAGGAATTTCTTGACAGGAAGTAGCTATCATAACATGTCTACGGTGGATTTTTTATGAAACAAACACTTTGCAGTTAGTAAGAGGATAATTCAAGCTTTTCGTACAGCTGCGCAATGTTTGATGAGTTTGACGTTATTTAATACAATTAAATGGGACTTTTCTGTTTGGATGAATGGTCTGTCTATGGGAAGTTGCACCTTGCTGGCAAGATAGCAGCCGTGTGCATATCATCAATAGCCACTCGACAGAACTGAACACTGAACAAGGAAAAAGTCACCCAGATTAACCATCAGTCTCCAGTGCCTTTGCTTCTTAAATAAAGGTTTAGCAAATGACTATACTTTAGATCCCCAAGAGTCATTCTATTGCATTGTTGAAAACCAAACAAAATGTTTTGCTATTTTTATTTTTTCTCCAAATCTACCAACTCCCCCCTCCTGTTGTACAGTCCGTGTCACTGCCACTGTTGCAGTTGGGGAGGGTGGAGAGTAGACCACGTCTCCTCCATATAACATATATACTTTATTACCTTATAATACTGTAGCTTCATTGAATCATCAGAAAAACAATTGACAGACTTTTTTCCTCTCTCATACACAGGATCCGAGGCTCGTCTCCTTCCAGCTGTGGCTCCAGTCCTCTGAATATCACCAGCACACCTCCCCCTGATACCTGCTCCCCTGGGGGCAAGAAGGTAGCGCACGCACGCAAACACACACACACACACACACACACACACACACACACACAGCCTATACCTGGCCTAGAGGGCACCTCTCCACATTTTCGTGGAGAGGTGGGGCGGTGTTCTACAGTAGCTGTTTGTGTCATGTGACACCGCTGTGTGTGTCAGTGTGTGTGTGTGTGTGTGTGTGTGTGTGTGTGTGCGTGCGATGACGTCCCAAAGGGCAAGCGAGGTCATTGTGTGTGTGGTCGACACCCGATCTGTGCACGCTCTCATTACTGTAGACAGGGAACGCACGTGAGCAACACGGGAAGAGTCTGCTTTCAAAACAGGATCGTTAACCACTGTGCTGATTAGGAAACAAATGATGAAACGTAAAGTTTAATAATTATGTTTTAATTTTTTTGCTATTATCAAAATACTATTACATTAGAATAGACATTTTTTACTGTATTTTGGACTTTGTTTGGAGTTTGCACATCTTCTGCAAAGATAAAAATTAAAAACAAATTTACAGAGTTAGGTCAGCACAGATTTACTTTAATGAGGGTAGGGTTAGTTATGGTATAGTGCAAATAAGAACTTATCTGCATCATGTACTACGCTGTACAGACCTCCTTGTTCAATAATATCAACATTATCTGAGCTGCGTACATTACAGTATCTGCAGTATCTGGCGTGGCTCTGTCTCCAGTGGAAACTGAGCTGTTCTGTATGGTGTGCCTCTGTCTCTGTCCAGTGGAAACTGATCTGTGTGTGTGTCTCTGTCTGTAGATTCAAAATGGAGGAACACCTGAGCTACCATCAGCAGGGATCATCCCTGGTCCCGATTCAATAGGATACCCATACTCCAACCAGTCTATTATGAGTGAGTATGACACGCATGCAATGCAGGACACCCTAAGTGACAGTCACATAATTACAATTTCAATGGGCTCTATGCACACACGCCATTTTGGAAAGAACTTTGGTTCTGTTTGGACAATCTCAGGCTTATGGGGGTCCTTGAAATTAAAAGGTTTGAGAACCACGTACTGCACACTAAATGGAACAGAGCCAAACAGAAGTAGGGAAGAGTTATTCTGTGTGAATACTAGAGACCAGTCAATGTATACCGTATCTAAACTGATTGAGCAGCGTCAATGAATACGTTTTCTCTCCTCTTGTTTCACATCCATCGTGTATTCTATAGGCGACAACTCCCACCTGAGCATAGACATCATGGACGAGCCTGGCTCCAGCAGTCCCAGTAACGACGAGGCGGCCATGGCCGTCATCATGTCTCTGTTGGAGGCCGACGCCGGCCTGGGGGGCCCCGTGGACTTCAGTGACCTGCCCTGGCCTTTGTGAGAGGCCCCGTGGACTTCAGTGACCTGCCCTGGCCTTTGTGAGATCCGGGAACCATAGAGAATATTGACTCCTCCGTAAGACCGGAGACACTGATGGAAGGAGGTCTGTCGGGGTTGCACGTCTACTACTACGCGTGCCACCTTGTGCTGTTATTCATTTCCTGAACTCTTGGCCGCGTATACGTAATGAGGTCCTCTTTCGTCGACCGTGTGACATTGTCACGGTGAGATGCCCGGAGTTATATACGAGCAGGCCTGAAACTGTCTGTCACTTTGTTACGTTGGCGGTGGCCGTGGATGAACGAGGACGATAGCTGTTGTCGAATCGTGGCAGGCACCGAAAATCCTCTGTGACTTAACTCTTATCTATCAGTGACTCTGAGCTCTGTGTCAGGCCATGCCAACCTACAACCAACCAACCAACCAACCAACCAACCAGCCAACCAACCAACCAACCCCCTACCCGACTCCACGCCAGCCAACTCACAGCTCTCCGAGGTTCCATTTCACTTTGCACTCTCAAATCTTGGGTGTAAATTTGAGTTGCATTTGACATTCAGGATTTTGCAGTGTGGACAATTTTTGGAATTGTGTTGCTTACTTGCTAGAATGTGCCGGAGAGAGAGAGAGAGGAGAGGGCGGACGGACAGGCGGGCTGTAGAAGGTGGACCGTTGGTGTGGAGTCGGGCATAGGGGAGACCAGTCGAACATCAGTGTCCTACCAACCGCAGCCCCTGTCAGAACTGTCACTGTACTGTATATTAAAGGAAAACCCTGTATAGACGACAAAACATTGTTTCACACAAATAGGTATGCCTGTGTTGCGCTCCCCAAAAATGGCCATATTATCCAACTAATCTCTAAATGGGGAAATGCACACAAGCGAAAGTGTGCCTCCAGCTATTAGCTAAAAAATTGCCATTTAACCCCCTAGTACTGTAACGGTGGTGGTGAAAGGGGGTGTGGGCGGGGCTCACAATATGTCCCACCTCCTCAGCTTATTAGTGCAATCCTCCTGCTCATCATATTCCGTGAAAAACCCAGAGAACGGTCCTGCTGGCCCACGTTCAACTTACTGTAGTTTATTTGCTGACTGATAGAGTCAGTGAAAATAGAGGGGCTCAAACTAGGGAGTGCTGATGAACTCGTTTAGTTGGAAAGTAACGCTGATACAGGATCAGCACTTCTTGGAAAAGGCAGGCCCTGAGAGCCAGTGAGACGTTTTTAATGGCTTTAATTTTTTTTATCAGATGTGGTATAAAAGGCCTGATAAAAGGAGAAAGGACCTGTAAAGAAACGTGCCATCTTTGGCAACCCAACTGCCCAAAGGAGCTCATCTGTACATGCCTTTTAAACGGATTCTCGTTTTGCTCTGCTGGGGGGGGGGTTTGTGGGTCTACGGGAATATTGCCTCACACAATTTGTCCTCGCAACGTGAGAACTTGGAGATATAGAAGGTTACGGTCACACATACAGTACACGTCTTGAAAGGGAGTGGGCCAATGAACGCACGCCGAGAAATCAATTTGTCTGTGTGTAAGGGCCGATTCATACTCCTATTTTACCGCTGTTTCGGCGCTGTAGTGCCGAAATGATTTCGGCTCGTCAGAAATTTTCAGTAGCACCGAAGCGCCGACTTTAGGACGGTACCCCCCCCCCCCCCCCCCCCGAACCTCAAATGACGTCAAATTGTAGGCTCTACAGAGCCGAACCGACTTTTATTCGGCTCTAAAATAGGAGTATGAATCGACCCTTAGTTCGCTTGACTTACCCTGGAGTGGCAATATCAATATTGCAATATAAAGATGCTCTGTTACAAAGTAAAAGTACTCATTATGCAGACTGTGCCATTTCAAGTTTTCAAATGTATAAAGATATTTTGAAAATAGACGGATCTGGCTGAAGTGGTTACTCAACTGTATGTTTTGTAATAATAATCAAAATCTACAAAGTAACTAAAGTTTTCAAATAAATGTAGTGGAGTAAAAAGTACAATATTTGGATCTGAGATGTAGTGGAGTAGAAGTAAAAGTATTGGAAATACTCAGTACAAATACCTCCAAATGTTACTTAAGTACAGTACTAATCTAATCTACTTAGTTACTTTCCATCACTGCATAACGGGGAAAGAATGGGGCACGTCTGTTTCTGATGTGTATGTGTGACCGTGCCCTTAAGAGTTAATTTGATTTAAAAATCTGCAGATTTGGTCTATTGGGCACTTATCAAACCCTTGTTTGTGGGTTTAGTGCAAACTGTCTCTCTAGTCCAGATTGGAGTATGGGTTGGAACACGGATCTAGAAGCAGATATTGAAATCAAGGCAATGTTAACCCAAAAGATCCATCATTTGACATAGGAGAAGATCTAACATAGTGCGTTTGTATTGCATCTCATGACAACACAGGGTCAGATAGTCAGTGACACTTGAGTCAGAATCTGAATCTGAATAGGAGCTCTTATTGTCATTGTCTGTTTTCCTAGATAGGCCTACTTAATATCTTCAACACAACCTATCTCTCTCAACCTCGCCAGCACTCTAGATCAGACAGGCTCCTTGTTGCAAAGTGAGATTTTATACCCATGGGAATCTCATGAATCCCAGGGGTAAGACCTTTTTTAAGAGCCCTTTTTTTCAGTTTGTGTCACGGGTCCCTTCTGCGGCCATTGTGTGTCACTGCTAATAAAAGAAATAGGTTGTTTGGTAGTGGATGCCAAATGGTGCTAGTGGCAGAAACTCATAGCAGGACAAGGAAGCCATCCTTTTAAAGCAGCCCACTCTATGGTCATACCAGTTCCCTCAAAACTGTATTGAAACTGTATTGGCCTATTGTCTCTAGGCCAGTGGTTCTCAAAGTGGCGGCCGGGGACCCCCAGTGGTCTTTGAGGGGGCGCGGGGGTTCCCAGTATTCCTAATATTTTATTTTCCGACTATTCGAAAATTGTCAGCCTGCATGTTCACAGCGTGTTGCATCAGGACGCCTTGTGAACTTGTGGGAGTCTGGGATACCAAACATTATCAATCTGGGGTTTCTTGACTCTTGATACAAACATGTCTATGCTTCTAACACGGTTTCAGCACATCCCGTGCATCAGTGTCATTACTCAACCCATTAGGACTTACTGTTTAAACCTTTTCATGTCAAGGACCCCAAAAATGATATGTATTTGGCCGCCGGCCCCCAACTCAACACACGTTTTGAGATAGTAGTACATCTGCTATTTTTTCAATTTGAATTTCCAAAAAGTAACGGTTTTGGACATATAAGATGTCCAGTCCACCCGACAGCAGTGAAATCCAGGTGGCTTGTGAGGTTACTGTGTCTGTTATAGTGGTTTTCTGTTTCAATGTTTTTACACTACACACTACAATACAGTGGCCCCCCTTGTTCATATACCCTTCCCCACCTGACAATGTATCAAATCTTTAAATATTATCATGTTATAAGAGTATACTTTATGCAAATATATATGAGTATGATGAGTGTATTGTATGTATCAGCAGTGAAATATTTTTAAAATAAAATTATTTGTTTCTGTCATTTGCGCTTCTGACTTTTCCTTTACTATAGCGTTTCTCAACTTGTTCCAATTTCCAGGTCCCTTACCGCTCCCCACACCCGATTAAAATGTATTAGCATGTGATTTTAGCCCCTCCAATGCATGGCTTTTGAAGATTACATCATATGGCAGCCAAATCTGTGGCGTTTTTAATGTTTGTTTAGAGCACTTACTGTATGACGTAAATGGTTTGCCAGCCAAGTCTATGGACTTTGAGGATATTACAATGCTTGTTTAGGGCAGCGTAAGTCATGTGGCTGATATAGTGGGCGCCCTTCACTTCACATGAGTGTGACTTTTACATAATGTATTAATTAGCCTAAGCCTACTTCCCAGGGAGAGAAAAAGAAAAGCCTGTTACTATTATCATTTATAAGCATAATTGTATATGGATGTCACATGAGCCCCCTGTGGTATGATACTGACATTATCATGTCAGTAACATGGACAGTACACATGCCAGTATCATGGTCAGTATTATGTCAGTATCATGGTCAGTATTATGCCAGTATCATGGTCAGTATTATGCCAGTATCATGGTCAGTATTATGCCAGTATCATGGTCAGTATTATGTCAGTATCATGGTCAGTATTATGTCAGTATCATGGTCAGTATTATGCCAGTATCATGGTCAGTATTATGTCAGTATCATGGTCAGTATTATGTCAGTATCATGGTCAGTATTATGTCAGTGTCATGGTCAGTATTATGTCAGTATCATGGTCAGTATTATGCCAGTATTATGTCAGTATCATGGTCAGTATTATGCCAGTATCATGGTCAGTATTATGTCAGTATCATGGTCAGTATTATGTCAGTATCATGGTCAGTATTATGCCAGTATCATGGTCAGTATTATGTCAGTATCATGGTCAGTATTATGTCAGTATCATGGTCAGTATTATGTCAGTATCATGGTCAGTATTATGTCAGTATCATGGTCAGTATTATGCCAGTATCATGGTCAGTATTATGTCAGTATCATGGTCAGTATTATGTCAGTATCATGGTCAGTATTATGTCAGTATCATGGTCAGTATTATGCCAGTATCATGGTCAGTATTATGTCAGTATCATGGTCAGTATTATGCCAGTATCATGGTCAGTATTATGCCAGTATCATGGTCAGTATTATGTCAGTATCATGTCAGTAGCAGGCGCTCGGGTGGCACAGTGGTAAATGTACCAGTGCACCACCACAGAGGTTGTGGGATCGAATCCACCGTGGCGCATCTGGCTTTGTCAAGCGATTATCTATACGTTACGAACTCAATTGGCCTGTGTCCGGGGCAGCACCCGTCAGCAGGGAGGGACCAATATGGCACAATGGAAGAGTAGCACAATGGTTTCTAAGTCCTCCTGGTAGGTAAGGCAGTAAGATACAACAGTAGTGACCAGTGTTGGGCTGCTGGGCAGTAACTAGTTACTAGTAACATATATTACTGTAATGTTATTACTTTTCCCAGTAACCAGTAAAGGAAGGCATTACTCTGCCAAAACAGTAATATTATACCCATTTACTTTGTAAAAATGGCACATTACCTAAGAAATAAATGAATAAAATTAAAATACGCATGCGAAGAAAACATTCGATTCTCAAATGTATATTCTCTGTAAATAACTAAATACATTCGTTCATAAATACAGCATTTAATTTGTTTTAAAAATCTGTTTTTAGGAGAATGTCGCGGCTTTTGCATTGGAGAAAATAACCGAATTTCTGGTATGTGGTGAAAACGGTGGATTCTCAGACACAGTGCATTGCATCGTGTTCCGTAAGACCTTAATGCTTTCACTTGCATTTGTCATGTCAAGAACCGGTGCTTGCTTATCCCTGCCATTGCTTTACATCTTGCAGAAACCTCTTAACGCCGCATTTGAACTTTTTTTTGTTTAAATAAATGAACGCCCTACTTCGTCTTACTAAGCTTGTAGATCTGCAATTCCTTGCCAATGTAAAAGTAAGTAGACATATGGAGGTTTCCACCCGACAGGGACGGATCCATCCATCCACCATGCAGCCTATCGGAGCGCACCTCAAGATATTTTTACACTATGTTGCCATCTGGCTGCAGCAGAAGAAGAAGCGAACCGTTGGCATTGGACGGTGTGAGAGAGAGGTATCGCAGCATCGTGAGCCAACCGACTGACTGTAGGCCAGGCAATTACAGCTGCGTCATTCAAAACAACTGGGTCATAAAAATCCAACCCAGCCATCAGGATAATATATGCAATTTAACAAACCTCGTGGGATTCTCATCCCTGTACCGGCAGCAGCGGCAACCGGTTTAACGTTGCATTGCATATCATTGAATCATTATCCCATTCTGAACGGGAACCCATTTTGGTGTCAGCATCATGTTATGCTTTAGTTATTGAAAAATAGCAGATCTACAAGCTCATAGCGCGCCACCGAGTGGCGCGCTACGAGCTTGTAGGTCTGCTATTTTTGAAAAATCGAAGAACGAACTGACATTTTTAGAATCTGATCTCAGGTCAGAATGGGTTAATCAGACCAGTAGTGTGTCCAGTGGAAACCTCGTATGAATCTGATCTCAGGTCAGAATGGGTTATTAGGTTCGACGGACGGGCATAACAAACCAGTCATCAGTGAGGAATGTGTTGTGAATAATATTTATTACAAAACCTTTTATCGTCGTCTGTTTCCGATTGCGTTGGTCACACAACAGGAGGCACCTCAGCGTGCAGTGGTAAACACGTTGAACTTGTGAACATTCTCACACCAGGTCAACCCATTGAGACCTGGAACACATCTGTGTCACTTAAGCTTTTTAACTAACATTTTATACTTTAGCTATTGGAAAAATAGCAGATACACACAAGCTATGAGTTTGTACATCTGCTATTTTTGGGGAAAAAACGTTAAAACGTGTGCAAATCGAATCGAATATATTATTCTTTCACGTTTTTAACTCAAATCTTTGCTTCTGGGGGGTCCCTGCCTGGTAAAAAAACATTTTCAGATGGTGGTCGGTGGCCAAATGCATATAATTCTGGGGGTCCTTGACATGAAAACGTTTGAGCACCACCGATACCTTTTTTTCCAGACATTTTGTAGATTCTGGTCTCAGGTCTAAATGGGTCAACTGTCTGGGGCACAAGCAGGAGAAGGTCAGAACCAAAACGTGACACGTAGCTGAACATACATGGGGGGACTGAAGATGAGACAAAGCAAGTTATTCAGAGGAGGAAATCTCGCCCTCGGAAGGAGGGGGTAGAAGAACCGATGTAGATAACCGTGTGAGTTTAAACAACAGAAACAGAGCAAAAAAATAATAATAATAAATTGCCAAAGTCAATGGCCATCATCAATACTGCCTAAAGCTTCATATTTCATCCATGTGTCACGGCCTTCACAAACACTGTGAAAGTGAATTTTCAAATCCAACTTGTTTCTTCAAAAATAATTAAATTCACTTTCCCATCTGCAGCCGTGCTTGCGCGACTGCAGGCAGACACACACACACACACACACACACACACACACACACACACACACACACACACACACACACACACACTTTACCTTCATACAGTATAATGTACAGTACATTGTATCTGTGATCAAGTACAAAATAATAAAATTAACCACTTAAACCCTTTACATTCCATTGACCGGGGTGGTTCCCCCAGGTGTCTATATTTGGGTCCCCTAATTGTTTCACTCTACACCGAATCGCTCCGGTTATATCAGATCTACAAGCTCACGTTGCTACGGCGCAAACTCGTCAGTGAGCTCTTAGACCTGTTTTTTGTGCAGACTGGTCGCCTATTATGAGGACACTCATAATAGGAACGTTATAGGGTTTCATGTGATTAAATCTCCTTTGGTTGGGTAAAATAAAATAAAAAGATAACAATACAAAAATCATATCCATGAGCACAGAGAATAGAACCATGGAGAGGCCTAGTGTTTTATACTACTGTGTGTGCTTTTTAAACATCCTTGGCTGTTGAATGAAAACAACGAGTGGTTATTTTCCAACCTATACTGGTGAAAATTCAGCCAGTATTTCAATTTCAATCTTTTTCTCTCTCTTTTTCTTTTTTTTTGAGGCTGTAGACTTCTGTAAAGGCTGCAGCACAGGTGCAAGAAAAGGCAAAGTGGCATTCTGCCTCTTATGAGGAAGAGGCGAGTTCCCGGGGCTCTAGGAGGACAGAGGGGTATAGTTCCCGGGCTCTAGGAGGGCAGAGGGGTAGTTCCCGGGCCTCTAGGAGGACAGAGGGGTGGTGACTGTGGGAGTTCCCGGGCTCTAGGAGGACAGAGGGGTCGTTCCCGGGCTCTAGGAGGACAGAGGGGTGGTGACTGTGGGAGTTCCCGGGCTCTAGGAGAACAGGGTGACTGTGGGCGGGGTGCAGCGGCATTCCAAACTCTATATCAGTGGGTCGGCCGGTGGACCAGCGGTGGTCCTTCAGGGGGTTCCAACTCATCCAGGTGGTCCAAGACCACAACTAAACGATGAGTTGGTATAACCAAATGGACCCTTATATAGATCTTGAACTCTTGAGATCGTGAAATGAAACCGAAATTGCAAGAGTAAAATTATTGTTAAACATCAAATTACTTAATTTACAAGAAATCTACACAAAGAGAATGTAGAATAATTGTTATTTTTGATCAACGTTGTTTGCCTGTTATCTCTCCTAATGGTACCACATCAATATACAGAATGGAAATGTGGACAAAATCTTATCTAATAACAACAGATTCAATAGTTTGGGGTCTGAACGGATAAATCTCAAGTGGTGGTCCGTGGCTCAAATGCTTAAAAAAAAAGAATGGGCCTTGATATGAAAACCACTGCTCTATACCACGCGCTGTGATTGGCCACTGGCCAGTAGCCACTTTGAGTGGCAGTCGGGGTCGGAAAACGCTCTCGCCAGAACATGATTTACAGTTCTGTGCCTATTGGGTCGCAACTCCAACGGTGCCGAGTCGGGCTAAGCGAACTTCCCGACGTTCGGCGCGGCGACTCACTTGGCTTTAGCTCGCTCGGGGGTTCGCTTGAGACGGCAGGCCTCCGTCGCGGTCTAGTCCATAGTTACATTTTATTTTATCTTATCTTGGGTCTAGTCCGCAGTGGTTGTAGGCGAGAGGAACTTCCGCGTTGGCCACCGAAGCGTGCCGTGGTTATATTAAAGCACAAAGCTGTATAGAGTTTAGAATGTTGCGGTGGTGGAAAGTAAACCAAGAAAAGTACTTTAAGTACTGTACTTACTTAAGTTGAGGTATTTGTACTTTACTTGAATATGTCAAATCGGTACTTTTACTCACAATGCCTCGTGTTGTGAGCTTTCAGATCTGCTATTTTCAAAAGATTTGTATACAATTGAAAACTTGAAATGGCACAGTCTGCATAATGAGTACTTTTTCTTTTAGTACATTTTGACACCAATACCTTTGTACTTTAGTAAATTTTGTTCCAGATTTCTTATTATAACAGAGAAGTTGCAGTATTGATACTTTTACTTGGGAGTACCTTTTCCACCACTGGCGTGGGGTGGGGTGGGGTGGGGGGACAAAGGTGCAGGGAGAGGAGAGGAGAGGAGGGGGAGACAGACAGCCAGTCTCATGCAGACGGTGATGGTGACGGTGTGTCTGGCGGTGGGTCTGGGGGCTCATACTGGTGTCTGGACTGAACAGAGGAGTCGTTGCTGCTGCTGGGCTGATTGAGGCTGCTGCCCTGTTGTAGCTGCTGATTGCTGAGGACCTGACTGTGTGAGGAGGGCTGGCCAGGGGGGCCGGGGGGGCTCACAGGGTCAACCTGACCCTGCGGCGGAGGCTGGGGTTGGAGTTGGCTGGCGGTGTCGACGTTGTGCCCCTGCTGTTGCATCTGCTGATGGCTGACGACGACGCCATCGTGAGGCCCCTGCTGGGCCTGATGACTGACGCCGTCGTGGGGCTGCTGGGGGCCCTGCTGGGGGCCGACGATAACGTCTTGCGGCGCCTGCGCTGCTGCCGCCGGCTGGTGGCTGTTGTCGCTGTTGGGACTCTGTTGTTGTTGTTGTTGGGGCGGCTGGTGTCCGGGCAGCGTGTCCAGCTCGTCCACCTGCCCCGGAGGGTGCATGTCCACCAGCTGGTCCTGAGGTATGTCCGCGGCGGCCGCGGCCAGGTTGGTGGTGGACTTGGACTTGACGCACTGGAAGTCCACGTGGCGGCTCTTCCCTTCCTCCTTCTCCCAGGACATGCGGATGAACGGACGCTGCACGTAGTTGTAGATGACCTCCGGGCGGCTTCCCGGGCGCCGCTTCACCTTCTCCTTGTAGGTGGGGTAGCCTGTGGCGAGGGGCAGAGGTCAAATAAAGTTAGCTATATAAACTAGTCCATACCCGCTTGGGGATCGGTCATTTTCGCTGTAGTCCAAATCCAGATCACGTTTTCGCTGTAGTCCAAATCCAGATCACGTTTTCGCTGTAGTCCAAATCCAGATCACGTTTTTGGCTGCCGGAGGTTGGCGGGCGGGGGGGCATTGTTGTACGCACAAACAGGGCAACTGAGAGTCCTTAAATCAATGGCTGATTCAACTCCCAGACGGGCTAAATCGGGATGACTCATACTTACTTAAGATTCTACTTGTAGCAAGCAAAAAAGCTATTACAAGAAATTGGTTACAAAAGAATTGTCCTACTGCCGATCTATTTTTCAACATTGTGAAACAACTTCATCACCTAGAACAGATGACCTATTCTTTAAGACTGCAAAAAGAGCTGGGTGAAAGAAGATGGGAGAAATGGACAGAGTACTTAGCTGGGGGGGTGGATGTGGAGTGAATATGGGTGGTGTCTTTCCGGTTGTCATTTAATGTAAAAAAAGAAAATGTAATGTAAAAAAAAAAAAAAAAAAATCTGTAATATGTATTGCTGTTGTACATCCCATGACCTCTTGTTTTGTTTTGTTTTTTGTCTTTTGTTTTTATTCAGTTTTATTTTACTGTCATATTGTATGTCTTGTTTGTCTTTGGTGTCTGTCTTGCTTATTCAAAAATTCCAAAATAAAGAGTTAAAAAAAAAAAAAATCAATGGCTGATTTAACTACATTTCATAAAAATATATTGTGTATTAATTTACAGTACATACCATGTTATTACAAGCTCATCCATACCTTCTATGCCCAGACGGATCTTCTTCAGTCCTCTGTCCTTCAGCACTGACTTGGCCACGTCTCTGTTCTCGATGTACTTGAAGAAGCGGTACAGCTTGGTGCTGTAGATGACTGTTGACGACCCGAAGAACGTGAGAAAACATGAAATACAAAACACCGTACAGCTTGGTGCTGTAGATGACTGTTGACCACCCGAAGAACGTGAGAAAACATGAAATACAAAACACCGTACAGCTTGGTGCTGTAGATGACTGTTGACGACCCGAAGAACGTGAGAAAACATGAAATACAAAACACCGTACAGCTTGGTGCTGTAGATGACTGTTGACCACCCGAAGAACGTGAGAAAACATGAAATACAAAACACCGTACAGCTTGGTGCTGTAGATGACTGTTGACCACCCGAAGAACGTGAGAAAACATGGAATACAAAACACCAGCAATATTGAACATCTACTTCAATTAGAGTACTCGAGGAATATTGAACATCTACTGTACTTCAATTAGAGTACTCGAGAAATATTGAACATCTACTTCAATTAGAGTACTCGAGAAATATTGAACATCTACTTCAATTGGAGTACTCGAGAAATATTGAACATCTACTTCAATTAGAGTACTCGAGGAATATTGAACATCTACTTCAATTAGAGTACTCGAGGAATATTGAACATAGACTTCAATTAGAGTACTCGAGGAATATTGAACATCGACTTCAATTAGAGTACTCGAGGAATATTGAACATAGACTTCAATTAGAGTACTCGAGGAATATTGAACATCGA
Organism: Protomyctophum bolini; assembly: GCF_963924005.1. NCBI lineage: Eukaryota > Metazoa > Chordata > Actinopteri > Myctophiformes > Myctophidae > Protomyctophum > Protomyctophum bolini. Next base: position 46,042,301 of record NC_137865.1, read on the forward strand.
CTTCAATTAGAGTACTCGAGGAATATTGAACATCTACTTCAATTAGAGTACTCGAGGAATATTGAACATCTACTTCAATTAGAGTACTCGAGAAATATTGAACACCTACTTCAATTAGGGTACTCGAGAAATATTGAACATCTACTTCAATTAGAGAGTACTCGAGAAATATTGAACATCTACTTCAATTAGAGTACTCGAGGAATATTGAACATCTACTTCAATTAGAGTACTCGAGAAATATTGAACATCTACTTCAATTAGCCCATTCTGACCTGAGATCAGATTCATACGAGGTTTCCACTGGACACACTGGTCTGATTAACCCATTCTGACCTGAGATCAGATTCTAAAAATGTGAGTCGTTCTTCGATTTTTCAAAAATAGCAGACCTACAAGCTCGTAGCGCGCCACTCGGTGGCGCGCTATGAGCTTGTAGATCTGCTATTTTTCAATAGCTAAAGCATAACATGATGCACCAAAATGGGTTCCCGTTCAGAATGGGTTAGAGTACTCGAGGAATATTGAACATCTACTTCAATTAGAGTACTCGAGAAATATTGAACATCTACTTCAATTAGAGTACTCGAGAAATATTGAACATCTACTTCAATTAGAGTACTCGAGAAATATTGAACATCTACTTCAATTAGAGTACTCGAGAAATATTGAACATCTACTTCAATTAGAGTACTCGAGAAATATTGAACATCTACTTCAATTAGAGTACTCGAGGAATATTGAACATCTACTTCAATTAGAGTACTCGGGAAATATTGAACATCTACTTCAATTAGAGCACTCGAGAAATATTGAACATCTACTTCAATTGGAGTACTCGAGAAATATTGAACATCTACTTCCAATTAGAGTACTCGAGGAATATTGAACATCTACTTCCAATTAGAGTACTCGAGAAATATTGAACATCTACTTCCAATTAGAGTACTCGAGGAATATTGAACATCTACTTCAATTAGAGTACTCGAGGAATATTGAACGTCTACTTCAATTAGAGTACTCGAGAAATATTGAACATCTACTTCCAATTAGAGTACTCGAGAAATATTGAACATCTACTTCCAATTAGAGTACTCGAGAAATATTGAACATCTACTTCAATTAGAGTACTCGAGAAATATTGAACATCCACTTCAATTAGAGTACTCGAGAAGTATTGAACATCTACTTCAATTAGAGTATTCGAAAAATATTGAACATCTACTTCCAATTAGAGTACTCGAGAAATATTGAACATCTACTTCAATTAGAGTACTCGAGAAATATTGAACATCTACTTCAATTAGAATACTCGAGAAATATTGAACATCTACTTCAATTAGAGTACTCGAGAAATATTGAACATCTACTTCCAATTAGAGTACTCGAGGAATATTGAACATCTACTTCAATTAGAGTACTCGAGAAATATTGAACATCTACTTCAATTAGAGTACTATTATACTATACATAAACACTATGTATAGAGGGTATGCGCACGCATGCATAAAGTGAGTGGCAAAGTGAGTTTGACATTGTTTAATGCAATCAGATAGGACTTTTCTGTTTAGATGTATGGACTGTCGAGGCCAGAAAGTAGTTTTTTACCACTCAGTGGGCATTCACGCATAACCTCCGGGTGTGATGATATGATGATGATGTCACATGCATTTTCGAACAAAAGGTATTTGCATTAGCAGAATATATAGAGTAAGCTTGGGACATACGGACAAAGAAAACTTATGTGTGATGTATTTTATGATAATGTTTATTTCTGTTTTTGTTTTGATCAATTGTGTAACTTCTGTGTGGGAAGTGAACGTGAAATTGTTTATTTATGTTGTTGGTGTCTTATAATCCCGTAAGGGATGGGTCTTAAATGACAAGACACGAAAATAAAAATTCATTCATTCATTCATGCATAGCCTCAATAGACAGATCATTTATATAGAGATACTGTAGTGACACACACACACACACACACACACACACACACACACACACACACACACACACACACACACACACACACACACACACACACACACACACACACACACACACACACAGACACAGACACAGACACACACACAGAATTGATAGTACAAAGGGCACAGTCAGAGGTGCATCAGGCAGCAGAGCCCAGCAAAGTGGTTCCACTTGTGCTTATAAATCTTTCATGAGTCTCTCTGTTGTCATTTGTGATTCTATTGCTGTAATTCGCCACAAGGTTCTAAAAACGTCAGTTCCTATTCCAGGTAAGAAGAGGAAAGCAGGTCAGGCCAGACTGTAATAACATGGGAACGATGTCTCTCCTGCCTTGCACTCTGCTGCATTAAGACCTGGAAAGTCCTGGTTCCGTTGAATAATTGTTTGAATAAGTGTGCTTAAACAGAATAATATCCCCCCCCCCTCTCTCTCATTAGCAGGCAACAGTGCAGCACTATCTCTCTCTCTCTCTCTCTCTGTTTCTGGCACAACAGAGCCACTTTTGCTACTCATTGGAACTGGTGCTCATAGTCACAAACAAACAAACATGAACACACGGTTGACACGGACATTGCTGTTCCTTGGAGTGGTTGCACCATTCAGAAAAAATAAATAAAACTACTAGTGTTGACTAATCATTACAAGTGGCTCTTATTTTGATGAGGAAGTCAGAGCACAGGAAGTCTGTTTCCGTTGTAAACAATTTCCGTTGTAAACAAGCTACGATGACAGTTTTGTTAAACTGAAAGTCATGGTGAGCTGTCAAAGTGCTAGACACCACATTAGCGACCATATTTAAATATGAAAACCATGCATCTGTCACTTAAACAATGTAGGCTACACACGTTGGAATTACTTAAACATGGAACCTGCAGCATTAGGTGAGTAATTCATTGTATATGTGTTGGACGAATGTGGTTGTGCTAATGACAAACAGACACCTGCTGCTAAAGGGATCCTCCTGCTGCTTAATGCTACAAATACACTGTGTAGCTTCGCATCTTTTGCATCTGCCCGTGTGAACGCAGCATAACATTGTGGCAGAATCGAAAAACATCCGTTGGTTTTCATTTTACGCTCTCAAGAGTTTAAGATCTATAAGGGCCCATTTTGTCACCAACTGGCCATCATTTAGCTGGGGACCACCTGGAGGAACCCTCTCAAGGACCACTGGTGGTCCCTGAAAACCACTGGTTGAAAACCACTGTATGGGTAATAATAATGAGTATTATTCTGAGCGTAATAATAATAAATTGCATTTTTATGGCGCTTTTCTATGCACTACGTGCCTACTCAAAACGCTTTACAATGGTTCATTCATTCATATACATTGGGAGGTGAAGCGGCGAACAGTCGACGCCAGCGTCCTCACTTCCCACCCCCAATCCAACCCTTGATGCTGAGTGTCAAGCAGGGAGGCACTGCATGGGTCCCATTGTTTAGAGTCTTTGGTATGACCCGGCCGGGGATCGAACCCCCGACCTCCCAGTCTCAGGGCGGGCGGACACTCTAACCACGAGGCCACTGAGCTGGTGAAATAATATATATATATATAACCCATTCTGAACGGGAACCCATTTCGGTGTCAGCATCATGTTATGCTTTAGCTATTGAAAAATAGCAGATCTACAAGCTCATAGCGCGCCACCGAGTGGCGCGCTACGAGCTTGTAGGTCTGCTATTTTTGAAAAATCAAAGAACGACTGACATTTTCAGAATCTGATCTCAGGTCAGAATGGGTTAATCAGACCAGTGTGTGTCCAGTGGAAACCTCGTATGAATCTGATCTCAGGTCAGAATGGGATAAATAAAACAATGACTCACTCTGCGAATACTCCTCTCCCATCTGGGGCGGGTACTCCTCGTCCCAGTCCACCACGTCGTCGTCCGTCAGCACCACCACGTGACACTCCCTCTCTCCGCTCTGGGCGCTGGCCACCATGAGAGGCAGCACCATGTCCTCCAGGTAGCACTCGAACTGACCACGGGCGCCGTCGTTGGACAGCTCGTGCATCAGGGCGCCTGGAGGAGAGGGTGAATGAAAGCTAAATCAAATCTCATGACTGATGATCCACTGTGTCCTCCAATCTGTGATGTTGTCACGACTCTAGAGCTTCCGTTTCCTAAAATAAATTCGACAAAGTATGGACGGTGACAGTGACGGTATCATACCAAGAACCTACAGTATGTTGCTGCTACAGTACTAGTACATACAACAGACCAGTTGAATAAATCACAGATTGAGGCTTTGAGCTTTAACCTTTTATAAACATCAGATTTATTTTTTGGCTAATTAGACTTTGTAAACTGCACACAAAAGTTGCACAGGGCAGATTTCACAAATAACGTAAATAAGAAGAAGATATGACTGCTATGCCTAATAGATTACTTGAAAGGAAATGTGGAAATGAGCAGATCTACAAGCTCAAGTGCAACTCATTGTGATCCTGTGGATCTCCTATTACTGCAAATTGTTGAGACTTGGGGGTGCAGTACTTAGTTTAGACAGTTTTTGGTTTAGACTAGTCATTGGTTTAGACCAGTCATTAGTCCTACAACTACAACCTATCTCAAACCCTCACCCTAAACCTAACCTCCCACGGGGCAGCACACCTAAACCTAACCTTAACCCATGTCTAACCAATGACTAGTCTAAACTAAGTATGCACCCCGAGTGAAAAGTATATATACTTAGTACTTCGTTTAGACTAGTCATTGGTTAGACATGGGTTAAGGTTATGGTTTAGGTGTGCTGCCCCGTGGGAGGTTAGGTTTAGGGTGAGGGTTTGAGATAGCTTGTAGTTGTAGGACTAATGACTACCGGTACTAGTCTAAACCAAAAACTGTCTAAACTAAGTACTGCACCCGACACTTGGCAGTTATATAATGGGAACAAAAGAACCTGTGTCACATTCCGTCTCCCTCTTGACTAAAAAACAATGCAGTTTACCAGATCAAATTAAAATATTTACAGTATACAGGCATTATACAGAATCACTGTAGGAGTAATGATGCCAATAATTAAGACAAATGAAAGACACAATTGTAGATATAAGTTTTTGCTTCCAAATGTGATTAGATAGCATTTTACTGTAATGATTGTGATCAGGACAACACAAGGGAAGAGTACTTAGAAAGAAGGACAAGCATGAGAACTAGTAGCTGTGGCGTGTTTATGGGCTGCTACTGTACCACATACTGTAGCAAAGAATCAGATCTCACAGCTAATCATGATTCATGACCTACTTAGAGCTCAGTGCACACATAACACACACACACACACACACACACAGCAGCTAGTAGCTAGCCAAGACAGCCTCCCACACACGCACACACAGAGCACTACACACCTGTAACCCACTGACAACATTATGTTTACATGAAACGCAACACTGCCGCTGCTGTGGCGAACGCACGGACACGCAAACAATATCAGCGTTAAACCAGCCAGCTGTGTCTACATGACGAATAGGTCGACCGGTCGGTTTGTTTGGTCACGCGGACTGAAGCTATTCTTAGCTTCACGTGGGGGGGGGGGGGGGGGGGGGGGGACTACACACCAACATGACAGGTCAATCACATGAGTCCATCTCTAGCGGCGGACGGAGCTCCAGTGCGAGTCTCACAGTCCACACTCGCCATTACTGTCATGATACAAGTGTGTCGCTCACCAGAGAGAGACACATCCACAAGCTCACGACGCGGCGCGGTTCAGCATGACTAGCACAGGTTTCTCCACGCCCACCACGACCACATGAACAACAGATAAAACAGCAGCAGCGTGGAATGTGTCTCTATTAGCGGTACTCACTGAGGTCTCTGCACTTGATGGTGCTGTAGTTGAAGGAGATGCAGAGGTAGTCACATGCCTCCCTCAGCTCGGGAATAGAAACGCCATCAGGGCAGCGGATTATCCCCGACTTGTAGTAATCCTGCCATTGCAATAGCAGGCACACACACATGCACATATACACACACACACACACACACACACACACACACACACACACAAACAGACACACACACACACAGCCGGTCACGCGCACATGCAGGCACAGGGGGAGAACAAACAATACGCCATTATTGAAGCTGCTCTGCTCACATACAGGCGCCAAATAAGAGAGAAAGTCTGTGTGTGTGTGTGTGTGTGTGTGTGTGTGGGTGTGTGTGTGCGCACACGTGCGAGCGAGAGAGAGAGCAGTGGAGAGGAGGAGAGGGAATGGTGATGAAAGCTAAAGCCAACGTCACTTCCTCCGCCTCTGCACAGCAGCCCTTACGGGTCAATTCTCACACCATTAACACTGCACGCTCCCCTGATGTTCTCTTCTGGACGTTCTTGATCATAAATATATATAAAATAAGATGTGCTACTTGTGCTAAAAAAAGGTAATCGATAGAATAATGACTATAGGACAACAATCAATAGTTACAGCCTGACTGAACTGAAAGCATTATTCAGCCCTGTGGTGAAACACACTACACCCCTACATCAAGAGTCCAATGAGAAGGGCTGTCAGCCTCTCCAGACCTCAGATCACACTACTCAGAGCTCCAGACAACTGACCCAGCATCAATATTAAAAACCTCTAATGAAAACACACCGATAGATGTCAGACCTGACAACATATACACACACACACAAATCTTACCCATAAGATGAAGTTTATAAGTAACATATACAATAATACAACACAGAGACCCTTTCCACGAAAAGAACGTCGGTTCAGAACCAGTGCGGTTCCGAACCTTGGTGCTTTTTGTGAACCGGTCGCGAAGCGGCTGCATTTCCACCAGATTGAACCCTGGTTCATTTGGTGGCGCTGTTGTACCTAAACACAAAATGTTGATACACGCAGACACCCCGAGGGCGTTGCACAACACAAACCAATGTAAACAGTATCCACCAGGTTGTGATGTTACAGTAGGGCTATAAGTTATTACAACCATCAGATACGCCCCGCAAGCCTCAGCTGGATTCTGGATCGCGATGCATCGTTTCATGTTTGCGTTGGCAATGTAAACGTATTTTTGCTCCCTGCATGCTTTCAAGATGGTTGATCGCATAGAATATCTGCGAGTGTTCGTTCTGTTAATGCAGACATTTATTGTTATCCAAAAAACCTGTATGGATCAACAGCTGGTTTGCAGGTCTATGTCCCAATGCCCCATCGATGATGTCCACTTTTGGACAACTCCTTTTTGGCATCGCGGTAATCCGATTTGAGTTTCTTTAGTTTATTGATTATTTGCTCTGCCGTTCGAGTGAACCCAGCTGTCGCCAACTCTTCTACCAATGGCGAATATAATTTGGGCTTTCTCTGGGTACTCTCCAACTTCTCCTGAAACTCAGGAGATGCCCATACGGACAACAAACACTCTTTGAAGATAGATTTAAAAATATATATTTATCTGTTATGTTGCGTGTGTCTGCGACCTCCCAAGTTCCAACCCACTGACAAGTTCCAACCTACTGACACACCCACTTATATCGTCTCGGTTCACAAAGCGCTGCGTGCAAATTACAAAGCTGAACCACCGTTTTGTGGTTCACATTGGGAACGAACGTTTATGGTTCGGAACCAACTAATTTCCAGTGGAAACACTCTGTACTGGTTCAATATCTGGCTGGAAGGAAGAACCGAACCGGATCAACCCCGGTGGAAAAAGGGCCAGAGTGACGTGTTGTGATTATTGCCATTTTATTTTTATTTATTTTTTCATCTCAAATAATTGTGATTAGGCGATGATTGATAATTGTGAGAGGCCTAGATGTATTACAAAAACCATACCATGAAGGACAGAAGGAACAGACGTGAAGACAACAGGAGGGAGAAAGGGAAGCAGGTGCTGGCGCGTTGCATGGCATTAGCAGCCAATTCCTGGGTGTCTGCCATGTGCAACAATATCGCGGTAGAGTGCACACATTACGTGCCCGGCAACACGACCACATGTCATAATCCCAGGAACAGAGCCGACTGTACCCACACAGTGTGCCTGTAAAAAATAAATCCCCCGCTTCAAATGTTCCCCCCTTTTCACCCCCAATTTAGTAGTAATTCCAGCTATCTAGGAGTTAAATCATCACACAAACAAGAATTAATCACATAGTGATATAATGGGCAGGTGAAAGAAGCGCTGTCTCCCCCAATATTAAGATTATTGTTTTATTAGTAACGTGTATGTTTGTGTGTCATAACCTTGTGCTTCGCGGCCGTTTGCATGCGCTGTCACCGCTGTGCGCTGTCTCCGTTGTGTTCTCTCCACCACCCCCCCCCCCTCCCATATTAGTATGATTATTATTTTAGTAACGTGTATGCAGACGCATTTGGTGTGAACTATATTGAGTGACGTTCTAACATTGCAAACGTGTCTTCCCCCATCAAGCAGTGTCTTCACTGTCTCAGACAGACAGCCAATCACCACTTGCCAGCAGAGTAATATTATGGTTGCCAGTGTTGCCAGAAATAAGCTAACCAACCTCTAAAGAAAATCAGGAAAGCAACTGTGGAAAAATAAACAATCCAAGTTTTGCTGGAAATAAGCAGACTTGGCAACCCTGCCTGGAGTCGACCAGAGCCAGAGTTACGCAAACGCTGTTTAATTCATGGGGCCAGGCCAATGGCGGCTCTTCTACATAGACTTCTATTGAATGGGGACACCGAATGGGGACAACCGGAAGTTGTTTTCTGCCCCCTCAAAACTCTTCTATTGAGTCGACTAGGTGGCAAACATGTCGTCACCTGACCAAAAATGGAGATTAACGATTGAATTGTGTTTTTTTGCATTGGAAATTGGAACATTATGAATAGAAATTACACAATTCCGTTTGCCTTTTAGAAAAAAGTGCACAGGGCAGATATGAAAAATAACTGAATATATCAAGACATTTCTTATACAATTTTACACTTTAAAAAAATTGTGGAAATAGCTGATCTACTAGACCACAAGTAAGCTTGTATTCCCATGCTTTTGTTCTTGCTTAATGTAAGTCGCTCTGGATTAAGAGCGTCTGCTAAATGCCTAAATTGTAAATTGTAAATTGTAGATCTGCTATTTTTGCTTTTTTTTAATGTATGAACATTTTTCAACATGGAAACGATTATGACAAACATAATTGCGATTATCTCAAACAACTGCAATTAGACGATTATGTAATCATTGTGATACTGATGATAACCCTAGCCTGCAGCTTCTTCTCACCTGCCAGTGAGGAGGCTCCACTGGGAGGAACACCCGATTCCTCATCACACAAAAACCACTGCCAAGTTGCCCTTGACCACCAAACCCGTTGGGAGTGCAGTGACGAAAAAGCGCTCTCTCCCTCCTCAGAATACCCTCTACAACATAAATAAAACATGGCTCCGTGCCATCAGCGTCGTAATGCGGCAACACAGACCCACGCAGTGGGAGAGGACAGGGGGAATCGGAATGGTGTGCATCAAGGATGGCTCTCAGGTGAAATGAGATACATAAAAAAGGGGCATATTGTATAGCAGTGGTTCTCTCAACATGGTCTGGGGACCACCCATGGGTCATTGGGGGGCAACAGGGGGTCTCTGGAGCTAAATTATTGATAGTTAGGAAATAGGAACCAAGTGTAGGCCTCCCTAGAGCATCTGCTGTGAATAGAATAAAAATACGCCTCATTCCTTCCCTGGTGGAGTGTTGTGCCCATGATGGCCCCTCCTCTGCCTCTGGGAATAGATTTTACTGCGATGATGAGGAGTGCTTCTGACCAAAACATTTTAAGTGTCAATTTTTTTTTATCTACAGCGATATATCACAAAAACATTTATGACTATTTTTTTATAGCACAATTTCATGTAAAATGACTTTGCAACACCGAAAGATGCACACCGAAAGATTAATAGAAGAATATTAGGATTGTCCTACATGCATCAAAAGGGGGGCCGTACTCTAAACCATATCAAATTGGGGGGTACATAATAATAGTAGGTACAAGAGAAGGAGTGGGACCCTCCTGGTCTCTCTGAGAACAGTACTGGAGCAGATCTTAATAATAATAATAATAATATCTCAAACTTATATAGCCCTTTTCTGAGTACCCAAAGACGCTTTACATGGGGGGGCTTTACAGAGGTAACAACAAATTAAAAACAACTTTAATAGAAAAAGGAAAAATAACACTAAAAGCTAAAGAACATTAAAAAGACAGTGAAAAGGGTTAGCTAGGAAAGGCAGGTGGGTTTTGAGGGTGGATTTGAAGGTTTGAACGAAGGGTAGGGGCATCTCTGAGTGCCTTAGGGAGGGCATTCCACAGGGTTGGGGCAGCAAAGGCGAAAGATCTTACCAGGATGGCTCTGAAGACCGTGCTGCTGATGCCATCTGCCACCTCAAACTCTCCCTTCTCGTTGGGCCGAGTGAAGTTGTAGTCCCGACCAGAACCAAACATTCTGAAAAACACACACAAAATTAATTTAGAGAACCAATAGCCTCTCATATATGATTGATACATGTCCATTGTCCATAGTGTGAGCATTATGTAAAACCGTCCATAATTGCCTTCTTATGCCTTGAAATGTATTTTTGAATCTTTGAATTGCCTTGCCTTCGGTGTGATAATTGATGGTATGGGCTTTAGTTATCAGTATGCACTATAAAGCGCTATAAAAATGCAATCCATTATTTTATTATTATTATTATTATGGACTGTTGTTATAGATTTTATATTCAAAATCTAATAAAACTCTTGCCTTGACTTATTTAATAATTAAGTACTTCCAAACAGGAAGTGATATAATAATATAGCAGAACACAGAGATCAATGACAATGTCTCATCGAAAACCCTAAAATCAACAAAACAAAAGAAGATAGTCTAAAACAAACTAACAAAGCTTAAACATTTTGGTAATTCCTCCTCATAATAATAGGCACGTTTTTTTTAATATATTTTTTATCCCACGATTTTGTAACCCATTTTTCACCCCTGTGCCAATCATCTACTGTGATCCTGGGCTCTACACACCCTCCGCCAACCTGGGGAGAGCAACGGACTTAACTCATGCTCCCTTCATGCCTGAGTGTCCAAGTTGCTCCTTTTACACCTGACAGGGGGGAGTTTCCCTGGTTGGACGTAGCGCGTGGAAGGAACACGTTATTCCAACCAGTTCCTTTCCCCTCCATCAGGCGCCCCGGCTGGCCAGGGGCACTGCACCACCGATATAGCTCTGCTTTCCCAGTCCTTACCGGCCTAGCATGGTGTTGGGCTGAGCTGTGAAGATGGCGGGGTCCACCACGAACCGCGTGTTGTCCACAATGAGCGTCACCCTCTCTCCGGTCCGCAACACGCCCCGAGGAGACCCCTCTTTGGTGCCCAGGTCGTACACGTAGATCATGTCACAGTTGGCCCCGTGGGCCAGCACCTTGGCGTGGGGGTGGGGGTCACACCCGGGAGCGCCCAGGGGGCGGGCAAAGTGTCCCCCGACCATCATGGCTCCCCCCATGGGGGAACAGGGCAGGGACACCCTGGGAGGACGGGGACTGGACGACCTGGAGGAAGAACCGCCGTCGCCACGCTCACGATCTAGATGTGACAGAAGAAGAGCCCCATTCAGGCCTGACGTCGAAATTTAAAAAATAATGTTTTCTAAATCATGACAATTTTTCTGAAAGATTTGAGGCACATTTTAACGATTTTTTAAAAATAGCAGACCTACAAGCTTGTAGATCTGCTATTTTTCAATAGCTAAATTATAACATAATGTTTAACCCATTCTGACCGGGAACCCATGTTGGTATTAGCATCATGTTATGCTTTAGCTATTGAAAAATAGCAGATCTACAAGCTCATAGCGCGCCACCGAGTGGCGCGCTACGAGCTTGTAGGTCTGCTATTTTTTGAAAAATCGAAGAACGACTGACATTTTTTAGAATCTGATCTCAGGTCAGAATGGGTTCATCAGACCAGCGTGTGTCCAGTGGAAACCTCGTATGAATCTGATCTCAGGTCAGAATGGGTTAAAACACCAAAAGGGCTTCCCGCCCAGAATGGGTTAGATGTGAAATAACACCACCACAAGCATGTATGTGGTCAGACAAGATGTGCACATACTGTATATACAGTATGCAGGGCTGTCATGATTACACATTGAAGTTGACCATTAATTGTCTCGCAAATAATTGCGATTAACGATTGAATTGTGTTTTTGCTATTGAACGTTGGAACTGATGAATAAAGAATACATTTGTTTGAAAATGCACAGGGTAGATATGCCAAATAACTGAAATATACTAAGAAATTCATCATTTCTATAAATACCATAAAAAAGCTGGGGGGGGGAATGCGAAAATAGCTGATCTACAAGCTTACAATGCGTTACGAGGTGACACATTGTAAGCTTGTAGATCTGCTATTTCAGTTTTTTTTTAATGTCTGAACATTTTTCAACATGGAAACTGCGATTATCTAAAATAATTGCAATTAGACCATTACGACATACAGTATAGATATAATTGATAAAAGGGGCTGACCAATTGAAAGATAAGAAGAAAGATAGGATTTAGATAGGAATCCTAAATAGAATACTACTGGGAGCTTAAGAACGTTGTGCGGACATTGTACATTCTTTCTGTAAGAAGAAAGATTACACACACACATTATTTTAATTTTTTTCATTTACAAACTGCATCCTCTGTGCTTTTCGGGCTCGGAGACAGAATTCTAATAATAGCAGCAGGTTTTTCGGAGGTGGGGGGGGGGGGGGGTTTCCCTGGTTGTACGTAGTGTGTGGAAGGAACCAGTTCCTTTCCCCTCCATCAGGTGCCCCGGCTGGCTAGGGGGAGGCATTCAAGTTTTTTAACCTGGGCATTTCCCAGCATATAATTTTCAAGTGTTCCTTGTTCCTTCTTCCTTGTATTATTATTTTTACGTTGCTCCTCTGGTTACATTTGGTAATGTGTCATATGGCTGAAAAAAGGCTGAGAGACACTTTTTGTTCATAGCACACACCCGATAAAAGACCATTGATTTGAAATATTGATGATGATGATATGATGAGTTCAATAGAATCGTTTAAATGCGATGCACATGTATGTGACTTTGTTATAGACTAGTCCGACGCTACATTATGTCAGGAGATATAGTTGGTTGGCCCTTGGGTGTTTTAATATTTTCTAATATGGCCCCCTTTGAAAAAAGTTTGGACACCCCTGATATACAGTATCAGCTCTTCTGCAAAAACGGTTCCAAATGTGATGGATATCAGTTCCCCCAAACCTATTCTTGACACCCATCTCTCTCTCTCTCTCTCTATTTTCCTCCTTTTCACCTCCCCCGTCTTTCTCGCCTCCTTACCGTATTGCCGCGTGGGGGAAGTGACGTTCCTGATGCAGGGGGTGAGCTGGCCCTCTCCCCTCTCGTGGGAGGAGTCCCGGGATCGATCGCTGGAGCGCCGCCGCTGCTCCCGGTAATGCTCCGCCCCTCCTCCTCCTCCGCCAGCACCGTACATACTCATAGCGCCGAGCCGGCGCCGCTGCTCACAGTCCAACACTGACAGACCACACTTCTGCTCGCTGTGGGGACAGAGAACGAGACCACACACACATTTAACTACCACACTTCTGCTCGCTGTGGGGCAGAGAACGAGACCACACACACATTTAACACTGACAGACCACACTTCTGCTCGCTGTTGGGACGGAGAACGAGACCACACACACATTTAACACTGACAGACCACACTTCTGCTCGCTGTGGGGACAGAGAACGAGACCACACACACATTTAACACTGACAGACCACACTTCTGCTCACTGTGGGGACAGAGAACGAGAACCACACACACATTTAACACTGACAGACCACACTTCTGCTCGCTGTGGGGACAGAGAACGAGACCACACACACATTTAACACTGACAGACCACACTTCTGCTCGCTGTGGGGACAGAGAACGAGACCACACACACATTTAATTGGACCAGTAAACGGGCCGGACAGCATGACCAGTCAAAGTGAGATTGTGACATTTGTGCGACAGACAGGGCAACATGATGCACTGAGAAGAACATAGCCTAGATGTAGTGGACTAGGTCAGCGGGCATCATCAACCAGTGGTCCCCAACTTGATGACGGACAGTTGGTAACCAAATGTACCCTTATAGATCTTTAACCTTTGAATGTCTCAGTTAAATTATTGTTAAACATTTGGCATTACGTAATTTACAAGAAGTCTACAAATGGTAAATGGTGCATTTATATAGCACCTTTATCCAAGGCACTTCACATAGATTGTGCATTACATTCACACACACACATTCATACACCGATGGCGGCGGAAACCATGCAACCTGCTCATCAGAGTCTTGCTCAAGGAAATGACACTTCGACACTAACTCTGGGGGAACCTTGCGTTTCTCATCCGGCCACTCTACCCCTGAGCCACTCTACCCCTGAGCCACTGCTGCCCCGTGGGCAAACAATTAGTTTGCCTGTTTTATCCCTTCCATGGTACCAAGTACCAACATCAATACAGCATGGAATTGTGGACAAAATCTTATCCGAACGACAAAATAATAATTCTTGGGTCTGAGAGGCAAAATCTCATCAAATGGTGGTTCGTGGCTCAAATATACTGAATAAATAATGATCGTTGATATTAAAAAGGGTTAAAAACCACTGGACTACAGTAGGTGCATTGCATGCACACACAGCCATAAATACGACAACACATAGTGCTCAGCACCTTTTTGCGTGCTGGACCGTGGCGAGAAAGTCTGCAGTCAACTCATGCGAACCGAGGTGGAGCTGAACCGTGGTGGAGCGGAGGGCTGCAGCACAAAAGCCAGCCAGCCAACCAACCAACCGCCCCACTGCAGCAGTTGGAACACACGCACGCCATCCATTAGTGTGTGTATCCATGTGAATCCAAGGAAAGGAGTTGAGTTGAATGCTTATAGGACGAAGGCTTCAGTTGACCCGTTTCTTTTTTGCTCCATACACAATACATTCTACTCTGTTGACTGACAGGTAAAAGCATACACCTCATCTCTGGAGTCCTGACTCCCAAAGACAAACAACTGCAGGCCTGTTGTTTTCTAGTCTCTCTTTTTGAATAGCCACACACACACACACACACACACACACACACACACACACACACACACACACACACACACACACACACACACACACACACACACACACACACACACACACACACACACACACACACACACACACACACACACACACACACACACACACACACACACACACACACACACACACACACACACACACACACACACACACACACACACACACACACACACACACACACACACACTTTAGTGAGTCTAATAATGTTGATAATTTAGTAGGCCTGGCTGTCACAATTACAAACTTAAGTTGACGATTAAATGTCACACAAAAAAATGAAAAAACGTTTTTTTGCATTGAACATTTGAATTTGTATTTCGGTTTGCCTTTTAGGCTTTGTAATCACAAATAGCAAATCACAAATAGACACATTTAATAATTTTGAATAATCGTTTCTTCCAACAAATTTACAAAATAGCGGAAATACTTGCACAAACACAAAGTGACGTGTTGTAATCTTTTAGCTCTGCTATTTCTGATTTATTTTCTCTCTTTTTTTTTTACGTATGGAACATTTCCAACATGGAAATGATTGACGATTATGCAAAAATAATTGTGATTATCTCAAATAATTGTGATTTGGCGAGTTACATGTAATAATTGTGACAGGCATATGATTTAGACATCACAGTGGTGAGAGGCAAGAAAGGGGGAGCACACAGAAGGGCGAGCACCTGCACTGAAACCCTGCCAGGACATGGTGACTAATTGTTGCAGTAACTGGTTGAGCCAAAAGGACATTGTCTCTGGTCTTCAGTCTAGCGGTCATAAAAACCAAGATATAGGGCTGAAAGTATTGATTATCCCATCAATACAAAAAAAGAATTCAATGTACAAATATGGCATGGCTTTGTAGATTGTATACGTTTTTTTAAAGCAGGATGTCAGTTGGTGTGTTGTCGTGTATGCACTGTGACCTTGGAGTATACGGTCTATGCCATGTAGTACATCTCTGACATCGGGAAGAAACAACCTAACCTTCATTTTTCAGGAAATTAAATATATATACATTTTTATGGAAATTAAGAAAACCTTGTATTTTTATAACAAAGAAAGCAATACTGCCTCATAAGAGTTGGCATTGAGGCCTGGTGCCGCGGCTGAGCGGTCCAGACACCTAGGCCGGTAATCCAGCCTGACAGCATGTCACGGGTTCGAGACCTGAGCCCGTTGGCCTTTGCCGCATGTCTTCCCCCATTTCTCTCCCCCTTTCCTGTCACATTACTGTACCCTATCAGGCGCCGGGGCAAGGCGAGGGGAAAGGAACTGGTTGGAAGGAACTGGTTGGAATAACGTGTTCCTTCCACGCACTACGTCCGGCCGGGGAAACTCCCCCCTGTCAGGTGTAAAGGAGCAACTTGGACACTCAGGCATGAAGGAAGCATGAGATCAAGTCCGTTGCTCTCCCATAATATATGGGAGAGCACTCCCATATAATATATGGGAGAGCACTCCCATATAATATATGGGAGAGCACTCCCATATATAAGTGGACTAGGTTGGCGGAGGGTGTGTAGAGCCCAGGATCACATTAGATAATTGACACAGGGGTGAAAAATGAGTTACAAAATCGTGGGATAAAAAATATATAAAAAATTAATAAATAATAAAGGCAAAAACGCCAAAAATATATATCTTTAAGAGTTGCCATTGTGACTTTGACTTTTTGCTTGCATGAGAGAGAGAGCGGTGGTGGAGTTAGCTGCTTTAGAAGACAGTTTGGGGGTCCAATGGAGTTAATAGGTTTTGTCCGAAGCGCATATTTATACTTTTCATTGGTTTAATATTTTTTTGAACACATTGAGTGCCAGGGTTTATATTTACTGATGGCTTGGCTGCTACAAAATAATAAAACAAATTAATACATGTGTGGTACAGCCTCATTGACTGGTACATATATACAACATTGATGGATCCTTTTTGCTCAGCAAATTAAACTGGCACTAACTCAATAACGCTGCTGAATTATAAATCTCAAGTCTTATGTGAGATGCCAGTTCAATTATTATTAGGTTATGTATGTTTTGGCAGAGTTTCAAAAGCTTGTAATGAGAAACGTACTTCTGTGGAAAGTGTGGATACTTTGTTTGGCAGGATTACCGATTTACACAGATCTGATTGGTTGACTGACAGACAGCTTCGCAGCTCGCAGAGGATGTGGCAACTTAAGGCCACAGAACATTTGACTTAGCCCGTCAACAAGGAAGTCCACAATAACTTCAACATCTGGCATATACTTGTTGTTGTTGTTCGTTGCATACACACCAGACAGACTACACTGCCTGGATTAAAAAATACAATCCTTCCTCTTCAATGTCTCCCTTTTGACTGATACCCGTCCATTCAAACTCTAGACGGGCCTACGCCAAAGATATTAGTGCAGCTGTGCCTGGCAGCTGGCGAAAACTAGAGTTCTCAACAGGCCCGAAGGTTAAGGCCCGCCATTACCTGGGCCCTCATCAAACCCTGTACACTCAAGACACTGCCACCGCTGCCTGCCACCCTTAGATCTCCATATATGGAGCTGACCTGTTTTGACATAATGTTGATCTGACCTCATCAAACACTAATCAAACCCTGTACGCTCAAGACACGCTCCATATATGGCCACTGGCCAGTACAGAATTAATTCCATATGTTGATCTGACCCCCAGCAGCAGTCTGCCGTCACCCAGGCGGATGCGTGCACGTGACTTCGCCACTTCTAGGCCTCAGGGCGTCTATACACAGTATAATACCGTATATTTTATTGTTCTGTTGGAAGCTTGCAATTAATGTTAGCATACAGATTAAAAGAACAAGTTCCGATTATTTAAATATATAAATTAAATGAGAGCTTGTTGTTTGTGTATTTGCTAATGTAGCAGCATGCTCACAATGCAGCTGCATACTTATTGGTTATGTCCTTGAAAACTGGGGTCATGATACTGTAACAGCTGGGCGCTCACACACACACACACACACACACACACACACACACACACACACACACACACACACACACACACACACACCAGGTTAACTACGGTCAGGCATACGATAAACAAAGAAGACATGTGCCTTAGCCTACATTGGACGACTACAATTAAATTACTGTATGTACAGTATGTGGAACAAGACTCCAACACATACTAGGTATTTCATATAAATATGTTTGCCGGTTCTAGTCCATGTGCGTGCCACATTCAAATACTGTGGTTGTGTGTGTGTGTGTGTGTGTGTGTGTGTGTGTGTGTGTGTGTGTGTGTGTGTGTGTGTGTGTGTGTATAATGTTCACATACTGTAAAAACAACACAGTACAGTTATATTTTATCTGCATTGAGAGGACTGTGGTGCAAAATCTGCCAATGTGGTGGAAAATGGAATCATAAAAACCAATGCACATCTTCCTTCCTTCCAGCCAGCCAGCCAGCCAGTCATTGGCTAGATCAGCCTCCTCTAGCTGCCTGCCAGGCCAGCAGGGATGAGGGGAACAAAGGAACTGAGGAGGCAATATTTCTCTTAAGGCAGCTCCTCTCATCTTTCACACAGCGATGCAAATCCACAGCGCCAAGGTTTTTCAGAATGATTGAACAGACCGAAATACTGGCAGCTCGTTTGACATTTCGTGCAGGTAATACCCCCACCACCACCACCACCAAGCAAACACCACCCCCCTTGATATCAGGTTTTTTCCCCCTTCAGTTAAATAGGTCAATGGCTCTATCCTCACTGTAAGTCAGAAAATACAAATAAAGGCCTAGAGCAAAGATGATTTTCTGCTATGTGTGTGAGTCTGCCACGCCATCTAGGTCACACAAAAAGTCAGACAAAGAGTGGTGGTGGTTTGGACTTGAAGTCTATAAAAAGCATAGGGTGAAAGCCCCGTTACTTAAGGAAGAGGTCCCATCTATTATTTAGGGCTGCTGACACACTGCTACACTGATGAGCAAAGAGAAGCTGGTAAAGTGCAAATGTCTGGGCTTAAATCCAGCTAAAAGGAATAAAGGATCCAAAATAAAAAAGGACATTCAAATGGCAAAATTATTTACAATTAAATTCAGTTAATGTAATTATATAATACATTAAATTAGGTACTGCAAAATGGTGATGGAAGTGAGATGATGATGATAACAAGAATAACACTAGCATTATTACGGCATTTCCATCGTTATTATCAGAGAACACATCCACAGAGCGCAGAGTCGTGCACCTACCAGTCGGTGGTATCAGTATCACCGGGCAAACTAAAGACAAAGCAGCACGGGATGAGCTGCGCGATGACCGCGGCACAAAGGGCTGCTGCTCCTCCGAACAAAGCAGGCTTGCCACTAGCACGTTCAGCATCCTCGCTCATTACTTTCCAACTTCAGCATTATTTCACTCACACATCACACACTATACCTAACCTAACGCAGGCACTTGACTTGACTGTCTCACACGATGCGGTTAAAAAAAAAACCCCATTAAAAAAAACACAGCATCCATCCATCGAAAGGAAAGAGGTACCGGTATACTGGTTGTGAGGATGTTGACAGACGGTGGTGTCTCTCTCTCAGTAGAGGCGACAGAACGAAAGAGACCGCGCCGCGCACAACACCACGCGAATCATCTCACGACGGGGGCGAGAAAATATGAATGGCCGCGTGCTCGACTAGACCCAAATACAGCCACGGAGTGGAATATATTAGACTAGACAGGCGTGCACGTATAAGCGCACGCCACGCACGCACGCACGGTCGGACGGACGGAGCTGCTGCCTAGTCTATCCGAAGAACTATATCCGACCTTCACCTTCTCAACTGTCCCGGTTCGGTTCCTCTCAAACCCGGGTCCGCATATACACAGTAAAACACAGTAAAATCCGGAGTGATCATTTAACTCGGACATTGTACAAATGCAACCAAATGGACCTATAGCGTCAATTTAATTGGTTATGTTGGCATGTGGCACACAGCAATATCCATTATAGACGGGTGAGTCAACACAACACTGACCATTCCATATATATGACATTGTATGTCACTTTGGAACAATATATCCAAATGTTTTAAAATAATCATTGCAGTATTAAACACGGATGGGATGATAAGCATCACATTCGTGCAAATGAAAAGCAATGTCGCATTTGTGACACTAGAGGACACCATTACACAATATGTGGCAATACAGCCCTATAGGCTAAATAGCCAGACTGACAGACATCAAGAAGGATCTAAAATAAAATATTAAATATATATTATCATCCTCGACCCCTTGGACATTGGCTATCCACGGGTCATTTACAAAACACCATACCTTCAAGAGAAATACAGAGATAAGATATATTAATTTAATGTTTAACGTTGTAATGTGATTAGCATACCATGCATTACCAACGGAAAGATGGGGAAATAATGCATATATGGGGAGAAGTTTGGTTGAAATAAAGAGAACACGGGAAGAAAACGTATAGTGTGCGGACAGTCGCCTTTTCCCCCGAAATAATACATATCTATCTCATAATTTCAGCTTGATTTGAGTATGTGCTACAGCTACACCACCCACGATGATACATGATTTCTGTCAGGTGAAATACCCTGATGTTTTCAAGGCTAAATCATTATCTTATGCCTTATGGTCACGTAAATAGATCATGGATGGGATTAGGAAGCAGATGGCTGTGTGTCATGGCCGCTCTATATACCGTAGTACCAGTTCATAAAGCATTAGTTGTTGTTGCTCTCATATGATAAATTAGTTTCCACTTTTATCCACGGTTTAGTGATCATGCCTAAATTAATTGCCTAGATAGCAGACACGACTGCAGTATAGCCTACATATTCAGGCTCAAACATGGACATCTGATTGTATACACAAGTCAGTCACTGACACACAGGACCGTATGTATATAGGCCTAATCGTACTTTTTTTTGCCAACTGTCAATAAAGTATTCAATCAATCACACTAAATTAGGCCTACAGACGGGGACATGAGCGGGAAGGCGTAATTACTTTAGTGAGAAAGCAATTTCCCTGTAGTTAAATAAATACACCCGTCCCATCCATGTTTCCAACTTACGGTATGTAAAACCTAGTTCTGGTCGCAGAGCAAACCCATTCCTCTGACAAATACATTTGACCACCAAGAGAACCATTCCAGAGGAAAATAATGGGGGTTTGACTTTTGACTTGCTAATAATATCTCCGTTTAGATACTAAACCTAGCCACATTTGCTTGTAGGCATTGAGGTAGCAATTTTGTATTTATTTCGACAGCCCCGTAGTCGCAATTTAATACACACACACACATACATAAACAACACTCAAATGATAAATGATTAACTGATTGATGATTAACTATACTCACTCAGTATCCGTGAGCTAGTAATATTAGCTCAAATATAGCTAGCATGGCTCCATTGGCTACACAACAAAGAACATAAACCGGTTGTTTGTGTGGGTTTTTTACCTCTTTCCTGCTCACATGCTGATATGTAAACGTTATCCGGTAAACTAGCAGTAAACAAGCACTTGGATAATGCAGCTTGTTTACAGCGAGGATCCACTAAACTGTTGGTATTTTCCAGAGTAACTTGTAGCTCACACACGGAGCGACCAGCTGCTCCTTTGTTTTGGTTTGAAAGCTGACTTCATGATGGAACACATCCTGTGTTGCCAGGTTCTGCGAGAGAAACAAGCAAGCAACCAAGGGTGTGAAAACGAGCCCAAAAGAAGCGAGCCCATCGCCCTTTACCTTTAAACATGGAAATTCAATTTAAACCAGGCTAATATCACTGCAGTCTGCAGATATTGGTCTGGCACTTTGGCGTGGAAGATGTATTTCCAAGAGGTGGTCACAAATATATTCCATCAAAAATGTCTCACTTTGAATAATGGGCTCTGATTGGTCACCCACCCACGGCCACAACTCTGGGATGAGCGAAATGAAATGTAAAACTGAGGAGTGCCAGACCAATGTATGCCACCACCATTAACAAAATGTGGAACGCCCTACCAACAGTCATTAAGACATGCAAATCCCCTAGACTCCTTCAAAACAGCTCTCAACGAGCACCTATACGGACGGCTGCAATTCGAAACTGGTCTGGCCCCCGTAAATTCTGAATCTCCCACCCACCCCTTTTTCCCCTCACTGTATTATTTTTTCCCTTTTTACCTCCTCTATGATGATTTCCTGTTTTTGGCTATATAGAAGTGTATATTTGTAGTAGTCTCTAAATGTTAAGATGAATTGAAAATGGTGAACCCTCTTGTAAACAAGTGTAACTTTATGGTGATTGACAGTTTTTGTATTGAGTTGTTACAGTTGTAGGCTATTTGAAATCATGGCCTACTTTAATTCTGCAAACTGTTAATAAATACTTCAATCAATCAACTCTGAATCAATCAATCAATCAATCAATCAATCAATCAATCAATGTCCCATGCAGAGATTTTCTTTTCCCCTGTGGCATTTGTTTGGTTTCCAGGCTAGGTCCCTGAGCCTGCCCTCATATGGGGGTCCACTCCACAGACAAATATATATTAGGGATTTCGGGGGTAGCCTACTTGAAAATCAAACACTGGTTTGTAAACGAAAAACAAGTCCAAAGTCGCTTATAATAAGCGGACATGGTAACACTAAACACATCGCGAGATTTGCTACATTCGGAGTTAACCGCAGAGGGGCGGGTTCTGGTTGTAACTTGTGGCCAATCATTGCAAATGATGCCATTTAGGAGTGACTGGAAGCAGTGTGGAAGATCTGGTACTCACACAGCGGCATTGGAATATAAGCGACTGGTGGTGGTGGTGGTGGTCCCTTCAGCTTGAAGCTTCAAACACGTAAACGCAGTGGTTCTCAAAGCAAAATGTGTATGTGTAAATGATCATCTACTATATTTCATCAGCTATTTGATATATTGATCTATACAAGCTGCACAACACCTGTTCGTGTGAACTGCTTTATCTTAAAAATGTCAAAACGTTTTTTATTAATTATTATTCGGTTTTTTTAACAACATAAATCTTGTGGGTATAGCCTAGTATATGATCCTATGTGGTGGGGTCCCTCATCCAGACACAAAATATTTACTTTCCAGATGGGTCATGCATGGCCAAGACTCAAGACAAGAGCTATAACACACGTTTAGAGGAGACCTCCTTAACGTTATTATGGACCAGAGCTGCAAGCAAGAGCATAGCAAGCCTGATTTGGGGATCCTTAATTGACTCATGCTGTCACTCATGTCAAAGGTTTGAGAACCACTAGCTGCCTTTAATGGACTCAGTCACTCAGATAAAGAAGTTACAATACATCTCTGAATGAGCAGAACAAAGGTTTAAAAAAAAAAAACGTTTAATGGTCAATCTTTTCAGGCCAATGATTGTCTATATAAAAGTACCATAGTATACTCAATATAAAAATATAGCCTAGTTCTAAACTTCTAGGTTCAATAATAAGTGCATAATAATATAATTAGGCCTGTCTCGCAATTTAAGTGTTCTCTATCAGTGCCAGCCAGTGTATGCAATAATGCAAAGTTTGCAAACATTACAAGAGCAAATTTTGACAAGGGGTTCAAACACACTCAGACCTATAACTGTATAGCATATCCTATACAGTCGAAACACGGACAACATGGTGCGTTGGCAGCAAATGCGATGAAAAAGGCAAAGCACCTGCTGAGTGACTGCTGACACTGACATTATCAATTACAATATTTTTGGTCCTTATTACTTTTGTAATAAATATGCACTCGTAGATTTCGCACATCATGCCATTTAGATAGCCTATATATATGATGTCGCATTTTCGCACACGCTCTGGTCTGCTATAAATGCCAAAATTGTAAATTGTATTATAGCTTCATCAACTGGTAAATAAATAAAAGTGCTTCAAGTATTTAAATAGTGGAAGCTTTTAGGAGCCTTAATTCACCCTTCGATCGGCAATCTTACCTATTTTCACGATGTCTAAAAGCTCTAAAAAATAAATAAATAATAGTACAAAAAGTTAAGATTCGGTCAGATATACATATAGAGGAAAAAAATACAAAATTATTTAAAAAAAGAAAAGGCTAGAATGCATGATGTGCTGCAACCAGGCTGAACTTTTGTCAAGCACCTTGGACTTTACGCGTGAAACAAGTCAAGCATATATGGCATTATTATAGCAGGATTATAGCAGGATAAATAATCCATAAATCTCAATTCTTTGAGTCGAGGAGCCTCTCCAAAAAGCTCAAAGCGAATTCCATTTCCTCCGGCGTTAAGTCCTTCAAGCCGTCCTGATCCCCGGGAGGAAGCAGCCTCCGCTCGCGGTGGGTCTTGTCCGGGGCCGCCGCCGCCGCGCGCTCTGCGCTACCGCGGGACGACGTGACGGCGTGGATGTTCTGGAGTCTCTTGCTGAGCCAGTCCTGGCGCTCCTGCACGTGCTTGTGCACCCCTTGGTTGTGCATGTACTGAACCTCAGTCACTGACCGTTTCCTAAAATTGGAAATGATAAGATATAACAATATGATGTTAATGTGATGATTGTGTGAAGTGCAAAGCTTGGGCATATGGCATATTTTAGCCTTAATTTTAAGGATTGAAAATAGAATGAACTTGTAAAAAAAACAAAAAACTGAAGGACAGATATGGATGTGAACTTAAGTGGAACCATTATTTTGTATAATACATTTATAAGGGAAATTACCTTAGGGGTCGCCCATCAGAGAGCATAGACAAGTGTAGAATGCAGAGAGAAAGGAATAAACAGTTCAAACGTCCGATGAACAACATGACGATGATCTGTGAAATGTTAAAAAAAATGAAAACCATATAATCATAATCATGATTGATGATGATAAAACAAAACATTCATTACATGCAGAACATCTGTCAAAAACAGTATCAGGCCTATATGGCCAATCAAGTCTAAAATGTCTCACAATTATACAGCGTTTTATATTTTAAGAAATCCAATCTTACCTTTGAATTTTGAATAGGGTAACTCTCAAAAATGAAAAATAATAACGCAGTGTGGATTGGTATAACTTTAAAATGCAGCTATAGTCCGATTTGGTATGATATATAGGCCTATTGTCTATATATATTGCTTCTATAGTCTATCAGTTCTGATAAGTAAGTGGACATCCCAAGTTCTCCTCTTTTATACGTGCCGTTCTTCTTGCCATCGATGACGTGCTTTCATTAGCTGTTGAGGTCACCCTCTCGAGCCGCTGGTCGGGATAGGATAGGCCCAGGCCAGTCATGACATGACAGCACCTCCGCTGCATGATGGAGGACACTCCACCTTCAAACTGCATCCAAGTATAGGTTAATTGCTCTGCGATGTTGAGCTTATCATATGTCTATCATTTGCCATAAGGAATGCATTCAATATTTTATTGACAAAGACAAACGTTTTTGCCAACGATTATATAGGCCTAAATGATGTAGACCTATTCGTTTTTGTTTTGTTTATGAGATATAGCACAATGCTTATAGCCATTTATTAAAATATCACTTTAAAATATTTCGTTAATTTGAACTCGGCACTTGATGCATCATGTACCCCGGCTTTCATCTGACACAGTGCCACAAGTGGCTAGCTGCTGCCTCTCAACCATAGCGCCAAAAGTTCGACAAATTTACGACTCCACTCGCTCCACTGACCATTATCGAGTCTCCCTGGTTCCGTACGCGCGCACTCGGGAATTAGCATTTGTTTTTAATTAGTTCCCCCAAACTAAACGTGCACACGCTGCACATGACGTCAGAGACTCAATCAAAGTGTGAAAAGGAACTGCGCACGATGGCGTCATGCTCAATTATTGATCATCCCCTACAATGTTTTAAAAAGTTGTCTGCATGCGTCAGTAGGCTCAAAGCCAGCATAATGCATTTATGGGGGGAGATCAAAAAAGTGATTCAGGTATTTTCTGCAAAATGTTGGATGTTACAATTCAGTATAGGTTAGCTTTTATAATAGGCCTATTGAATAAAGTATAGCCTACTTTGACATTAAAATATTCTCAGCCTATACGTAATCAGAAAATAGGACATTTAACCAATTTAATCTAATCAGGAGGAACTACATTTTGAGCTTCAATTTGCAGTTCTAAATTTGACTGCTCATTTATTTTTGTTTCATCACTTAATTTCACTTGTTTCCTGCATGTGTGAGTTTAGCCTCCTGCTTGGATGAAATTGGTATCCCACCCTGAATATCTATGTGTTCTGTGTGTTCTACCAAAAAACACCCTCCTGAAGTCTATAATGATTAGGCTATACTAATACTATCATTTTATTGGTATCCCTCCCTGAATATCTATGTGTTCCGTTAGTGTTTAGATGGAGAGACACCCCTTACCGAACAGACATTATAGTGTTTGTTGCAGTAGCCTACCAAAAAACAATCTGTATAATGATTAGGCTATACTAATACTATAAACACTTGTTTGAACACACAATATAACACACCATCTTCAAATTCTAAATTAAGAAAATATGACCCAATTAAAACATTGAAATGACAAGCACATTTTTACAAGCATTGTTTTTATGTTTTCAAATGATTTATTATAAAACATACACAATCTTCCCTTGATGCCTTACTTGATAAGAGATGTTTCTTGCATGACACCTACAGTATTTGAGCTTTCTCAATCTTTATCTCTCTATCTCTCTCTGTCTGTCTCTCTCTCTCTCTCTCTCTCTCTCTCTCTCTCTCTCTCTCTCTATTAGTCCTAAAATATATGCCACCACCATTTACATTTTGTATCATTCACTATATTAACCCCAATAAGCCTGCAGGCATATTATTATCTTGCGAAAAATTGAAAAAATAATAACAAGCTATACAATATTTTGTAGCTTGTATAAGCAAAAGCAGATCCACAAGCTCATTTGAGTATGCAGAGCTGCATAAGTGGTTAAATATCTCTGCTCCCTCCGCCCATCCCATACGCTCACTCATTTTGGCCACCATGCAGGGTCAAGCTCCCGTCTCACCCCTCAGTCAGTCAGTGTTCAGCCACAGGTGTCTTGGTTCCAGTGCAACCTCACGCCACATGCAGCTGGGAAGGAGCGTCCTACTTAGTATGGTCACACGCCCACCACACATTAGGCAACGGTGAGGGCATGAGTTTTCTAAATGTAGCTTCTAGAAGCTAGGAATGGCGATGTCATGACACAACGGCTCTGTTTACACTAGGACTTTGTGTCTGTAATAAAAACATAATATATGATTTTTACTTGTCAGTGAGAGTGAGGTATAATAAATGCAATTTGCATCCAGAGGTTTAGAATATCCTGCAATGAGCTCTACCCTGGACATTTGAGACTCGATTCTGTCTATATTTAATATTATATATATTTATATTTCTTGGTTGGAATAATTAAATAAACACATAAACAAACTGTGAAAACGTTTTGCTGTATAGAGTTTCAGTGTGAGCTGAGCCAGCTGGGCGTATGACACGTAGCCTACATCCCTGCTCAGACCCTCTAGAATCCTCCATCCTTATGTGGATGTGGGTCCCCTTGTCACTCACCCGGGGGAAAAAAAACATGACGGCATCGTCAGAGAAGTCCGGGTATGACAGTATGACATATCGCAAGAAGCTCCAGGGTGTTTAAAGTATACTCTTAGTTTCATTGGGATGAGTTGAACATCTGTGACATTTGTATATGAAACTGAACCAACTGAACTGAACCAATAAGAATTGCACCAATAAGAATTGTATCTGCATGAATAATCCTAATAGACATAATCCTATAAGTATACTTTTTATTTTGAATAATTGCTAAATAGTTTATTTTATTCTATTATATTCATTCAGGGGAGCATGTGAGTGAGTGAATTTTATGTTGCTAATTTGTACTTAGTACTCAAAATTGTACCAAGGCAGCAAAGAACCTGATAACCAATATTGATTATCCTCTTAACTGTGAACCAGTGCACCTGCTGATAAACAAATGTCACAGGTGGTTAGCAATGAAATCTGTTTACATACCAGTATTACAAGATTTATGGTCGTCGGGAAGGGGGCCCTCATGAGTCTTAAAGATGGTGACCTCGCCTCGCTTTCCCATGATACTATTACGGACTACGGTGGCCACGGCCTGTTTAGATGACACCATGCCACACACAATGACCTCTGACCTTAGGCTTAGGATCCTTAACGTTGTCGTTCTCATTACCTCATGCACGCTCAACGCCAGACATGTCACCGATGGCATGCAGCGGCAACAAGGTGCCCAGGAATGCAGCGAGGCAAAAGACTAAAAACCTAACGCAAAGAAGAAAAAGCCTAACACAATATAACACCAAAAAGCAATATTGACAGAATTGCGTCTATATATCCCTTATGGACTGAATTAGTTCTTACGGTGAGACGTCTAAACTTTCTCTCGACTCTCGCCATAATCATGTAAGAATCTGAAATTCCAAATATGGGTTTGGGGATTTATCAGTTCTAAAACTGACGCCCCAAGCTCTTGCTGTACTATTAGGGACTGACAGTGTGTTTAGAATTAGATATAGATATTTCATCCGTTATCTCCATTATTATTATTATAAACTCATAACTCATGTATGCCATAAACTCTTGAGGTATGGGTGACATGCTAAACATTAGGGTCAACTTGGCATTCAGAACAATTACAAGTCAGGTGCATCAGTAAGTGAACCTGGTCCAGAATAGTACAGAGGGGTAATTAGGGAGCATGGCAGAGATATTTTAGGATTTCCTTTGATTTTTATAGAGGGTGACGGCATGTCCCATGGTGAGTGACAGAGAAGATAAATAGCAGCATAGATTCTTCTCATTGCGAACGCAGTGATTGCGAACGCAGTGAGCACTTACTATGAGACCTAGCAGATCATGTCTGTCTGTGTGTCTGTGTGTCTGTCTGTCCCACTTTTGTGCCCATATATGGAGCTGAGTGATTACGTCACCATGACTCAGCCATAACCATATAAGGAGTCCCCAAAGCAGCTATACGTCCAAAACCCAATTATGTACGAGCTGCGTTCGCTTCCCGCGTTTGCACGTCTTACTGGTATCAAACCATTAGAAATAGCCTACGGTAAAAAACAAGTGCACATTTCATTATACAGATGTTTGTTTAGAAAGTTTTTATTTATTTATTGCGAAGCAAGTTAATTAAAATATATGTCAGATTTTTTGACAAATCTATCATGTAATGTAGAAGCTGCCAAAAAGGCAAAGTGTCAAATATGTTATAAGATACAAGTATAAGACATTACAGCCATTCATCAAAGAAAGAAAGAAAGAAAGAGAGAAAGAACTACCTACATGATGCAACCAAAAATACATCCTAAAATAAATGTACTACAATATAGTTGCTAGTTAAAAATAAACCATATAATATCTATTTTCTGTGATTTCTTGTAATATTGCAGGGGGAGATAGAACATGGTGAGATGATTAGACTATATTCTTCATGGACATAAAGGGATACATGTTTAAAGATGTGAATGCGGTACCAAATCGGAATTAAACTACAAGTAATCTGCATTTACCTTATTTACACAACAGCTCAAATGTCTTCTGAAGTATAATACAGCCAACAGGCCTATACATGATTACATAATAATTGTGAAGGAGAGGACACTCGAGCGTTTTTTATTGATAAAGCATGCAGCTGGCAAAATGACTATAACGTTTTGATTCATTCACTTCTTATTTCGCCCATCAAACTCCTCTAATACATCCAAATTGTGTCAGCCATTACAGTATGAGATTAGTTCATTTTATACCAACTGGCTTAATTTCACTAGGTTATAGGACGAATGGATCTATATATATTCTTTCTTCTTTCACCTTTATTTTATACTTTTTATGGAGGGACAGACAGTAGGCTGACAGGAAATGGGGGGAGAGATGGGGGGGGGAAGACATGCAGTAAAGGCCGTCGGGATCGGGAGTCGAAGCCGCAGCACACTGCCAGACTGGGTTACCATAGCCAAGGTGCCTGGACCACTGAGCCATGGCCCAGGCCAGGATCTATATATATTTATATAAAATATCCACATAATTTTAGAGGTTAGAAATGTTTATTAAGCTCAACAATGTCTCCGCAATGCCTATATGAAGCCATATATATTGACAGGATTTAGGATGTATGATCAAGGGACAGGGTATAGCATAATGAAATTTAGAAAATGTTGCCATGTTGTCTATGATGTTTCCGGCAGCATCTTATTTTGTGGACATTAATGACCAAATGAATAGAAAAAACACAAATTAAAAGTACTGCATGGGCCTGGGCCGTGGCTCAGTGGTCAATCTGGTAATCCAGTCTGGCAGTGTGCCGCGGGTTCGACTCCCGATCCCGATGGCCTTTACTGCATGTCTTCCCCCCATCTCTCTCCCCATTTCCTGTCAGTCTAATAACAAATACGGCATGACATCGCAGGTCCTCTCAAAGTTTGGGTGACTGGCTCCCCAGCTATTACAGCGAGCACGTTACTCCACTCAGTTTGAACTCAACTCTTCTTTTCCCAGAAATGCTCACTGGCTTTTCTTGGTTCCCTAGGCGATGGCATCAACATTTGGCAACACTACAAAGCAAACTCCTGATTGTTAGTTTTGCTCTCAAAGGACAACAATGGACACTCTCAGCTGAGTTTAATTGAAATTTATATCGTTTTAGGTATATAGAGAAGATCAGGCGGAAAATATTAAATTGATATTCTTTCAGGTATAGATAAGATCCAATGCAGAGACAAATATTTCAAATGGCAAATTTTGATTTTCATCTCCAAACAACACATGTTGCTTTCTAGAAATACATGTCATGAGTCTAAATCATAGACTGTAAAAAGGTCTAAATGCATAAATCATAATGCCATGGGTGTTCAGTTCTACACTGTGTGGTGGAATTGGAAAGCCTGGTGACGTGAGGTTAATGTATCCTTAGTACAAGTAATAAACTCAATTGGTTATACATGTTTGGCTTGATAAGTTGATATGCATGAAACTAAAGCTGATAATAAATCTCCATGTTAGTTATAAAAGTTAATGTTAACTCTCACTGTTAAGTCCATACTCTGGATTGTGAGGGGGTGTATCGAGTCCTGAGAATTGGAAACGGTCTCCCAGGATCCAGTCATTCCCCTGGGTTGAGTCACCCGCTTACTATTACTAATGCATTCATGGTTATAACGTAGCCAAATAGTCTACGTAAGCAGGCAGACTTTGTCAGGTGTGACTAAAGTCAATAATTTGTTTGTTTTTCCCGTACTGTTGCAGACCAGTTGGGTTAATTATTGTAAAAAAAGATGAGCTCAGATTCTGAATAATCGATACACAACATCTGAGGAATTAATTCTTAAATGAATTGAGTGAATTATATGTGCCTGCTCAATTGCCTAGTCAGTGCATGTCAATTAAACTAGGCCTATACTACTGTATACACCAAATCTCTCTGCAGAAGATAGCCGATATACAAGCTCAGGATGTGCCACAATGATGTGAGCTTGTAGATTTATTTTTTATTGGATGTTCACCGCAGAATAGGGATGCTAGGGTTCATGTTTCTGCCTGTGTGTGTACAGTACATTATGAGGAGAAATCTCATCCCCATCCACATTTTGGCTGCCATTTCCGCAGGATTCATGCTTGATATGGAAGAGAAACATTATTCTTGACAGAGTAGTAGACATGCCTCAAGACTTGGGCACTTCACTTCCATAAGTCAGACTGAGGGGATTGAAGTAATGTCCAACAACTTGAGAGGAAGCCTCGTTTTGGTCATACTGGGTCATTGTTACTGACCCGGAGCTCGCCATCAACCACCACACTGGGTGGTTTTGACTTTTGAGTGCACATCTGGATGTTAGTAATCACGCGTGTGCGTGCGTGTATGCGCGAGCGTGTGTGTGAGTGCGTTTATGCGTACTGTATGTGTGTGTAGCGGAAGTGGGATTTGAGGCTCCCAAGTGTATACTGTCTCGAAGGTGCCATCTTTCAAGACGCATATTCATTTCATATACACACGTTAAGGGAGATTGATGATCCTGCAATAACATGAGCGTGTGGCTATATTCAACATGAGCTTGTGGCCATTCAAAGGCGGCTCCAGTGGGTGCTCACGTTGGCCTGCCTGCTGCATGTCCTGCACCGTTCCACATTGGCAAAGAGTTCATGCAAAGCCACTATAACGTATGTAAGTACATTTACTTAAGTACTGTACTTAAAAACACAATCCCTGCCAGAATGTTGAGGTATTTGTACTCTAATGGAGTATCTTTTTATACATTTGGGACATTCTGCAAAATGAGTACTTTCTACTTTTGGACTTTTGAATTCTGTCCGGTCTTTTACTTGTAACAGAGTATTTAGTATATTGCAGTATTGAATACTTTCACTTCAGTAAAACACGTGAGTACCTTTTCCACCACTGTGCACACATAAACATACATACAGTCATGGCCAAGTGAGTCACCATGTGGAGTGTTAAAGCAGGAAACCCGGAGTGTTTGGCCCATTTCAGACACGTTGCCACCTTCACACCTGAAGGAAGACACAAAAGATCCCACCTATAGGCACCTATACACAGATTTAAGGATTTTGTCTCCCTGCGACACGCGATCACCGTGGCAACACAAACCCTCTCCTCAGATGTGAATGAATTATCCTCAGCAGGAATAATATTGGAAATGTGATTAATAAATTACGAGGGCCTGTAAAGGCTGTTATCGGTACTACTACTGTCGGTTGTAATTCAACATTTCTTATAGGGAACTATACCGGGGGAATGGACCCAATAGCAGTATAAAACATGGGATTTAATTAGAACAGAACTTGTATTAGACATTAGTTAGTAGCACTCAAAGTATAGAGGATTTACAGAGGATTTAGACCGGCAGTTGTACCAGGCATGAGCAGTGATGTCAGTGGAGCATATAGGGCCGCAATCACACCCCACCATCAGACTCTGTTTTGGGCTAGTTTTCTTCAGCTGGGCCCACGATAGACCGGTTGTCTTTGACTCACTCTTTGACTGATCTTCTCCAGGTTTGTTAAAAACTTTAGTTTAATTACTGTATACGTTTAAGAACTGTCAGATTTCATGGCATAATTTAGAACTATATACCATCATGCTAAATAATGTTATTGAAAGGTAGCTATACGCAATCTTTACAATCCTGCTGCAACAGATTGTGTGTTTTAACCCGTGAGGGATGTTAAGGATTGAGGCGGAAGACATCCATCCGCTCACTCCGGATGGTTTTCCTCATTCTTTTTACTGACACCTCAGGAATCAGGTGTAGAGCTATAATACCCGAGGGGTAAAGGCTTGTTGAACATTTGCAGGCAGAAGTAATGTAGCGCCACGGACGGACGGACGGACGAACGGACGAATGGAGCATCAAGAGCAGTGGAAAACAGATGAGGACGATCCTGATCTGGAAGTCATCCAAACACCATCCCTATCATCATTATTATTTTATAGGTTGTGCGTGGTGTTGGTGACTTTTAACTTGTCCATATGAATTGCACGTCATCATACATACTGGGGTCTCTTTTTAAATGTCTGTCCATGTTTGGTTTTAGTTTTTAGCTTGTGTTTTTAAATAGGCTCTATGTTTTATGTTGCACTGCCAATAACTGTGGGGAAACGATATTTCATGTTCTTGTATGCAAATTGCAAGTACATGACAAATGACAAAAATGACAAATAAAATGATTCTGATTCTGATTATGTGTGTGGACTGAATGACACATGACTATTTCATGTCTAATACGTACATCTCATGATTCTCCACAGCAGTCATATCATCATGTGTGTATAAGGTTTTGTGAATTATCCTAATATAATTCAGTGTGTCTGATGATTAAATGTTGCCTTTTAGACAATATATAGTGTATTTATACTAGTAAGTATAGTACAACACAAGTTGGTCGAACTAAGTTTGATTTTTAAATTGAAATGATTTAAAATAAATCAACTTTTTCTCTCCATAGTACAAAAAGATATAACAGTTATACTACAGGATGAACTTTATGGTGTCAACTGGACCGGTACTGTTTTATTTGATTTTATTCATCAGGACTTCACTTGTGAAGACAAAACAGGCTCATAAGTAGCTTTATCTGACCAAATCTATGCACAATAATACTGTAACTTAAACCCTATACTATATAATTATAGCTAAGGTTCCAAAGATATTAGGTAAAATCCTGTAGAGATGATAATAGGCTAGTGATGAAACGGTTCTTCATTTTGTTTGGAAATTGTGGAACACACTCAAGGACCATCTGGGTGTCCCTGAACACTGCGCTAGTCTAGGGAAGTATGCCTCATAACATAAATAACTATTTTAACTATCATTGTTTGAATTTTGTCAGACTGCATTTCAATACTTCTCCAGTTGTACACTGTGGTCGGAAATTCAAATAACTGTAATTCTAGTGGTAGAGAAGTCAATCTCTCCAGGATTTACAGTCATATAATTATAAACCAGGACCAATGTTTTTACACCTGATGGATCATATTGTATGTCTGGAAAGAGGAAAATCCAGGAAAACAAATGAGAACACACACACACACACACACACACTTGCAAAATGCAACAATTTAAGCTGTTTGTTTGCAAATAAGTCTGCATACCGGTATACCAGAAGGAGAACTACGAGCTATGAGCCTATGACTGAACTATTTTGACCTGGTGACGTGTGACATTGTCACCCCATAGTGACATCATAAGGTGCTACGTTACGGTTACAGGAACAAAGCGCATGGTCTGCTATGTATGACGCAACGAACCAGGCCCACACATCCTATTTCCACCAAAGAACAACACTGGTGGGCTCGTCTGCTGCCTCACATCATTATTGTTCAGTGACCTCACAGGGCCTTCATTTTCAGACGATGGATCAGAGAGACGTTTTCCCACCATGAAAAGGGGAGTCATGCTTGGAAAACAATAGAGACAGGGCCTATGAAAACACTAAGCACAGTGGGTGACCAAGGACTCACACATGCACTTCCCATGCAGTCTACTACTAGTGTGAGACATTTGAGATGGCCTGCATGGGCGTCAAAGGTTTATCAACTCTGCCACGTATGTTATTAATTCAATATAGGAATGAATAACTAACTATAGGCTATATGTTTTGTCATGCAGTCACTTTAACTGACTTTACTTTTTGCCTAAAATTGTTATACAAATAATCCCCCAGTCCATGTTGGGTTAGCCTACTTTTAAACTCATTAATGCAGTCCACCTATGGGGCGATTTAAAAGCAATACTTAAACTCATTTACAGTACTATTTGCTATAATCCATGATCCCTTCAAATATAAATGTAAAGCCTATAGTAGCCTATAATGCTTAATAACTATTCAGTCAGTTTTAATTAACATATTTAGACCTGATTATTACTGAAGTCACATGACATGTTCTCCACTATATACAATGTACTTTGTCAGTGGTTGGAAAAGTACTCAAAAATGTTTACTTAAGTAAAAGTATCAATATTAGGCTTACTGCAATGTTACAAGCAAAAGGCTGGAATTCAAAATTTACTTGAGTAAAAGTAGCCTACTTGTAAAAGTATCAATATCAAAATGTACTTAAAGTACCGAAAGAACTCATTGTGTAAATGTCATATTTCACAAGTTTTCAAATTAATAAAATGTCTAAAAAATATATTATATCGGCTATACTTTCAAATGGCCAATAGGTTTATAGGGCTGATTGATTGATTGAATAAATGTACTTAGTACTTTCCACTACTTTGTTTGTGGTGGATTGTAGACTATCATTACACATTATAATATTATTATACAATATTAGATACACAACCAATGATGTTAGACTGCTGAAGAGAAGTTATATACGACCTGAGTCTCACCGTTTCTCATTCTGCGTATCATTACTTGTAGCGGACCCAGCTGGCCTTTTAAGGATGAAGTCTGAACTGATGATTTTGAAGTTCCTTTATTCATAGATCAACGTAGAACTGGGACAGAAACAAAATACAATGTATCAATGGTCATAAATCACTACAATATAATCCATAAACTGTTCAAATCTCAGGCACATACTTTTTCCATACATCACTAAAGTACATTACACAATACATGAACAGCATTCTGCATATATTCAACAATAATACCAATAACAGTGCAAGCAAATCAATAAAATACCTTGTCCCCCTTTCCAGCTAGGTGCTATGTTGTGTGTGTGTGTGTGTGTGTGTGTGTGTGTGTGTGGTATCAATAGTTCCATGGTTAGTTGGCATTTGACCGTTCCTTTGGCCTTCCTTTCCTTAGCCATCCACATAACCAACCAACTTTAGCCACACCATTTGTGTGCTGTCTGTTTCAAGTCTTCTCTGTACTGAGGCAGCATTTCCTTGTTTTTAACCCCAGTCCCAATCATCTGATTCACATCAGCTGTGATCAGTTGTTGGCACACTTCCTGTTCCGTGTTCCAATGCACAACACTGAATATATACTAAACAATAAAAGTATTACCTGTGGGTCCGTTACACGACCCGGGTCTCACCGTTTCTCCTTCTGCGTATCATTAATGACGCAACACAACCACAAAGTATTTGCAGTAAAGCAGAGAAGGTGATAGATAGGCTATCTTTTCTCCAATGTCTAAATACAATGTTTCCCATTCACACTGGCGGAAAGATGATGCATGTTTCCAAAGTCAAGCAAGCTGAGCTCGTTTGTATTATAGCATAGAGTTATATGATAGAGTTACACAACTTCAACTTGTAGAACTCCATCATAGAACTCTACGCTTCATTGCTTGTAGATCGGCTATTTTCGGCAGGAAGACAGAAGCATCATGGGAGTGGGCGGTGCCGGGCGGCGTGGCGCGATGTTTGGGATTGGGACGCAGAATTGAGCGGGCAGCAGAGTACTGCACCTATGAGCGGTCCCCTTGATGTCTCAACAGTCAAAGAACCCGGGAAATAAAACCCACAGCAGGTAACTTATTATTTTATGCATTTGTTTCACTTGCACTCTTTATATTATGTGGGAGTGGGGTGTAAAACGTAAACGCATCGTCAAAGGCTTGCGTAGACGGTGCTGTGCTCAGTCAGAAGCCACAGGTACAGTACGACTAAAAAACACAGCTGGGGGCTGGGGCTACCGGCTATGAGTTGAGCTGAAACCTTTGACATACGGTAAAATCAGAATATAGTACGACGGACGGTGTAGCCTGCTCGCCGAAAATACTAGATACCGGTATACAACAAGCTCACATGCTGCGCATCGCATGGCAAAGTGAGATTGTAGACCTGAAAGCTTACGACGAGGAACGCTTCTTAACTCCGCAGCAAAAAGATACATTGTTGCTTTTTGTTGTGGTGGGCTACATTGTTGCAGAGGCAGAGCGTCTACATTTCAATCCGACTATGTCTATGTTGTGACAACTAATGCTTAAAAGACAACACAACGTGTTTAGTAAAATTCCTTTACAGTGTTATATTACATTTACTGTATGTAGTCGTGTCGTGATACAGTACAGTCCTGTACAAAATGCACACCCCCCACTGCCCTAGGGACCTACTATTGGTGTCCTCCAGGACATGCTCCCTCCACCTTACACCAGACCGCGAAACACCCGCCGATGCACAGCCACACACCGGTCCGCGAGCATGCTCTCGACCCCCCCATGCTCCAAAACACGGACATTGGACAGAACCTTTCTCCACACTGCTGTCCAGGTGTGAAACAGCCTACCACCAGAGCATGTAGTGGACTCCATCACAGACAATGGCCTTCAAGCCTTTAAACGCAGAGCTCACAGATCTCCTGACCACCCCTCACACTGACTGACTGTTGAGCTGCAGTGAACCATTTGATTGGCCAATGGATATGTATCTTATCTTACTTGGCTATTGTTCACAACTGCATCGAGACCACATCTCCCCGATTCTTGCCTCCCTACACTGGCTCCCTGTGCGTTACAGGATCCAGTATAAGATTTTAATGTTTGTTTTTAAGTCTGTAAATGGGCTGGCACCAGTCTACATATCGGAACTTGTATCTCCCAAAGAATCGACAAGGGCCCTGAGGTCGACTGACCACTGTGACTAGTCACTTCTCAAGATCTCTAAATCAAACGGGGGGGATAGGTCATTTTCCATTGTAGCGCCCACGCTGTGGAATGAACTTCCACCTTACCTGTGTTTAAATCACATCTGAAAACTCACGTGTACTCCCTGGCGTTCGAACATACTGATTGAGAGTTGCTGCTTCCACTGCATTATGTTGCCCACTTGCCCTGTTTATGTATTGTTGTTTATGCCTTTGGTATTTTAGTATTTTTTGTGTAAAGCACTTTGTTTCAACTCGGTTGTGTTAAATGTACTTCAAAAATAAAGTAGATTGGATATTGTTGCTGCTAGCACTTCACTGGAGCTGGGCTGGCACACAGGAGAGCTGCTGCAGGCCAGTGGCCACAGCAGCAATCAAGGATCATACAATTATAAATTATCATTTCAATACATCTATATTGATATGTTGCTAGTAATAGGTACATTTCATTGCAATAATAACAGTAGATAAGAGTTTACCCTATTAACTATATTAATTACATTTATTTATTTTGACAATAATCAAGTTGTAACTGTAAAATGTAAATGTGCACATGTAAATGCACTACACCAACATTCCGCTGTTTATACAAGGGTTGGATTGGGGGTGGGAAGTGAGGACGCTGGTGTCGACTGTTCGCCGCTTCACCTCCCCAATGTATGAATGAATTAACCATTGTAAGCGCTTTGAGTAGGCACGTAGTGCATAGAAAAGCGCCATAAAAATGCAATTCATTCATTATTATTATACCTGTACGAACACATTGCCACCCTTGTTGACTGACTCTCTCCTTACACTACAGGACCATGGATGCAGAGGCAGATTCAGACTTCCTCAAGGATTGGGACACAACAAGCTGGACTTCACCTCTGAAGAAAAAGACTCTTAAAAAGAAAAAGAAACAATACAAGAAGGAGAAAGATCAAAATGGCAAAAGAATCAAAGGTGACAAAGGTGCCGTGAAAAAGGAAAGCAGCACCCCGAAGAAAAAGGACACCAAATTCAAAGAGGAGATGAAGAAGAAGAAGAATAAGAAGAAAAAGAAGAATAGCAAGAAAGACAAGGAGTGTGTGAACTTAGGACTGGACGACAGTTTTACATCGACACAGGGTGACAGTGCACCTAACCCGGTTGCTGAGCAGATATCAGCAATCAAACCTGCCACATCGAATAAACAAATTGATGATACGCCGGCAAAGCCTAAGAAAGTAACAAGTGACTTCATCTCCCCCAAAACACCCAAAACCAAAAAGAAGAAAGTGGCATTTCATTTATCACCAGCTTGTGCCAAACGCCCTACGGTAATCTCACAGCAATCCCAAGACAGTTATTTCTCAGAGACTCAAATGATGAGAGATAATGAGAAACTGCAAATTGGACAGAGCACCGGAGATGATTTAAACAGCCAGGACCTCTTTATAACACAGAAGACATTCAGATCTCCATCACCTGAACCATCCAGTGAAGAAAACATGGAAGAGGGCATCGGTTCAATTCCACTCACCCTCAGAAAGCAATTCAGGGGAAAGCGGCCACCATCACCACATCTTATGCTAAACCATGCAGCGTCAGACAGACATCAGAAGCACTCCCAGAGACCTGCTCAACATGAACTCCCACAGTTACATCAGAAGATGAGAAAGCCCAAGAAACCTGACCAGGATGTCGTAAATCTGACAGAGGAGAGTCAGGAGACCCACACACAACACCAGAAGAACCAGTCCCCTCCATGCTTGAAGCCTATACATAAACCATCACGCTTTCCCCTGATATCAACAACCAACACGTCCACACAGACAGAGAATTTATTCACCACTGAGCTCTCATTGTTCCTCAGGTTCTGCCAGGAAAGTAAAGTGTCGGAGAGCTCTGAGGACTTGAAACCAGTAGATCTGAGTCTGCCGCAAAGAACAAGAGCCCAGCTGGGCAGTTGTTTGTCCTGTTCAGGCAAGACTTCAGCTCTTGGTGTCAAAGACAAGCATGGCAACCAGCATCTTTCATCTTCACTTATAGAGATAAAAGATGAAAGTGAGGTGGAACTGATATTTTCCGCAGGAGATAACAAAGAAAAGAAAGGGGGTACAGAAGAAACACCACCCTCTCCCCAGTCAGGGGAGCCGGAGCCCAAGTTAACAGACACCACCACTTCCAGTGAGGACTGTGACCTGTGGCGCCTGACACAAGTGAGAAATTCCATGTTACATTTAAATATTAGTTTAAAAAATATATTTTGGCTCAGATTTAACTTGGGGAAAACGATATTACCACCAAATCTGATTCACTATATAACAAGTCATCCTAGCTATTCTGTTGGAAAACTAAACTAGAGTTGTGGACATGACGTGTTTTGCATAAATATAAATTTGTTATAGAGGTTAATAAAAATGTATAGAAGCACTTCAACTGACAAATCCTTTTCTTTTTTTTCTCCATTTTACTACAGGTCAGAGCGGTCCAAACAAGACTCAATGAGTCATTCTTCTTCAAAGCTAAGGGAGAAGGACATTCACCCAGAGCAGACTCCCCACTGATGAAATTTTACAAGGGGAAGAAAAGTGGAAAGAAACACTGAAAATACAGTGTTTGATGAGATGGACAGAGATGGACTTGAAAGGACAAGGGTTCTAATCTTGAGGGATTCTTACCAGCCATATGTTAAAGTTAGTAAACTTTCCACCCAGACCACATAGCTCTGAACTGCCTACTTTAGAAGTAGAGGAACCACTGAAGTTACGCTAAACATTAATAAAACTTTGAACAGTTTGAAATGTACACTCGATTTGAAATGTAAGTTCAAAGTTTGGTTTCATGTATATTGTAATTATACATTCATTTTGGAAGTCATCCAGCTAGTGTTTGAGAGGTCTTTGAAATAGGTTACTGTTTCAGCTATTGAATACTGAACAAATTTCATTATTGTTGTGCATTGCTGTTCACTTTAGAAGAACATTAATTGAAGGCTATTTGTTAATGTATTGTAAAACAAGACAACTTTATCGCAATATTCCTACTGGATTTACCATAAAATTACGAATATAAACACTGCTGTGACTGTTAATCTTGTTCTAGGTAAAGTAAAATCCAGAGTATTTCCTTGCCAACCCTATGTCACTGTATGCACTGTAAAGAAATGCACCAAACGCTTATTCAAAGGAAGTAATTGTTTATTCATACTGTATAACCACCCACCTCTGCTTCAAATAAGAATATAACACTTCATTGTATTATTGTGAAATCAACCAACCATTACCATATTAACTGAACAGATTAGAACAAGAAGTACATCAACTAAAGAGTATCCTAGTTGTGCCTGAAGAGTTTGATGCCCATCCAGCTCCAAAGGTGGAAAAAGACATAGACCGGGATGGTGACCGGCAGCAGCAGGCTGTAGAAACAGAGACTGCTGCTACTGGTACAGCCTTGGGGAAAGTTCTCGTCCACTGCGGCGGAGTAGAACAAGCCACAAAGAGACACTATGGGCACCAGCACCACCAGGTTGGACAGGGTGAACATGACTGGCAGATGGGATGATGCTGAATAAAGGTTAATAACTAGCAGTCTGACCTGTGTTATCTCAGTAGCCAGATAAGGTTACGTTTTCAATTAGCCATTTTATTAAATATTATATTATATTAAATTTACTAATTGTTCTCAGGCTGCAGGACTGGAACAAGGCGTGTACAGTCAGTAGCAAAGCAAAAACTACTTTAATTTCTCCTCAGACTAATGTAGGGTGTGTATATGAGAGCCCTTTGCACTGACGCAAGTCATTACATGTGGTCAGCCGACAACATGGATTTCAGTGTCTTCAGTTGTAGGCATGTGTCTCCGGTCAGAATGTGTATACGATAAGAAAGGACACTAGTATTTCTGGGCCAGTTGTATGTCTGTGTTTCTATCCCTGGGTGGGTTCAGTGGGCGCGTCCGTGTCCTTCTGTATGAGACGTGCGTCCTGCGGGATCATGTTGGGGATGCCATCGATGATGGGGTAGGCGATGCCGAGCTCTTCGTTGACCAACTCGTTGGTCTTCTCGTCGTATCTGAGGAAGGATGAAGACGAACAATACTGGAACATTAATAATTTCCATGGGCCCGTTATCGAGATATAGTCTTCTTACTGCAGAGGAACAACATACAAAACACAATTTAGGCATTTAGCAGACGCTCTTAATCCAGAGCGACTTACAATAAGCAAGAACAAAAAAAAGCATGGGAATACATCACATAAAAACATTTATCGTGAAACATGCGTAAGCTAAGAAAGTAACAGTGGAATATCTATATAATGAAACTATACGTATAAACTACTATGCTATACAT
This sequence comes from Protomyctophum bolini, assembly GCF_963924005.1. Classification (NCBI taxonomy): domain Eukaryota; kingdom Metazoa; phylum Chordata; class Actinopteri; order Myctophiformes; family Myctophidae; genus Protomyctophum; species Protomyctophum bolini. The sequence continues at coordinate 46,084,779 of NC_137865.1, forward strand.
AATGTAGTATGTACTATGACGTGCTATGACTACATACAATGCAATTATAGTGCTGTCTTCATAACATGCTATAAGTCTGTGTCAAATGCTATCTAAGTCTACAGAAATGCTATCTAAACAACAATACATGTATTGTTGTGCATTTTCGAAATTATGATTGATTGATTGAATACTGAATACAAGAACAGGAAAGTACAAAAACAAGGTCTACTAATAGAATTAGAAAAAGTGCTAGTTGTGCTTGAAATTCTCCTATCTGTTAATACTTCAATTATTCAAGAACTATAGCTTGTTTACATAGTCCCCTTTATCAACCCAATTCATCAAAAACATTTAATGACAGACAAATATACAATACTAATGATGGCAGCTGAATAAAAGCATTTAGGCAATAATGACATGTCCTGTCTTCTAAAAGGACCTACCTCAGTGGGTTTTTGGACAGTGGACATGCGAGGAACTCGAGCAACGAAGTGTCAAACTGGTGGTGTTGGGCTTCGTCCTTCACATTATCAGTAAAGCTCCTGTTTGACCGAACAAATGCAGATGAAATAAGCTTATGCGAAAGCGCACATTTCAAGGATCGTGGAACACAAGAAGCTTGGTTCACTAATCTCCTCAAAACATTTTGAATCATGACCAAAAGCTAGATATGAGAGAAATGTCCAAAAGCTGTTGTCTGTCAACCTCCAAAACAGGAAACGATGTGATGTGTGCAACCAAAATGTAGTCCCTTCTTTCAAATGAAATGAAATTATTGGTTCCTCCTAGGTGGAAAGTCTGCATGGTGACGCTGACGCGAGATTATGTTCCTCCATTATATTTTCCCTTATCATTATTTTTTTTTATTTCAATTCAGCTTCGCCAATATGAATCAGTATCCCTGAGCCAATTGTTTTGTAATGTTCTCTTCTTACTACTAGTAGTAGTGCCTGGTATTTAACACGGCTGGAAATCATCGCAGACGGTAGTTGTACAGTTTACACGTGTCCACTTGGTGGCAGTATTATATAGTTTTTAATATCTTTAATATCTATGGTTTTAACTGTTGAGATCTAGATACTTTATTGGCATAGTATAAAACCAAATAAGCTCCTAAAATAAAAATAAATATCAAATAATAATTGATTTAAAAAAGGATAGTCTTTAGACAATACCTCTTGTCATATGAAGTGGAATAATTTGATGGAGACAGGCTTTGTCAATTGATCAGTTTGCCTCTTAGTCACGTTTAAGTGCCAGCAACATTTTCAACATGATTTCCCAGTAGGTTTACTAGCCTATACAATATTAAATATTGTCAGAGATGGGACATAATATATTCCCTGCCCATCTGGCCAAAGATATTGCTCTGAGACTTTCTTAGCAGAGTGAGGCTCCAACTTGTTTTAAAACAGCTCCTAGCTTCAATATCCCACTGCTGTGCACTATATATTTCCTCCAGCCCTAGGCTTTATACACTCTAAAATCCTCTGTGTTCATTTAACTCCAAGAATGTGGGACCATTTGATCATAATCCATTTGTATACTCCTGTCTGTTCTGTATGCGCGCACAAACAGCACCCAGAATCCCTTACAGAAGCTATCTCAGTAATGCAGTTAAGACATAAGACTGAATTAACTTTACATAGAGGACATGAATTGTCTTTCTCTTTTTAGAGCGAAGAAAATGCCAGTACTCAAGTCAATATATGTCCTTTTCACATGATTTTATTTACCTCTGATGAGCAGACAACATACGCGTTTCGGCCTAGTTGGCCTTCCTCAGCGTTGCTGTTCGGCCAACTAGGCGTACGTTCGTCAGAGGTAAATAAAATCATGTGAAAAGGACTTATATTGAGTGCTGGCATTTTCTTCATTCTATCATGTATCACCGAGCCTTGCACCTATAAGGATTTCTTTCTCTATAACCTGGGTTGTCTGCTTCGGCAGTACTTCTTTCTTCCCATGACCTCCATGTACCCTGGTTCTAATAACCTACATACTGTAGCCTATACTTGGTTGAAATTATACATTTTCTAAAGTTCTTATGAATCCAGTCTGATTTAGTGTGTGGGCCCTGAATACTACAGTATGCCTGCAGGTGTTTGAAGACGTGGATAGTACTAGTGAGTTAGAGATGTTTAGGTGACACATTCGTTCATTACTAGATAGCATGCTACATGCAGTAGGCCTTAGTATCCTCCTCACTATCATGATTCAAATGCTGTAGGGTCCAGTGCGGGGCCATGACTCAAATTCAGGATCAAAATGAAAACTCCATACCAACAAGCTATTCAATCTGGCAGGAGAATTAGCTGTCATGGCCAGATAGCCGCAATTTGCAACTCCGTAGACATGTTATGACAGTTGGTATGCAGGACCGTTTAGTGACTTCGACGAGTGCTTCCAAACTCCAACACTTCACATCACCTGCACAGAAGTTCTTGACAGAAAGTAGCTCATAACATGTCTACGGTGGATTATTATGAAACAAAAGCTCGGCAGATTGAAAGAGGATAATTCAAGCTTGGCCTAGAGCTGCAATGTTGGTGATTTTAACGTCGTTTAATACAAGCAGATCGATCGCACAAGCAAATTGCATGAATGGGGAGTCAATGGAGGGTATTGCAACTCTAGATGCATCCCATTATTTAAAAAAAATCGAGAGTTGCAAATTGCGGCTAGTCTGACAGTAGGGACATTTCCTTAGCCAAAGGGTCCTTGCTGAGGTAGGTTTCTACCTCTCTACAGCCTGCGGTTGCAGTTTAAGGTCATGCCCAGGACAGAACTTAACCCATTCTGTACGGGAACCCGTTTTGGTGTTGGCATTATGTTATGCTTTAGCTATTTAAAAATAGCAGATCTACAAGCTCATAGCGCGCCACCGAGTGGCGCGCTACGAGCTTGTAGGTCTGCTATTTTTGAAAAATCGAAGAACGACTGACATTTTTAGAATCTGATCTCAGGTCAGAATGGGTTGATCAGACCAGTGTGTGCCCAGTGGAAACCTCGTATGAATCTGATCACAGGTCAGAATGGGTTAAGGTCATGCCCAGGACAGAACGAACTAACTTAACTAATACTAACTAATCATTCATTCCTTCTTTCCTTTGTTGTATAGATGTACGCAGTTCTTTTTTTTTCCAACTTTATTGAGCAGTTCTTATGTTATAAATGTTTACATAACAATAATATCACAGATTTATGTTCTGATAATGTGATGAGAGGAGACAGCATGGTAGTTAAGTTACCCAGTCATGAGCAAAAAAAAGACAACGACAGGGCCTTCGCTTCCCGGTGACATTTGATAAATATTCTGTCGACTTCACACTCCCTGGTGAGAACGGACAGATCTTTTATCAACCCCAAATATCACATAACCTTTCTGAGACATTCACTGACCTTCACTGGTCTGCTAAAAGTGCGGCCTGTCAGTTGGAGCACCAAGTGTTTGAAATAATGAGTTTCTAGCTGCTTCTGGACATGTATTCCAGCATTTGTTTTCTGTGTGGAGAACACACATTGTACAAAAAAACAACCAGTAACACATCCAACACAATGGCAACACAGAGAAACTATGTTGTGATTCTGGTGGTATTGGCCCAGCTAAATGATGGATAGTTTGGAACGCTTATGGGTGTAAGAATCCCTTGTTGGAAACCTGAGAGTGTACAGGGGTGGAGGGGTCGGGGGGTGTACTTGAAATGAATCATTGCTAGTCCATGTGGGCTAATAAGTATACCACTAAGTGTATGAGTGTCAATACGGGGGTCGTTGACATGAAATCGTTGGAGAACCACTGCATTTGGTGTCCCTGACTCCTCCAGGCTTAGTGTTGATTGAACTGTCCTTGAGCAAGACACCATCTTTGGTGGAAATGTAAACACTGAATGTAAAGCACTGTGGATAAAGGAGGACAAAATAGAAATACAGACCATCTTATTTATTCTTATCCAATAAACCTTAATCACGACTTTAATATGATCAGAGCTAATAGACAACATGTGTGTTTCACCATAATGCATCTCCTCTACTACCACTATTCATCTGGACCACCATGGTTTACAGTGCTCATCTTGTCTGCAGAAATGATTACCATAAAAACACTTTACTTTACCACGGTTTCACACGTAGAATTACGATACATAAACATAATGTGTCCCAGTAGTTTTATATGAATGTATCAACAACACGTACGAACCGCCTGCTCAAATGAGAGTTCAATGTCATTTCAGCCTGGACATAATTCCGATCGTTTTCTTGCTGAGGCTAGATTTTGTCCAATTAGAAACAGGAGATTATGCCTTTCCCCCGCCAGGGGAGCTTTCATTTCCATGGCGAAATATTGCTGATCCAGCATTTTCTCCCTCTGATAGTCAGAGACCTATAGATTTCCTTTCCCCTGCACTCCTAATCTGCCTGCCTTTTACCCTCTGCTCTTTCCTCTGCCCCTGTTATCTTCCCTCTTCTTTTATTCCCGCACTTCCCCAACCCCTTTGCTTTTCTTGCAAGTCTCCTCAAAGATATGCATTTGCCTGTAACACCTTCCCCATGACCCCTTTCTCAACCACATTCTACCCCTACTTTCTTCTTAATTGTTTCCCCAGCCTACCCTCCTCCCCCTGGCTGTCCCCTAGTCTCCTTTCCTTCATTACCTTCTCTGCTCTTCTTCCTGCATCACATACCCCCCCTATGCATCAGTGCAGTACTAATGGTGTCAGAATGACAAACAGGGCAACTCTTTTCAACGCTCACATGATGGCTGTACTCAGCTCTAATACGGTATAGCAGGGGTGCACACACCTTTTTCACTTCAGAGCTATTTTCAAAATGATCACCAGCTCAACAAGATCTAGGCTAGCCACAAAAAAAGTATATATATTATCCCATAATTGCTGAAAATAGCTTACATTTTTACCCGAGGGGGCTTTGGAATAGCGGCGATGGCACTTGGAATGGGGACTAGAGGGGGGCAAATGGAATTGGAATAGGGTTTTCTTGTAGGCCTATATACATTTGTAATGCTACTGGTGTGTGCGCAAAACACTCTTGAAAACAAAGTATTGCATTGTGGGTTTGAGCTGACAGGACCTTTTTGATGTCAATAAAGTCACCTTAATTCAGGCAGATACCCAAAAATAGTATATATTTTTTAATTATATATTTTTAGGGGCATGACATGTGGTCTATACCTGCACAGCTTTTGTGTTCTACCGGTAGATCACAATGTACCTTTTGGGGCAGAATGGGCACCCCTGCTGTATGGGCCATTTATTACCCTTTGATTCAGGTCCTGTGGTTACCCAGCAACCATGCAAACAAAGCGTTCATTAAGGTTACTCAGCAGAAGAGCGCCTACAGTATACATAATACAAGCCACGGAGGGAAAGGTCTGCAAAACATCATTACAGCTCCGTTGAAAGTCCCAGAGTGACTCCCTCTCTATACCCTTAATTACTCAGGCATCATTAGCACTATATCGGTTAATGTACCGCTGTGGTTGCTTGTGTTTATTATCCACACAGCGTATTAGATGTGCTGCATTACAATAGCTGTTGATGTTGTGAGAGTACAAGAGACGTGTTTATGAGGTGTTCCTGGTTCAGCTGATAGTGTGCTATATAATGACTCACCTATGGAAACACTTCATGGCTTTGATGATGATGACGATGACGATGAAGATGACGATGATGATGATATGAACTTAGATGCCCTGGTAGTCCTGTAAATACATGAGTGTTAATTGCATTGTATGTCCAAAAACCTTCTACACAGCTTAGCTGAATTCCTGAGTATAAGTGCTAAAGGTCAGAGATCCGTTCACTTGACCGTCTATAGCTCTATAATTGTAAGGGTCTGTCCGGCCCTTCGTCCATTCCTTTCCCTATAATATAGCTACAATTAAAAGCTCACACTGCATTGCAATTAGAGGTGCACGATTATGAAATTATGACCGATATCCGATCTATTTGCAGGGTCATATCTGCCGACACCGATTCTGACCGATTCCGATATTATACAGAGGACCACAATGGAAACAAGCCTATATATAGACCCTATAGGGGCGTGGCCAAAAGCCCGTTAATAAAGTATTCAATCAATCAATAAATAAATAGCCTATACACAAGTATCTGTTTTCACAACTGAATGACTACTGAATTAAATTAAATGTAGAATTTTGTTTTCATTTGTATTTATTTTTTTCTGGTGAAAAACGATTAAATAATCTGTATTATTTTGAGACCGTTCCGATACCGATATGGCATTTTTATGGCCGATATGGCCTATTAATTAATTCCGATTATGCCACCGATTAATCGTGTATCCCTATAATTGCAATGCATGTGAGTTTGTAGAACTGCTGAATTTTCACTTTGAATCTTCATCCCAAAATATGGACAATGTTTTTGTATTGTCATTTGTGTGGAAAAAGGAAAATAAATACATTGTTGAAAAAAATAATATATATATGGACAATATAAGATTTGTACTGCCTAAAGTCCTATACTTAATGGCACTACTGGTTGCCGACGGCCAGGTGGAAGCTCTTACGTGTGCCAGTAGAAACTGATCTCCAAAACATGTCCATTCTGACCTGAGATCAGATTCATACGAGGTTTCCACTGGACACACACTGGTCTGATCAACCCATACTGACCTGAGATCAGATTCTAAAAATGTCAGTCGTTCTTCGATTTTTCAAAAATAGCAGACCTACAAGCTCGTATCGCGCCACTCGGTGGCGCGATATGAGCTTGTAGATCTGCTATTTTTCAATAGCTAAAGCATAACATGACGCTAACACCAAAACGGGTTCCCGTTCAGAATGGGTTAACTTTGCTTTATTTTCCGCAGTCATTGTCCTATACAACATACAGATAGAATAATAAGAAAGAAACTGTAACAAACACAGGCGACCAGCCCTCCTCCTGAACACAGTAGAAAACTGTTAGCCTCTGCCGTCTGCCACTACTGGCAACACCTGTGCCTGATTAGCAGCCTGCTTAAATACCTGGGCTGGCCCAGACACTGACCAAGCTGCAGTGACACTCTCAATCAACAAAACATTAGGTCATAATGGCTCTTACGAGATTCATGTTGATTGAATAAATATTTACAAAGTAAGAAGCTTCCCGTCTCCATCTGACACTTTAGAACTGGCCCATCATTAGTCGTCTAGGTTACATTATGCTAATAAAGGCAAACCAAGTTGAGCTGAGAACCAGTTTTGCAAACTTTATTATTATTCTTTACTGTAAATAAAAAGTAACGCTCTTCTTTGCTGGACTTTCTGTTAGAACTCGGAAGGCTCCAGCTCATTCAAAAAGGCTGCAGCAGCCAGAATGTTCACTGTGGGAAAACAATAACTGAACATATTACACTTCAATGGTTCCCAAAACAATACCAAATTGATTTCAGAAGTTCAGTTGTTTACCATGCAGGCTCTAATGGTTTATCTCCTGAATATGTAACGTATTCCTGACCTGCTCACTATATAAGCCATAAAACCAATCAAACCTCTCAGTCCCCCATGGGTGTGTGTGTTGTTGCTGTATACAGTAAGATACAAGTGATGAGGTTCGTGTGAGTTGTTGCGGGGGTGGTGTAGGAGTTCAAGCTATAATGAATCTATTTTATTCTCTCCTTGCTCTCTTTTTTCTTTCATCTTTTTTTAAATCATTATTCTAACTTGTTATCCATGCTGCTGCATTGTCTGAAGGAAGCCAAACCCAAATAAGTTTTACTCTTAGGTACCGGTACACAAGATATGTGACAATAAAGTACAACCTTGAACCTTAATGTGTAGATGGGTAGTGCACTGTACTGTCTGTAGGCATATAATACCTGGCTAGGTGAAAACAAAAGAAACCTGATTAGCATTTGAGTACTTTTAACACCTCTGAACAGCCGGCGGAGAGGTTCACATTTTCGGAATTTTGCGACAGAGTGACAGAGGGTCAATAATTCCCAGAAAATCTGTAATGTTAATATAAAATGTCCACGAAAATCTTCATGGGGGGCTAAAAGGGGCTATTTAATTCTTCATGGGGGCTACAGCCCCATAGCCCCCACAGACTCGACGTCGTTGGTCCGTAGCACGAGTCACAACCCATTGACCCCTGCAGATGATTGGGGTCACCCTGAGCAGTCGGCTAATTGGGGTGGCATTCGACACACACACACACACACACACACACACACACACACACACACACACACACACACACACACACACACACACACACACACACACACACACACACACACACACACACACACACACACACACACACACACACACACACACAGAATGCACTCTGTTCCAAGAAGAAGAGGTGGAATCGCCTCATGCGCTGGGTGAGCAAGTGGATGGGAGGAGAAATCTGGTGACGTTTCTATTATATATAACTCTATGAATCAATCAGGCTGAAATGATGACTGCTGTGTGTCTAATCAAGCAATGGACAGCACCTGTGTTCTGATCAGCCAGGGGATAAAACTACAGCCAAACTGCTCGGTCAGAGGCTGGGTGAGGGACACGTCGTCAGGCGGTAACCGTACGCTACACACACACACACACACACACACACACACACACACACACACACACACACTCCACTGTTCTTCTCAGCGAGATATTCATTGTCACTGAATGTATATTCTAATTAGTCTTGTCTCTAATTCTGTAGGCAACCTCGGGAGACTCATAATAAGGAGTAAAAGGACTGTCTGTTGGGAAACACCCCATGGGAAGAAGATTTAAGTTGGTTTAATTGCATTAGGCCTATACTCAAAGCTTCTCTGCCTATTGGTGGTTGTACAGCACTCACAACACCTTCAACTATTTTTGACCTTGTCCTTTTTGTCCCCCACTAGAAATTATTTCAATAATTTGAATAATATCGTCACTTTGCCGTGTGGTGTGTGAGTGATATGTGTACGCAATGGGAGTTGGCTTATTCGATTGACCATCTGCATTGAACTGCTGCATGCTAGAGTACACACATGGATTCTCAGAAGGGCAATATACACCATTAGTTTGATGCATTTATACACGGTAGCCTCATAGTACCTTGAGTTCAGTCACATAATACTGCTCCAGAGGAAAGTAATGCCTCTAGTGCTGGCATTTTATTACCCTGCTCTACCAAATGATTTATAAAGCAGTGGTTCTCAAGCAGGTGGAACCCCAGGGGTCCTTGAGCCAAATGAGAAACAGTTTAAACACCATTTTGAAACTAAAGCTATTCAGACCATGCAGCAACATGTGACGCAATGTGAGCTTGTAGGTTGGCTATTTTTACGATGGGGGGGGTCCTCGGCTGACATGAACATTTTAGAAAAGCACTGTTAAACTGTACTACCTAAGGCTGTCGCCAGACCTTGGCCTAACTCAAGAGGTTATACGAGGATATGCTATTATTAATAATATAACAGACTAGACTATGTGTTGTTCATTCATGCATACTTTAATGTACTTGTCACTAGAATGTTTTGAAGATATTAGATCAAGCTATATCTTGATCTATAAATAAAAATATATAAAGGTACAGTAACATCCTCATTACATAAAAGGGAATGTCACTTTAAAACACTTCTGCGGTCATATTTGATATTCATTTAATCAGACGCACCCCCTCTATATAAGACTGCAAACCCCATGTAAGACACAATGATGGATTTGGGGACTGATAATGTCCTTCTAATGAACGGGGCGACCTTTATTCTTCCATTAGTTACAGTATTTCATTATGTTCATATCTTCTGTAATGTATAATGTTGCGTCAAGGAGTCCAGTATAAGCTAAGTCCATGAAATCCTTTAAGTCCATGTATGAAATAACGAATGGAAAAATGATGGTCTCTCCATTCATCCATCTATGTATATAGTACTAAAGGGGAGACCTTAATTTTTCCATTATTTTCCAACAGTTACTTGTAGTGAATGTATAGATGCTATTAGCCGCAATTTGCAACTCTAGATTTTTTTTACAATTGGTTGAATCTAGAGTTGCAATAACCTCCATCGACTTCCTATGCATGTTTTTTGGTTTGTGACCTCCTGGTCTTAAATTACGTTAAACTCACCAACATTGCAGCTGTAGTCCAAGCTTGAATTATCCTCTTTCAATCTGGTGTCGCTTGTTTATCATAAAAGTCCCCATAAAAAAAGTTATGAGCTACTTTCTGTCCAAAATATTCCACAACTATTATTCCGAGCCGCCATCTTGGATTTTTTCAACGTGCCATAAAACAAGACGTGAGGGGGAGCGCTTGTTTAATAGCGTCCCTCCCTCCCTAGGGTGTCGGCCTCTTCTTTGGGTGTCTTACCTGCGCAGGTAAGATTCTATTAAACAAGCGCTCCCCCTCACGTCTTGTTTTATGGCACGTTGAAAAAATCAAAGATGGCGGCTCGGAATAATAGTTGTGGAATATTTTGGACAGAAAGTAGCTCATAACTTTTTTTATGGGGACTTTTATGATAAACAAGCGACACCAGATTGAAAGAGGATAATTCAAGCTTGGACTGCAGCTGCAATGTTGGTGAGTTTAACGTAATTTAAGACCAGGAGGTCACAAACCAAAAAACATGCATAGGAAGTCGATGGAGGTTATTGCAACTCTAGATTCAACCAATTGTAAAAAAATCTAGAGTTGCAAATTGCGGCTAAGATGCTATATATATACATTCATCTGTTCCGGGCATACCGTACCTCCAGCACGGTCTGACCAACTGACCTCAAACTTAGCATGTGTGACTATAGTGACCCAGATGATTCGGTCAGTGTCAAACGCTGGGTGGGAACCTACCAAAACGTATTATCTACACTGTGTGTCACTCCCAATTTCCTGTCAGTACTGTAGATTATACAGCAGTACTGACAGGAAACGGGGAGAGGGGACGCACAGCAAAGGTCGTCGGGATCGGGGCGATCATTAGGCTGCAGGCCGGCCGGGGGCTCGGATGACTAGGCCAGCCATCCAGGCCCCGCTCATGTTCCTCTACAGCGCGTACCACTGCTCTCCCTGTTCACTGTTCTGAGGTCTGCTCCCTGTTCACTGTTCTGATGTCTGCTCAATGCTGCTCTCCCTGTTCACTGTTCTGAGGTCTGCTCCCTGTTCACTGTTCTGCATGTCTGCTCAATGCTGCTCTCCCTGTTCACTGTTCTGAGGTCTGCTCCCTGTTCACTGTTCTGATGTCTGCTCAATGCTGCTCTCCCTGTTCACTGTTCTGATGTCTGCTCCCTGTTCACTGTTCTGAGGTCTGCTCCCTGTTCACTGTTCTGATGTCTGCTCAATGCTGCTCTCCCTGTTCACTGTTCTGAGGTCTGCTCCCTGTTCACTGTTCTGATGTCTGCTCAATGCTGCTCTCCCTGTTCACTGTTCTGATGTCTGCTCCCTGTTCACTGTTCTGATGTCTGCTCCCTGTTCACTGTTCTGATGTCTGCTCAATGCTGCTCTCCCTGTTCACTGTTCTGAGGTCTGCTCCCTGTTCACTGTTCTGATGTCTGCTCAATGCTGCTCTCCCTGTTCACTGTTCTGATGTCTGCTCCCTGTTCACTGTTCTGAGGTCTGCTCCCTGTTCACTGTTCTGATGTCTGCTCAATGCTGCTCTCCCTGTTCACTGTTCTGATGTCTGCTCCCTGTTCACTGTTCTGATGTCTGCTCCCTGTTCACTGTTCTGATGTCTGCTCAATGCTGCTCTCCCTGTTCACTGTTCTGAGGTCTGCTCAATGCTGCTCTCCCTGTTCACTGTTCTGATGTCTGCTCAATGCTGCTCTCCCTGTTCACTGTTCTGATGTCTGCTCCCTGTTCACTGTTCTGATGTCTGCTCCCTGTTCACTGTTCTGATGTCTGCTCAATGCTGCTCTCCCTGTTCACTGTTCTGATGTCTGCTCCCTGTTCACTGTTCTGATGTCTGCTCCCTGTTCACTGTTCTGATGTCTGCTCAATGCTGCTCTCCCTGTTCACTGTTCTGATGTCTGCTCCCTGTTCACTGTTCTGATGTCTGCTCCCTGTTCACTGTTCTGATGTCTGCTCAATGCTGCTCTCCCTGTTCACTGTTCTGATGTCTGCTCCCTGTTCACTGTTCTGATGTCTGCTCAATGCTGCTCTCCCTGTTCACTGTTCTGATGTCTGCTCCCTGTTCACTGTTCTGATGTCTGCTCCCTGTTCACTGTTCTGATGTCTGCTCAATGCTGCTCTCCCTGTTCACTGTTCTGAGGTCTGCTCATAATGCATATCAATGACCATGCACACATCCCGCTTGAACGGGTGGGGCATCCATGTGTGACCAGTGAGAATGGTTGCATTAATTCACATGAAGCGGAAGACAATTAGCAATCTGTGCTGCTTGCGTGCGTGCCTGGTGGGTTCTTGTAGCGTGATTAGCGTGATGGTCTATGGCGGGTCTGCGGAGGACCCACATGCCTCCATGTGTTGTGGCTGGGGGGGGGGGGCGGGTAGGGAGCTTAGAGTATATATGAATAGAAATGGCGCCGGATTTCTCCTCCCATCCACTTGCATTACGTTGCTCAAAAGCGCGCATGAGGCGATTTCACTCCTCCTTCCGGGTATAGGAACAGAGTGCATTCTGGGATGGATTGGGCCAAATCGTGAACGCCACTGGCCGTTGACTGTCATTGCACGTGTTGAAACGTATGAAACAGCGATCACGTGTCATCATGAACGTTGCGCAATGATAGTCAACGGACCAGCCTTCTTGCATGGCCCAGCGCTGCAATACCAACATTTGTCCACTATGTCCATTTCGCCTCAGGGTTTCCTCCGGGTGCCGTCTCTATTCATATATTATGGTGGGGAGAGGTTGGTGACGGCTTCCCTGCTTCCAGGTAGAGTTGGAGATCTATCATTCTGGAGATCAATCAATCATCCCTCCACTGTTGAGCTAGTCGAGTCATCATTGTGATGTCAGAACATCATTGTTATGTCAGAACAGGCCAGCTCCATATATGGAGATCTAGGAGTTTGATGAGGTCAGATCAACATATGGAATGAATTCGAGTATTAGCCATATATGGAGCATGTCACGAGGCGTGACGGACTGACTGACGGGAGATGCAGGTTTTCATTGTAAACTGCGACCTACTGTCGCAATAATATTGAATCGAGCAACTTAAAAAACTGTCAGGGGACGCGAAAGGTCTGTGGACGTGAAAAAGCAACTGACCCTTTTAGAGCTTACAGTACATCAGATTTCCGAACATTTTCGAAAAATCTTGTGTGCGAACTAGTTAGAAGACAGAATGGGCCTCAGGTCTTAAAGTGATCTGCTCTCTGGTCTGTTAGTTTCTGTGATAACCAGTAGGAGGCAGAGTGTCATTACTCTAGAGAATTGTATTTTTGCTCAAACTATAATGTGATTAATTAAGGTGGGATTTTAAATGTGGGCAAAGAAAAAGTGATTAAACGCAAATACACAGAAAGCCTTTGTTTGTCAATACTAATAATGTATTGTCCTTCGAAATATACAGTATGAAGATATATATCTAGGCTATAGAAATCAATGTTACCTGACATTAAGACTGACTGATGGTTCTTAAGAACTGAACAGACAACCGAGGCCTTTAGCTCAAATCTTTGAATCAAAAGACCTTGAGCTTTTTCCTGCGGTGGATAGTGATAAATGCCAGGCAATCAACTCACCTTGAATTGCTAATTGTGTTCTTTCTCTACTTGGTACAGAAGAGCGTAATGCTGCATGGAACTTTTTAATCGACCCGTATTGAAAAGCGAAGTAAGCGAAGTACTATCAGTCATTGACATTGGCAATACCAGTGGATTCTCTCCCTTCCCTCTCTACTAACTTTGAGTGCTAAAGACCTTGTCTCATCCTTTTAACAGATTTTGTGTTTAGGCATTAGGCAGATGCTCGCATCCAGAGCAACGGATGATGGCATAGAGATACAGATTTAAAATGTACCTGACTGGTGTCACAATAGCAGCAATCTAATCAGTTTGTCAACCTTTTACCATTTTTGCATTAATGCAGTCTATGCAAGGCTAATAATTCCTTTCTGGTAGAAATACTGTGCTTGAGTGGTGCTTATTTAAAGGTAGGCGGAGGGATGTTTCCACTGACATTCTGTGTTCTGAAATATGCAAATCCTGTAAGGTTAACTTCATTCAAAACATAATAGTTTCTGTGATGTATCATTGTGGGACAAATACTTTGGTTCAAAGCTGCAACTATACTGCAATATAGTGTATTATCTTGAAATGTATAACTACCAGTAAGACGCGCAAACGTGGGAAGCGAACGCAGCTGAGACCCTGCAGATCATGTCTGTCTGTGTGTCTGTCCCGCTGTTACTGTATATGTGGACCTGGCCCCTTTTGTGCCCATATATGGAGCTGAGTGATTGCTGATGCAACACCCTCCATGTACGTCTGTAATCAACGTAACCCGAGAACCGTTCTTCCCACCGACTTCAAATTCGACACACGCGTTCCACACCCCCACAGGGAGTGCAGTGCCCGGTGTCGAGTCGGTCGGACCCACGGTTGTCCAGAACCGCCCCAAAAAGGCCTCTACCCGGGCTCTGGACAACAGGGTCCACTGCCCATGGTCCATATATGGAGCTGGGCTCATGTTCTTCTGACATCACACCACTCCATATTTGGCCATGCCTGACACAGAACTCCATAAGCTGGCCTGTTCTGACATCACAACACTCCATATACATGGACATAAAAGGGACATAGGCCAGAGGGTGGAACGGGTACTCTCTGCCCGGGATCTGCACCTGATCACCCCTATATCTCCATAATGGCCTATTCTGACTTCACAACACGGACATCGCTCTAGTGGTAAAGAAAAAGGGCGCTCAATGCCATTAACCCATTCTGACCTGAGATCAGATTCATACGAGGTTTCCACTGGACACACACTATGGTCTGATTAACCCATTCTGACCTGAGATCACATTAAAAAAATGTCAGTCGTTCTTCGATTTTTCAAAAATAGCAGACCTACAAGCTCGTAGCGCGCCACTCGGTGGCGCGCTATGAGCTTGTAGATCTGCATAAAGCATAACATGATGCTAACACCAAAATGGGTTCCCGTTCAGAATGGGTTAAATGAAACCACATGATATTAGCTGGATGCTGATCCAGGATCCTATATAGCTATCCTGGGGTGGGTACATACAGCATATTATTAGTACTGTAGTTCAAAGCCCATGCTTCCGGGCCACTTTTCAGTGGTTCTTGGAAATGTTCCAGCAAAAAAAACAGCATTTCTCTGGCAACCCAAAGTGCATATACATATTCAATCTAAAAATACAGTCTTTCTTTTTCGGGGAAAGAAAGAAATCTATAGTGGCAGTCAAAAGCCAATCATTGGAGTGGATGGAAGCGAAAACCTCATGATATGCAGAATATTTAAACAGTGGGTTAAATACAGGATGCCTGTATTGATATAGATTTTGTGTAAGTGGGGTTTGACTGACTGCACAATAGCACAATGTGCGGGGATGCTTTGTTCCTACATGGAGATACCCCGATGTCAGCACAAATACTGTAGGTGTTGTTGGGCAAAGGTTTATGTTGTGCGTGTGATGTTGATGTCAAACCAGCTAAATGTCTCTATTAATGAGAGAGAAACGGAAACCTGAGCATGCTGATATCACGACGCATCACAAAGCAATGCGTGCGTAGTTGGTGCAATAACTCTGCAATGCTGGGTAAGCTGATAATGTGGCATGAAGTGTTTGCGTTTTCTATACTTGTATGAGAGTGCGTGCGTGCATATGCCACTGCCAGTGCCTCTGCATGAGGGGGCCTGTGTGCAGTGCTAGGCCTATGTGTTGTGTTTGTGCTTTATGTGTGTGGCTGAAGTGCCTCAGGTTTCAACTCAGCTGTGTGTGTGGCTGGCTGCTGCAACACCAATTACTCATGGCATAAACAGCTTTAAGATGCTTGCTTTAATGAAAGCGTAGGCATCCCATTGCAATGTTCTCAGTTTGCTTTACCGCAGATGTTATTGGTGCAACTTCACCACTTTTCAACTTTCTTCATATAATTTAATCCTCACTAATGTTCTTGTTCTTTTCTACTCGGTTTGTCTCATAGGAGGGCTGCCTGTGGGCAGTTTAAAAATAAATAAGTACATTCCATTATAGACTTTTCAGGAATATAGCCTGCAGTTAATTTCTATTAACTTGGATACCCTATCGATGATGTCACTGGAAGACGGGTTTCTGAACTGCCCACAGCCCCCCTATATGAGACACAGAAATGGTGCTATTTTATCATGAACATCCCATACCAAAGACACTGAAAAATGGGACCCATGCAGTGCCTCCCAGCATCAAGGGTTGGATTGGGGGGTGAGTCCCTGCGACATACTGTACTAGCATCTAGCATGTCCAGACCGTGTACTTGTACATCAAGCTGCCTCTCGCTACAGGAACAGGAGATAGGCTCCTGCCCTGTGGTCCTCATGGCTACAGGAACAGGAGATAGGCTCCTGCCCTATGGGCCTCATGGCTACAGGAACAGGAGATAGGCTCCTGCCCTGTGGTCCTCATTGCTACAGGAACAGGAGATAGGCTCCTGCCCTATGGGCCTCATGGCTACAGGAACAGGAGATAGGCTCCTGCCCTATGGGCCTCATGGCTACAGGAACAGGAGATAAGCTCCTGCCCTATGGGCCTCATGGCTACAGGAACAGGAGATAGGCTCCTGCCCTATGGGCCTCATGGCTACAGGAACAGGAGATAGGCTCCTGCCCTATGGGCCTCATGGCTACAGGAGATAGGCTCCTGCCCTATGGGCCTCATGGCTACAGGAACAGGAGATAGGCTCCTGCCCTATGGGCCTCATGGCTACAGGAACAGGAGATATAGGCTCCTGCCCTATGGGCCACATGGCTACAGAAACAGGAGATAGGCTCCTGTCCTATGGGCCTCATGGCTACAGAAACAGGAGATAGGCTCCTGTCCTATGGGCCTCATGGCTACAGAAACAGGAGATAGGCTCCTGTCCTATGGGCCTCATGGCTACAGGAACAGGAGATAGGCTCCTGCCCTATGGGCCTCATGGCTACAGGAACAGGAGATAGGCTCCTGCCCCTATGGGCCTCATGGCTACAGAAACAGGAGATAGGCTCCTGCCCTATGGGCCTCATGGCTACAGGAACAGGAGATGGGCTCCTGCCCCTATGGGCCTCATGGCTACAGGAACAGGAGATAGGCTCCTGCCCTATGGGCCTCATGGCTCGGCAAGGCTTACTTATCATGAACATTAGAGAGGACCAATATATGAAGATACTGTATGTTGAAAAGTTTTCTTTGTGTCTACCAGCATTGTATATTGCTGTAACAATGGAGGTAGAGACTGTGTTGATCGTATCTTATCATTGGCATGAAAGGCAGGACAAAACCAGGCTCTGATGAACATTTTCATGCATAATTTGCTGTCCTTTGCTTCTCTATACAATTTCCGCTGATTTGGATGTCTGTGTGAAGCTATACTGCATGTACAAGTCTCTTGTGACTGTCACATCTTCCCCCCCTAGCCTACATCAACCTCTTCTCTTTCTCTGCTCTCTGCTCTGCTCCTCTTTCTGCTTCCGATAGAGATGTCTGTCAAAGGCATACTTTTTTCCCTTTTTACTCTCGCAGTGGATTCTGGGTATTTCAATCTACCACCCATAGATTAGACGTGCTTATGATGACAAAAGAGACACATATCATCTTAAAAAACATCCTCTGGCCAATCTGAGGCTAATTCAGAGGTTATCACATCTTGCTGATAAGTCAGGAGTCAGAGAACATTACTGTTAATTAGCTTGACATTAAAGTAAGAAACTGAGACAGAAACAGCTAGGGTGCGTGGCCTAAAGACTGATTGCACATGACGTATGTCTGATGAAACTGGATGGAATATAGACATCCAATCTAAGAGATGCCTTGAAGCAGTTTCTCTCCATCATAAAAAAAATCCCCCAACACTAACAATTTACTCTCAATTAATCACAGTTAATGGGAAAATTTCCAGTTCCAGATTCCAGAGCGGATCCATTCATCACATAGAAATTATTACTATTAACAATCACACGCTCTTCAAAACTACCTTTTAATAATATAATACATTCTTCCATTGGTAATTCAACTCAAATTCAAATGTTCAGGAATATTGTTTCAATTTGAAACTACTAGTAGCTATTAACAAAAGACCATAGGTGCTATACAAGCATTTCTAAGCAAAGGGCTTTCCTCCCCTTTTCAAGCGATGTATTCATTGATCCGTCCTATAAGGGTCTGGATTTACACAGAAACAGAACATCGTGTTCTTAATTAATCCCTGATGACCTAGATGTGACACTTGGGTCTTCCTTGTTATAGACCAGCAATGAAAAGATCAAATCTGGACTTCAAACTGTGGAAGTACAATTAAAAGGTGTTCTCTCCTGGCGCAAATGAAGCCGCCCCCCTTAAGCCTATAGGAGGGGGATGCTAATAACTTGTCAGGACCTCAGGTGTGTTTGGGCACATATTATGGGCAACTGGCGGCCCAGGGGCCACATGCGGCCCTCACCTTTACTTAATGCGGCCCGCAGGTTAATATCAGAATACTGATATTATTGATTGATTTAGTATTTATGTTCATAAATTAACCAAAACAAAAGTTTGTTGAAAAAAAACTAAAGTTGTCCTTTAAGATCACAGACATTCTTGGGCTATTTTGGAAACTGAGAATATTCATCTAATATTCAAACATGTATTCAACAAAACCAACTTACAGTTGGTGTAACAGCCGTTGGCTGTATTTGTTATTGTGTTTGATTAGTAGTGATAGAGCTAATGCTATATATATATAGTGTAGCGGCCAGCTATGGCTGCAGCCAATAGGACTGTCTTGGGGGTGGGACTTCTAGAGTGAGTGACGGGGGTCCTAGGTAGAGGCTCTCTGTGCCGGGTAGTTTGGTTGAGAGTGCACGTTTACCTAAGAGGAATATCAATGCTGTTGTTATATGAGTGTTCTACAAAGGAATAAAGAGGGATCTTTATCGTTCATGGTAACTACGTCTCTGCCTCCTGTTCCTGGGATCGTTACAATATATATATATTTATTAGTAGGCTTGCTTAGCTGGTTATAGGGTCGTCTATTATTGCCTGGTACTGCTTGGTGCTTCTGTCCCCTGCAGATGATGAGTGACCTAATGTGTGAGTGAGTGAGTGTCCCTAATGTGTTGCCGTCTTGAGGAGGGCCTGGCTTGGAGCCTGATGTAACAGGGTGTGAGTATAGCCTACTTAGTCCATCACAGGGAGCCACTATATCATTCTATTCCATTCTCCATCTCTCACTGCCTGCCCTCCATGGTTGTTATCTTAGAGGGTTGTTGTTGTAGTAGTAGTAGTAATACTCGCTAAGAACGCTCTTAAGCAGGTGCACCCTATTTGTCACGATCAGATAAAAACATGAAATGTATTGTAGATAACTTGACTTCTCCGTTTAGGGATTCCTCATCGCAACATAGATCTGTTTGGGTTTCCAGTCTGGATATACTGTATGCAAAGTATCCAAGTTCAGTGACTATAAGGCAAGCTGTAAAGAAATGGTTTTATTTAGCTTTGCATTGATAGAGATGAGAAAATGTGACTTAGGGCAGTGCTTCTAAAAAGGGGGTTCAAATGGACCCCTACAGGTCTGTGTAACTCTGAGAGTTATGAGGGTTCTTCACAAATACTGGACAATATAATCCAGAAAATGATGAACTAGAGTTACTAAACTGTCCTGAACGTTAAATTCTGCAGGCTGTACAATAGGAGTGTCTGTGCGTGACATCATCATCATACCCAGAGGTTTTGCGAGACCGGCACCTACTGAGTGGCAAAGAAATCCGTTGTGGCCTTGATGACAGCCCATACGTCCAAACAGAAAAGACCTGATTGCATTAAAGGGCGTTAAATGACGTTAAACTCACTTTGCCACTCCATTTGTCATTCACTTCATACCGGTACATGCTCTATTATATACTTACATAGACATTTTCCAAGAATGATGAGAAATGGAACAGGCCACATTGAGAAATGGAACGGGCCACATTGCCAGCTTTTATAGATTTGTTTTAACCCTGCAGGCTTTTGAGTATTTGATTGATTGTGATTAAATAATAGCCTATTTCTCCTTTTAGTATAGGCTAGTCTTCTTTATTTCTAACTGTGCATGCACATTTGCTGCCTATATCCTCCTTTTCATAATGGAAACTTCTAAATAATTTAGGAGACAAGGGGTATATATATTCCCGGTTCAATCCCCGGCTCTGCTTTGGGATATGTGTCAAAGTGTCCTGGAGCAAGACACTGAACCTCCCTTAAACTGCTCCTGAAGAGCAGGTTGCTTCATTCACTGTTTACCTCAAGGCCTTTCAATTGTCTTTGTTTGTCCGTCCGGATGGACGGAGACTCCTGTCCAGGAGCATGACTCATTAGGAGACTTGGCTCAGATCTATAGGCTTTTAAATAATGGGTGCATGCAAGTTCATCATTTGGACTACGGTGTGTGTATACACCACTCACTATAGTTCTGTGTCAATATCCCAGTGGATCAGCAGTTTCTGAATGACTCGGACTATAGCCTGTGTGGCACCGACGACCATGCCACATCCAAATGACCTTTCTTCTCCTTTCTGATGCCTGGTTTGATCTGCAGCGGATCGTCTCTTGAACAATGTTTACAGGCCTAATAATGCATTGATTGCTGCCAATCAATGAAACTTGATGAAGAGTTTTCAGTGCGGAACGCTGTTGGATCACGCAGCTGTACACAACGAGCATCCTTCTCAGGTACTGTATCTCTGTCACAGGGCAGTGTGACGGGCACAGTATACCGCTACTCCCATTTCTTACTTACGTAAAAGTAGCAATACCAACATTTAGAAAAACTCTGTTACAAGTATTGCAATTTGCCATCAAAGTCTAGGTATGCCAATTGCCAATAGGGTGAGGCTTGGTATCCAAGTTTGGGAAAACATGGCGTCCCTTCCTTGCACTGGTAAACAACTTACAGTTTCATGCTGTTACAGATTGAGTTTTACAAAACAGGAACGGGCGCACACCGCCACACCAGTGTTTGTGAGCTGCTGGCAGTAAATAAGTAAAAATGAGAAAAAGGCTGCACACACGTAGCCACGATGCTGTATATTTATCATTATCCAACGTTTCGACCTAGGAGTTTTAACCAGAATTTGAGCATAATTGAGACATGATCTCTGACTCAGCTGGGTTGTTTAATATATTTATTATGAGGAACTATGTACATGTACACGTACGTTATATGTTCTGCTTTGAGGGGTGACCAAGCCATGTTGTGTGTTGTTTGTCTTGTTTGTTTTTTGTTTTGACTAGAGCGGTCCCCGTTGGACACAGCCGACTTGGAAATGAATGCATGCCCCACCACAGAACTGTCTGTGTCCCTTTTACAGTATGCCCATATATGGAGTTCTTCATCAGGCATGCCCAAATATGGAGCCTATATGCCGATGTCAGAATGATGTCGGAACCGGTCAGCTCCATATGGAGATCAGGTCCAGAGCCCATAGGGCAGAGAGAGGCCTTTTGTGGCGGTTCTGGACAACCGTGGGTCGGACTGACTCGACACCGGGCACTGCACTCCCTGCGGGGGTGTGGAACGCGTTTGTTGAAGTCGGTGGAGCGAACGAGTTACGTGCATTACAGACGTACAGACAGACAGACAGACAGACATACAGAGACGTGATGCATTGATTCAGGGATATGCAGTTTATAACTGTCCCCTCCTTGCTAGAGTAGGACTATATAGGCTACTGGCACACTAACCTGCATAAACCAACATACACTAACCTCTTGTATAAAATACAGGGATTTATAGGCACGTTATTTTATTTTTGTCCTTTGTGGATGTGTCACATATAATATTGTCAGTGCGTCATTATGAAATGCACCGTATGCCCTGAAATCCTTGGAGTGATGGAGTGACGAGTCATGGAGTGATGAGTTAATATGTTATCTTTTTTCTTTTATCAGTGGCTTCATGGAAGCGCTTTGTAGCCTATGGTGACCGATGTGATTGTGACGGGGCAAGGGTAGTCATTCAGGCAGATGATTTGGGGAACCCAGGGACAGGCACAGGGGTGGTTGTCTTCCTTATTGGTAGAGTGGGTATGACAGACTGAAGCTGTGAGGGGTGGAATATATCAGTGGTGACATCTGCCAGGTATACACATGCCTTGAGAACGCAGCCAGGCAGGGTTTGTGTGGATTTTCTTCTTCTTTTGCAGTGTGAGTGCAGGGCATTCGTCCTGATCGAGTCACATGGATCCTCATGGCTGGTAGAGTGTTGTTGGTAGTTGGGGAGAGGGTAAGTAACTACAACTACACTATTTAAGTAAGATAAGAAATAAAAGCAATAAAACACTAAAAGCATGCAAGGAGCAAGGGAGCACATTTGATATTTGATTGAGCTATAGAGGGTATGTGCGTGACATCATCATCATGCCCAGAAGTTATGTGGGAACGCCTACTGAGTTGCAAAAAACTAGGCTATACTTCCTGGCCTTGACTGACAGCCCATACATCCAATCAGAAGAGTCCTATCTGATTGCATTACGCAACGTTATACTCACTTTGTGCATGTGCATATAGCGTCTATACAAGTAAGACGCGCAAACGCGGGAAGCGAACGCAGCTCGTACATATTTGGGTTTTTTTAAGATTTGTTTTTTAAGTTATTTTTTTTTAAGTTAAGTTTTTTTTAAGTTAAGTTTTTTTAAGTTAAGGTGTGTGTGTGTGTGTGTGTGTGTGTGTGTGTGTGTGTGTGTGTGTGTGTGTGTTTTTTGTGTGTGATACAGCTGCGCCCTCTGGTGGCGGGCAGGTGGTGTAACAGCGGGACAGACAGACAGACACACAGACAGACAGACATGATCTGCTAGGTCTCATAGTGCTCATTGCGTTCGCAACAATTCATATTAGTCAATTGTCGATGGCCTCGCGACTCAGTTCCATCAAAGGGCATGACGATGATTTAGCTGTGTTGGCTTCACCAGGTGCTGACAAAGCACCTGGTGCAGCCAACGTGGATTAAGTGAAGTGAAGCATTAAGTGAGTCCTGTCCATCGCCATTGGAGTGTGCCTCCTGAGATCTTTAATATACATTATCACCAGCACCTCCACCCGGATGTGCACGAGAGCTACCTGATATATATATATATATATATATATATATATATATATATAGGCGACTGACAAAGGCATTTATTGATCATTAATGCAGAACAGAAATGAAAGATCGAGTGCCATGATTTTTTCCACCCTAAAACATCAGCAGTTCTTATTGTTATATAAGGAGGAAGACTTTTTTCAAAAAAGTGTACAGTATTTGTTAAAATGTCGTTTTCATGTGGGCCAGTTCATTAAGTATGCCTGGTGGGTGGTGATCCACCTGAACTGAAGCCGAACCCACAGCTGTAGTTGTATGATAAAGGGGGAGGGGTTACGGGAGGGGCTGATAGTGCGATGTCACTATATTACTGTTGTTTTCATTGGCACGTTTTGACTGTCAAGGTTTCAGCCTCCAGGAAGAAACCCTAAATACAAAGGGAAGACATCATTGCACATAACAACCACACCAAGGGGTCTAATGAAGTACTGTGACCTCATAAACACACAAATATCACGGCACTCCATCTTTAACTTAACTTTAACTTTTCTCTCTCTCTTTGCAGGGGAATGCAGTCAAAGGTCAAAGGTTAACATAAAGTTAATGTCCAAGGTAAGGAGGAGGATCGTCGTGGCTGGACCTCGTCACTGGACGTCATCGGTAAGTGAATCAACGTCAATAAATGCGCCTAGAACAGGTTTCAGAACGCTAGCCTGTACTCGAGTTTTTGTACTCCTTCGGAAATAGACGCACCATTTACTTTATGTATTTTTGTCTGTAAATCCACACACACACACGCACACGCACACACGCACACGTCACACACACACACACACACACACACACACACACACACACACACACACACACACACACACACACACACACACACACACACACACACACACACACACACACACTTCACTGAAAGAATGACATCAGACTGCATTACCTGCCTGCATTAGACAGAGTGTGTAAAAACGTCAACATGCTGACTCAGCGCCCCGGAGACGTTTATAGGTCTGGATTCTTATTGTTTTGTTCTACAGAAACCCCACTACACCTCAAACACTAAAGTGAGAAGCTGCATTTTCCTTTAGAAACAAATCCACTGCAAATCCTGCCGAAACTAATGGATATTAATAATAATAATAATAATAATAGCTTATTTACTGCCTTTCATGAACCCAAGGATGCTTTACAAAATGAACAACCAACAAAACAACCACCAAAAAAGCAACAAACTATGCCATAAGCCTGAGAGAATAGATGTTTTCATGGCAGCCTTAAAAGAGTCCTGCCACACTCAGTGTGGTGTGTTGTTGTAATATCTTCCCCTCCTCTGTCTCTCTTTTTGTCTCTCGTGTCAAATCTTTGACTTTGTTTGTTTGACTAGTTTTCGAAATATGTTGGGCAAGGACACAAAACAACAGTATAATCCTCTGAAACCTCTGCCAGGCAGTATTGCTATGGCTCATTATAAAACTCTGTTTTATTACACTTTGTTGAAAGTGTGTTGTTCTGTGCTGTTGGGCTTAGACTGGGTAATCCTGTGTGCTTCAGAGACAGCCATGGACTATCCCTGTTAATCTTCCCTCTGCTCTGCACGAGCGTGCGTGTGCGTGTGTGCGTGTGTGCGTGTGTGCGTGTGTGTGTGTGTGCGTGTGTGCGTGTGTGTGTGTGTGTGTGTGTGTGTGTGTGTGTGTGTGTGTGTGTGTGTGTGTGTGTGTGTGTGTGTGCACCCCCCAGAGGCTTTACACTGCATATTAAGTATAAAGAGGAAACTTACTGCAATGAAAATCAAGCTGGTACTACATTTTCTTGTATCATATATCCTCCTCATAGGAGGAAGTAGGCATACTATTTAATGTTTTTACTGAAGTTAACCCATTCTGACCTGAGATCAGATTCATACGAGGTTTCCACTGGACACACACTGGTCTGATTAAGCCATTCTGACCTGAGATCAGATTCTAAAAATGTCAGTCGTTCTTCGATTTTTCAAAAATAGCAGACCTACAAGCTCGTAGCGCGCCACTCGGTGGGTTAAAGTACCACTAAATAAAAATACTTTAGTAGGCTACAGTAGTAGAAGTAAAAGGCCTGTATTCAAACTTTTACTTGAGTAAAAGTATAGAAAGGTTATGTCGTCAAAATATACTTACAATAGCAAAGTAAAAACTAGCCGCTGTACAGTACAGGCTCACAACATCCGCTGTGAGTATGTAGATCAGCTATTTTCAAAATAAAGTAGTTTTGTAATATTCATTTAACTTATTCATTAAGTTCTGTGTCAGGCATGCCCAAATATGAAGTGTTGTGATTGTCAGTTCAGCTCCATATATGGAGCCTGGGTATAGGGGCCCTGTCCAGAGCCCGGGTAGAGGCCTTTTTGTGGTGGTTCTGGACAACCTTGGGTCTGACCGAATCGACACCGGGCACTGCACTCCCTGTGGGGTTGTGGAACGTGTGTGTCAAATTTTAAGTCGGTGGGGAGAACGGTTCTCAAGTTACGTGGATTACAACAGCACACACACACACACACACACACACACACACACACACACACACACACACACACACACACACACACACACACACACACACACACACACACACACACACACACACACACACACACACACACACACAGAGAAACACAGACAGACAGAGACTTGTATAGTTAGATTTTAAGCAAGACTGCACAAACATTCACCTGCTTGTCAAAAAACAGTCATCCGAGATGTTCTGCCAGGGCTGGCAGATAACAAGAAGCGATAATAAAAAATATATTTCAAGATAATAGTTATGCGATCAGCAGGAAATATATAGAAAAGCCGAAACGGCAGCTGAGCTCATGATGTGTCCACAGAGCAGGGGTACGGTACGGTACGGTACGGTACGGTACGGTACGGTACAGTACGGTACGGTACGGTACGGTACGCAGACAGAGAAACAAACCCTTCTGAACTATTGAGAGCTAGCATCGATTTTTCACACAATATTCCAAAGAAAATTACACTTGTCTCTCTCACTCTCACCTTGTCGCCAATGGGTTCCTGTCTCTATAGTGGAACATCTGAAGCAGAGTGTGTGTGTGTGTGTGTGTGTGTGTGTGTGTGTGTGTGTGTGCGCGCGCGCTTGAGTGCGTGCAACAGTGTAACTGAGAAGAGAAGCCATTTATTAATTACAAGGTTGCCAGGGAAAAGGGCTCCTGCCAAGTTCACGATCCGCAGGAGCAAATTATCGGCTGTGACAGCGACACAACCAATTTCCAACCTAACAAATGGACCCACTTCCTCCTCTCGTTGTTATAGCTGTGCCCTGTGGCGTTCCTTCTTGTCTACAGTCTATACAGCATATATATTTCAGGCACCTGGGAATTTGAGTACCAGTGAATGACCTTCAGTCTATCACCAGCACCAAATAACTGCATTCATTCCAATGCATGTTACTGTATGATGTTGAATTATTATGCACGGTGGTGGTGGACAAAGTACTCAACCCAGTAGCTACCTCTGGACAAATATTACTCAACTACTTTTCTTTTCTTATTTTTTTTCCCCAGACAAAAATGAAAGCCTCATGGGTATCGAGGCTATACTCAACTACAAGTAGCTGCATGTGTCAAATCGTACAGGAGTACTTGCTTAAAGATGGAGTGCCGTGATTTCTTTCCATCCTAAAACATGACTATCAGGTATTCTTATTATATAAGGAGGAATATTTTTTCAAAAAAGTGTGTACAGTATTTGTTAAAATGTTGTCTTTATGTGGACACACCCACCAGTCCATTAGTATGCCTGGTTTGCCTGGTGGGTGGTGAAACTGGTGATGGGTGGTGATCCACTTGAACTGAATCCGCAGCTGTTTGATAAAGGGGGAGGGGTTAGGGGAGGGGACGATATTGTGACCATTTTATCGTTTTTTTCATTGGCACGTTTGACCGTCAAGGTTTCTGCCTCTATAGGAAGAAACCCTAAATACAAAGGGAAGACATCATCAGCACATAACAACCACACCATGGGGTCTAATGTAGTAGCCTACTGTCACCTCATAAACACATGTTGAAAAACTGAAAGAAATACAAAAAATCACGGCACTCCTTCTTTAAGAAAAATCACACCCATGTGAAGATGTGAAGTAAGTGGTGCAACTCCGTGTGGGGGTTCCTGGGGGGGTCCTCGGAACTTCCAGACCCCCCCAGGAACGCGCCCAGGGGGCCGGGCCGGTTCCGGTGAGCCGCCCCGTGTCTGAAACGGTTGATAAATGACAGAGTTACCGTTTGGGGGCTCACTGTACTGTACTGTACTGTACTGTACTGTACTGTACTGTACTGTACTGTACTGTACTGTACTGTACAACAGTGACACTTGGTTTTGAAAACCAACCAAACGCTATTTTTTGTGCTCGGACACAGCCAGGCAGCCCGGCAGCCAGAGACACACAAAGCTCCTTAATGAAGTGTGTAACTGAGATCTCCTATACTTGCAGGAAGCTGTCAGTGGGATGTATTGAAGAGGCCTTAGATATGGCCTTATGGTTTAGATAATCTATATCTTTCCCTAGGCGCTAGGGGGAGGGAGCTGTGAACTAGTCAGTAGCTTGAGCCCAGTGATATCTAGGTACCTCCTTGTTATATGATTCGAAATACTTACTCACAATATGAGATACTTATAGTATAGGACATTTTATACCTGTATAGTATTATATTGTTCAATGCTTCTGCACGCCATATTTTATAGGGTGACGTGACGTCGTGGCCTAACGTCACACTGTCGAACAAAGTGGCTGCACCACTTAAAGATATGTCATGGATCACTGGTCCTCAAATGTGCAGGGAGGCTGGGAGCCCAGGGGTCGTTGATGGGAGCCCAGGGGTCGTTGATGGGGTCCCAGGGTGTCTTCTCACCTAAATGATTGAAATGAATATCAAGCTGGGGGTGTCATTGAAATGAAAAAGGTTGAGAAGTGTGCTATGAGTGCAAAATGGCTGCTGTGTGAATATAGTCAAAGGAATCAGAGCTTTATAAAATGTATAAAAACATGCATCAAGCATAAATCATGCATGTAAGGAGACAGGGAACTGAGGAGAACATCTCCTATCTTTGAATAGCCAAAGTATACATATATACATAGTCATTGATTTTGACACTGCATTAGCACATTTTCTAGGAACCTCCTGGAACCACCTCAAGGACTTCTTCGACTTTGAGAACCACTGCTTTAACACCCCTCCTTTCATTCAGCACCTTACTTTGTACGATTAGGTTGAATGTATGCACTTTACTCCAGTCCTGTCACTCCATTTTAACCTAAACTATATGCCAGACACATAGCGTCTGGAAGTCCTCCAAATGTGGACGGATATAGAGATGAAGGGCCGTTTCCCCCTCATCTCTCTCTCTCTCTCACTGTTCGACAGCTCAGCAGAGGGAGATCTGATCCCAACGATAAATCCCTTCTAGACTCAAGGGCAGCGCGGCAATTAACACTTGGACTGAGAGCAGGTGATAGATAGAGAGTATGCGTGTGTGTGTGTGTGTGTGTGTGTGTGTGTGTGTGTGTGTGTGTGTGTGTGTGTGTGTGTGTGTGTGTGTGTGTGTGTGTGTGTGTGTGTGTGTGTGTGTGTGTGTGTGTGTGTGTGTGTGTGTGTGTGTGTGTTTGTGTGCACACGTGTGTGCTGAAGCATCACAGCCAAATAAGAACCACCACATAAATACTTGCCGAGGATGAATAGGGTGTCGTAAAATGTGAGGTGTGAAGAATAAACAGTCATCTCCGTGCCAGAGGTTGGTTGGCCGCACGCTGCACTGACCCAAAGATCCTTCACGCTGCTTTATGGCGCTCTGTTCCACCGGATTATATTCTGATGACACGCAGTCATCATTTTCTCAGGAGTCTTCAGCCCCCCGTCTATTTATTAGGCATCACCCTTTAAGCAATTTTGATCTGGGACCAGATTCTACAAATCTTCTAAATCATCCCCTATGTTTCTATGTCAGTGGTGCTCAAACTGCTTTTCATGTCGAGGACACCCAGAATTATCTGGCTGCGGACCCCCGTCTGAAAATATTTTCTTCCAGGGACCCTCCAGAAGCAAAGAGTTAAAAATGTTCACTGTGAAAGAATATATAATAAGATTTGCGACACATTTTCATGATTTTTCAAAAATAGCAGATCTACAAGCTCGCTATATGAGCTTGTAGATCTGCTGTTTTTCAACAGCTGAAGTGTAAAATAATGGTTAATGTGGTTGAACGCTAAAGTGACACAGAGGCGTTCCCGTCCGGTTAATTAAGCAAAAGAATGATTTCCTTTTTAGAACTAGGATACAGGGGGAAAGTGTGTTGTCCTTAGAGAGTGCGGTCGATTTGGCTCATTCACTTAAGGGTGCTCTCTTTGCCAGGTGGCATAAAGCTGTGAGTGTTCCATTTTAGAACTGTTATTTATGTCTTACAATCATTTCAAAGACTCTTACGGAGACTAAATAAATAGTTGGGACACACAGCCTACTCATTCATCAACAGCTGTCGACTATAAACCAATAATTGCCAAATTATATGAATATACACTCTCTAACCTTCTTCATGAAGTCATGCGCAGTTCAGAAGCCTACCAACTCTTGCATCATCGTGCAATTTCATGGTCTCTGAGGGAATTGACTCATAGCTAGAAATAGGTGATTGCTATCTTATCCCTTGAACTTGAAAGGTTTTTGTTGTTTGATTGACATTTCCTCTATCTCGGGCTCAGCCATATCATCCATGCTTTCATCTATGCCGGTCGCGTTGCTAATGAGAGATTTTTTTGGTTTATGTGTGACTCATCATTCGTGTATTGTATGTGATCTGTGCTGCGTTGCAAGGCCAGTGTCACTGGTGCCCTTTGTGAGACTATTTTATTTTCTTTAAGTTAAGGAAGGGAGTCGAGCAGTGGTATTTATATAAATATGTTGGGATATATTATTTTATCTTTGACTTCCTCTCCTCACAGTTGTCTTTCAGATAAACAATCAACCTTGAAATGTGATGCTTGCGGAACACCGTTTCTGACCGCATCACTGGTGTGCCAATAATCAGGGTAAAGTACACCCTCTCTTTTCCCAGGTGTTTTTCAGGGTGGGGAGGCTTCAAGCGCTCTGACATCCTTGCCGATGCACGTCGAGTTTGAAGTCAATGACCACATTATGGTCACTGACTATATAGTTCCTGTCACTATAGTGGATATCGTGTGAGTGTGTGTGTGTGTGTGTGTGTGTGTGTGTGTGTGTGTGTGTGTGTGTGTGTGTGTGTGTGTGTGCAGGTGAAAGAGTATATACCAAGAGATTGTCAACTATATAAGTAACTCTGGCTGGTTCAATTTGACTAGATTTTATTGCACACATAAAAAACATTTCAAATACCTTATATCATTTTTATAAAGATGTGCAGGTGAGGTAAGTGGTATGGTATGAAAGTTGATATAGTTTAATTCTCTTATCGGGGGTGCAGGGGGTATCTGGATACCCAATACATACGTATATATTTTTTAGCAAATGTTTATAGATTTCTCCAATAATCAAGCACTGCATGGTACAGTATAGATATTTTAAGCTGTAGGTTAGAGGGCAAGTCTTAACAAGTGGACAGATTTGCCGATAATAAATCCTGCATATTTAATCACATTCTTTGCACAATAGATAGTTTTCATCGATTATCACCCCCCACAATCTAGTGGATGATACACTTTTTGTGTGTGTGTGTGTGTGTGTGTGTGTGTGTGTGTGTGTGTGTGTGTGTGGTATATGACTTTGTGTTTATGTTTACAAGCCTCTGTGACTATGTAGAGAGTGTGGTTGTTTGTGTTTACAAGCCTCTGTGACTATGTAGAGAGTGTGGTTGTTTGTGTTTACAAGCCTCTGTGACTATATGTAGAGAGTGTGGTTGTTTGTGTTTACAAGCCTCTGTGACTATATGTAGAGAGTGTGGTTGTTTGTGTGCACATGAGTCTGTCTATGTAGAGAGTGTGGTTGTTTGTGCATGAGTCTGTGTCTGTGTCTATGTAGAGAGTGTGGTTGTTTGTGCATGAGTCTGTGTCTGTGTCTATGTAGAGAGTGTGGTTGTTTGTGCATGAGTCTGTGTCTGTGTCTATGTAGAGAGTGTGGTTGTTTGTGTGCACATGAGTCTGTGTCTATGTAGAGAGTGTGGTTGTTTGTGCATGAGTCTGTGTCTATGTAGAGAGTGTGGTTGTTTGTGCATGAGTCTGTGTCTGTGTCTATGTAGAGAGTGTGGTTGTTTGTGCATGAGTCTGTGTCTGTGTCTATGTAGAGAGTGTGGTTGTTTGTGTGCACATGAGTCTGTGTCTATGTAGAGTGTGGTTGTCTGTGCATGAGTCTGTGTCTGTGTAGAGTGTGGTTGTCTGTGCATGAGTCTGTGTCTGTGTCTATGTAGAGAGTGTGGTTGTTTGTGCATGAGTCTGTGTCTGTGTCTATGTAGAGAGTGTGGTTGTTTGTGTGCACATGAGTCTGTGTCTATGTAGAGAGTGTGGTTGTTTGTGCATGAGTCTGTGTCTGTGTCTATGTAGAGAGTGTGGTTGTTTGTGCATGAGTCTGTGTCTGTGTCTATGTAGAGAGTGTGGTTGTTTGTGCATGAGTCTGTGTCTGTGTCTATGTAGAGAGTGTGGTTGTTTGTGCATGAGTCTGTGTCTGTGTCTATGTAGAGAGTGTGGTTGTTTGTGCATGAGTCTGTGTCTGTGTCTATGTAGAGAGTGTGGTTGTTTGTGCATGAGTCTGTGTCTGTGTCTATGTAGAGAGTGTGGTTGTTTGTGCATGAGTCTGTGTCTGTGTCTATGTAGAGAGTGTGGTTGTTTGTGCATGAGTCTGTGTCTGTGTCTATGTAGAGAGGGTGGTTGTTTGTGCATGAGTCTGTGTCTGTGTCTATGTAGAGAGTGTGGTTGTTTGTGCATGAGTCTGAGTCTGTGTCTATGTAGAGAGTGTGGTTGTTTGTGCATGAGTCTGTGTCTGTGTCTATGTAGAGAGTGTGGTTGTTTGTGCATGAGTCTGTGTCTGTGTCTATGTAGAGAGTGTGGTTGTTTGTGCATGAGTCTGTGTCTGTGTCTATGTAGAGAGTGTGGTTGTTTGTGCATGAGTCTGTGTCTGTGTCTATGTAGAGAGTGTGGTTGTTTGTGCATGAGTCTGTGTCTGTGTAGAGAGTGTGGTTGTTTGTGCATGAGTCTGTGTCTGTGTAGAGAGTGTGGTTGTTTGTGCATGAGTCTGTGTCTGTGTAGAGAGTGTGGTTGTTTGTGCATGAGTCTGTGTCTGTGTAGAGAGTGTGGTTGTTTGTGCATGAGTCTGTGTCTATGTAGAGAGTGTGGTTGTTTGTGCATGAGTCTGTGTCTGTGTCTATGTAGAGAGTGTGGTTGTTTGTGCATGAGTCTGTGTCTGTGTCTATGTAGAGAGTGTGGTTGTTTGTGCATGAGTCTGTGTCTGTGTAGAGAGTGTGGTTGTCTGTGCATGAGTCTGTGTCTGTGTAGAGAGTGTGGTTGTTTGTGCATGAGTCTGTGTCTGTGTAGAGAGTGTGGTTGTTTGTGCATGAGTCTGTGTCTATGTAGAGAGTGTGGTTGTTTGTGCATGAGTCTGTGTCTGTGTAGAGAGTGTGGTTGTTTGTGCATGAGTCTGTGTCTATGTAGAGAGTGTGGTTGTTTGTGCATGAGTCTGTGTCTGTGTAGAGAGTGTGGTTGTTTGTGCATGAGTCTGTGTCTGTGTAGAGAGTGTGGTTGTTTGTGCATGAGTCTGTGTCTGTGTAGAGAGTGTGGTTGTTTGTGCATGAGTCTGTGTCTGTGTAGAGAGTGTGGTTGTTTGTGCATGAGTCTGTGTCTATGTAGAGAGTGTGGTTGTTTGTGCATGAGTCTGTGTCTGTGTAGAGAGTGTGGTTGTTTGTGCATGAGTCTGTGTCTATGTAGAGAGTGTGGTTGTTTGTGCATGAGTCTGTGTCTGTGTAGAGAGTGTGGTTGTTTGTGCATGAGTCTGTGTCTATGTAGAGAGTGTGGTTGTTTGTGCATGAGTCTGTGTCTGTGTAGAGAGTGTGGTTGTTTGTGCATGAGTCTGTGTCTATGTAGAGTGTGGTTGTCTGTGCATGAGTCTGTGTCTGTGTCTATGTAGAGTGTGTGGTTGTTTGTGCATGAGTCTGTGTCTATGTAGAGTGTGGTTGTCTGTGCATGAGTCTGTGTCTGTGTAGAGTGTGGTTGTCTGTGCATGAGTCTGTGTCTGTGTCTATGTAGAGAGTGTGGTTGTTTGTGCATGAGTCTGTGTCTGTGTCTATGTAGAGACAACATTTTTCAGAAGCAGCGGCTAATGCATGGATATTAAAGACTTGTGTGACTCTATGGGGGGTCTTTTATTAAGCTGTAGAATTTTCAATCATTGTGTTCTATATCCCGCAGTTCTGGAAGAAGACTAGAGGGGTTGCTCTGTCCGTGAAATGCCATTAACCCATTCTGACCTGAGATCAGATTCATACAAGGTTTCCACTGGACAACACACTGGTCTGATTAACCCATTCTGACCCGAGATCAGATTCTAAAAATGGCAGTCGTTTTTAGATTTTTCAAAAATAGCAGACCTACAAGCTCGTGGCGCGCCACTCGGTGGCGCGCTATGAGCTTGTAGATCTGCTATTTTTCAATAGGTAAAGCATAACATGATGCTAACACCAAAATGGGTGCCCGGTCAGAATGGGTTAAGGAATAAAGGCATTTTCTAACATCTTCTGACATCTTCATGGAGAGGTGGCCGGGATATTATTTCTGTACGACAAATCAGAATCAGAATCAGAATATCTTTATTGTCATTGTACGAGACAACGAAATTGAATTGCAAACCAGCTCAGTGCATTTAAAACAAAAGACATAATACTCTATATAAAACACAAAATACACACATTTAACGCAAACATACAGTATAATCACTCCAACCCTAAACATTTTGAATTCCGGACTTTCAGTATTTTGTATTTTGTGCAGTACTGTATTGATACTTTTACTTAAGTTTAAAAAAGTGAGTACCTTTTCCAACACTGGGGA
Organism: Protomyctophum bolini; assembly: GCF_963924005.1. NCBI lineage: Eukaryota > Metazoa > Chordata > Actinopteri > Myctophiformes > Myctophidae > Protomyctophum > Protomyctophum bolini. The sequence continues at coordinate 46,118,987 of NC_137865.1, forward strand.
AAGGGGGCACATGGACTTGGTGTACAGTGTGAACAGTGGTGGGGTACTGTATGGTATGCATTCCCAAATGTCTTTGTTCCTGTATACTTGCATTGTTCCCAAGTAGGCCGGTGCTCACAAGTCTAGCCTGAAACCCTACAAGAACATCCCTTTCAATTAAGTTTCTCAACAGGCTATTCTCATTTCTTGATCACTTTTCCTGCATTGATATTCTCAGTCTGATGACGAACAGTTTCTCTTCTGTTTCTTCCCCTTTACTTATCACTAGTCTGTTGAGTAGTCTTTGTGAATGAATCACCTGTTGACAAGGTTTGATCATAGGGGGAGCTGTGGGGGAAAAAAACGTACAGTACAGTTCCAGGAAGTGAGGTACCAGGAACAGCTATAAAAGTACAGGAAGTGAGGTGGCATTTCAGGTTTGTTTGGTGATTGTTTGTCAAAGAGACTCTATAAGGCAATATATCAGAAATTGATAAACCACATAGTAGTGGGTCCGGAAAACTTTGAGATCTGAAGAAGAAAAGTTTGGTCAAGGAACATTTCTGAGGGTTTATATACTTAGCACTGAATCAATTTAGAGCGTTTGGACAAATAAGGAACCTGCTGTGGCCTCCTACTAGAATGTTGGGTGAGGAATATACTTTTTTTGCCCCCTTTTTGAGCAATGCATTGCCTTTTGTGTGTGTGTGTGTGTGTGTAAATTCAAAACACACATTTTGCTACTTATGTGTAAAACTCAAACACGTTGGTACACATTATTTCTGAGGTCATGTGATCATGATGTATTATCATATTCCATTCCAGTTGACTATAACTGCACCCCTCCCCCCCTCCGTCTCCACCAGCCATGCCCTGGGTATATAGGCCACTCAGAGGTGCACAGGTTGGTTAGACGTACTAACAGTCCGACAGGCATTAGTCCGACAACACCGTCGCTCCCGAAATGTGTGGCCGGTTACAACTGACCTGTGGCCGCCGGTTACAACACACCTGTGGCTCCCGATATGCATGGCAGGTTAAAACTAACCTGTGGCTTCCTGTGAGGTTTTGGGTTTTGGGTAGGGTGTCGGACTAATGCCTGACGGACACACGCACCCGGCCACTCGGCCTGGCGTAGACCTTTTCTAGTTAAATGGGTTTTAACATTTAACAGGCTTGTTCTTATTGGAAAGAAATCATGCTATGCTTTTGCACATATATAACAGGATTAATGCTTTATTGGACAGCCAATACCATCCGTTCCAGAGGCAGTTATTGGCGTAATTGCCCTCAGTTTGTTGCTTCAGGGCTGCGGTTTAGAGGATTGAAGGACACCATGTCTCCTTCATCAAGTGCTATAGCCTATATGCTTAATGGCAGATAGCACTTTTCCTTTCCTTGCTCACTACCTACTTTACAGTTGCACACTTTGCACATGTTCACACTTATAAATGTTTTAATTGTTTCCCTGTACTTGTGTTATTAATCTATTGATGTATAGACGCCTTAAAGGTAGAGTAAGTGATTTCACTCAAAAAACCTTAGGTTTCGTTTTTGGCTGTGGGACCTAAGCCTTCGTCCAATCAGGATAGAGAGTCAAAAACGAAACCTAAGGTTTTTTGACCCCCAGGGGTTAACTGGGGACAGGGAGGAACTCCTTATATGGTCAGCACACTATATAGTAGAGAGGATTATCACAACAAAAAAAAAAAAAGAAGTGATATTTGAATTAAGTGAAATCACTTACTCTACCTTTAACAGACGACGTCACACTGATAAGCACCAGCATGCGCACAGGCCGGCCGCACAAGAACCATGCCTCTCATAAGATGAAATGGAAAAGTTCTCAGTGCACTCGCGTGTAAAAAAAATCACACCCGTGTGAACTGAGTGATGCAAATCCCCCCTCTCGCTCTCTCTCTCTCTCTCTCATTAGCTGACAACAGTGCAGCACTATCTCTCTCTCTCTGTTTCTGGCACAACATCGCCACTTTTGGTAGTACTCATTGGTACTGGTGCTCATAGTCAGTGCCGGTTCTAGGCCTTTTGAGGCCCTAGGCAACATATTATACAGAGCCCCCCCCCCTCCTGCTTTGCCACGCCGGATAAAAATTGTAAATTTGCCATGAAAATGCTTCAATCTGGTGCACTTTGAGATCAAAATTAAGAAGCTAGGTGGGGGCCACATATGTTTATAAACAAATCACAAATGTTTATAAACAAATCCCAAATGTTTATAAACAAATCCCAAATCCCTTGGTCCTACCCCCCCCGACCGAGTCATAGTCACATACACACAAACATGAACAAACGGTTGACACAGCCATTGCTGTTCCTTGGAGTGGTTGCACCACTCAAAAATACCATCAAACTTTCAGATGCTGTTTTTCTCCTATAGTGTGGAGGAAGAATGATTAGGATTGTTATTGTGATCTCTCGCCCTTGAAATTTATAATCCTTGGTTTCTGTTGTGTGTGTGTGTGTGTGTGTGTGTGTGTGTGTGTGTGTGTGTGTGTGTGTGTGTGTGTGTGTGAAAGAATAATAGCAATTCAAAACAGTTGTCCTCAAAAGACAAAACCACACCTCCAGTCATAAGACCGCAGGGAGCGCTCATGATCACGGCAGAGAGCCTGTTTGTGTGTGTGTGTGTGTGCATGTGTGTGTGTGTCTCATGATCACGGCAGAGAGCCTGTTTGTGTGTGTGTGTGTGTGTATGTGTGTGTGTGTCTCATGATCACGGCAGAGAGCCTGTTTGTGTGTGTGTGTGTGTGTATGTGTGTGTGTGTCTCATGATCACGGCAGAGAGCCTGTTTGTGTGTGTGTGTGTATGTGTGTGTGTGTGTGTGTCTCATGATCACGGCAGAGAGCCTGTTTGCGTGTGTGTGTGTATGTGTGTGTGTGTGTGTCTCATGATCACGGCAGAGAGCCTGTTTGTGTTTGTGTGTGTGTGTGTGTGTGTGTGTGTGTGTGTGTGTGTGTCTCATGATCACGGCAGAGAGCCTGTTTGTGCACGCGCACCTGCAGCCCATCAAGTATAATTTATGCTCCGTGACGGACGCCATCGCGGGACGGAGCCTCCGTCCCGCGCACAGCAGACCTCTAAGCTCACAACAGTCATGTCTGCGACGCGATGTGAGCTTGTATATCAGCTGCTCTCTGTGCCCAATGAAGTATAAATGTCTCCTATAGGGTGCACTTCACTAAGCCAACACACAGAGGTTAAATGAACTGAAACCACTAGTGCTCCCCAAAACAACAGGTTTGGTCTGGAGATCTGTTGGGAATTGATTACATGAAACGGTCACCCGCGCCCCAGTCCCAATGTTTGTAAACAAATAATTGGTCTATTGATGCTGTGACTCAGGACCCCGTTTGAATCTGACTCCCTTTTTGTCTCTCATACCTATACCATAGGGGACCTATACCCTGCTCTGTATGCCCTTATAGTTTCCTATCGTTCTACGCTTGCCTTTCTAAAATAAAATCAGAACATGCTGGGAGAGACCCGGGAGAGGGAGACGGGTATAGTCACTAAAACTGGCTGTTCTCCATTTGCTTCTGTGTAATTTACAGAGCTGGCTTTCCACTCATTATTATTATTTTTTTACAGTGGAATGAACACACTGTTCAATGTTCATTGGACATGTTACAGTAAGTATAGGCATTGGATGTCGGGGAAAAAGATTAACATAATCAAATCACTAGCTACTTTGCCTCAGAGCATATTTTCCATAACTGCATAGCAACAGTGGGAGTCATGACACAGCACCTCCACAAGTCCAGTAGTAGTAGCTCTGTTGTATATTGGCCAAGAATGATCTATAGATTCTATAGGGTAGACGTGTGTGTGTGTGTGTGTGTGTGTATAATTTACTGAACACATTGCAGAGGTTAACCTGCCATCTAACCCATTCTGACCGGGCAACCATTTTGGTGTTGGCATCATGTTATGCTTTAGCTATTGAAAAATAGCAGATCTACAAGCTCATATCGCGCCACCGAGTGGCGCGATACGAGCTTGTAGGTCTGCTATTTTTGAAAAATTTGAAGAACGACTGACATTTTTAGAATCTGATCTCAGGTCAGAATGGGTTAATCAGACCAGTGTGTGTCCCGTGGAAACCTCGTATGAATCTGATCTCAGGTCAGAATGGGCTAATATCGCTGACATGCCAGGCCGCAGCCTGATAAAAACATAGTTGCATTTGCAGGGCTGCAGGCTGCCTAAAAGGCTTGAAACAGAGTATTTCTGCATTGCAGTATTGATACTGTTACTTAAGTAAAAGTGGTGAAAATAAAGTACTTTTTCCACCACTGCTTTTTAACCATATTGACACATAGAATTGGAAAATAAATGGCACACTTGAGGTCCATCATGAAAATGGAAGGCTACTTAAAAATGAGATCCATCAGGTTCCCTGCGTGAAACATCACTGCAAGACACCGCTCAGACCCAATTAAATCCCGCTCATTTTTCGGATTGCTTCCTCCAGCATCCCAATATAGAAAGGTTTGCTTAATTATATAGGATTTGCATGTGACGTCTGCAAGACTGCCATGTTTATACTCACTCTTAGGTTAATGTATTTGTGCAGAGGTTGAAAAAAAAAACAGAACTATCTGTTACACGAATTAATTGGCTAGCAGGAAGTGAGAGACGTGTGTGTGTGTGTGTGTGTGTGTGTGTGTGTGCTCTCTTTGTTTTTCTCAGTAATTAATCAATAGCTTCTTATTACAGAAGCCAACTGAGCCAACTTTACACCTGTGCTTCCCCAACAACACACACACACATAAATACATATGCACGCACGCTCGCAGATTCACGCATGCACACACACACCTCTGCTGATAACATCTGTAACCTTCGTGTGTGTGTGTGTGTGTGTGTGTGTGTGTGTGTGTGTGTGTGTGTGTGTGTGTGCGCGCTCGCAGAACACTGTTCTCCAGAAGTATTGTGCTTTACAGTAGCTCAGTAGCAGATAGCTGATGGAGAGCGTGCATGTGTCAACCACTTAACACAATCTGTGCCAATATTGAGATTTCTCGACATTAGGTACTAAATGCTGAATTAATACTCTTACAGTATCTACAGAGTATTGGCTTCACTGTCGCTAGGCAATGCTTGCTTCCGCTGTTAAGACAGAGGCAACCCCGGTTTGCCTACTGTCTGAACTGTAATCTGTGTCCTTTCCTCTTCTCTGCCCTCTGTTTCCTGTCTCTCTACAGTCTACACACCATATATAATATGTTCGACAATGGATTATAGTTCACATATGTAACTGTGTTACCATACTACCATATGGTAATTTTTATTGGTGCAACCACTCCTAGAACCGGCAATGTCCGTCCGTCCCTATGTTTAGGGTACCAACAGGGGGTGTTGTTGTTTTTATAGTATTTGTCCTTTTCTTTTAAGTGTGTCCCATTCATCTCAAGTCAAATATTCCATTCTCTCTTCTCCGCTGTCTTATAGCCAATTATTTGACTGATTGTCTGTTTCAGTATTATGACGTCTGAAAACAAGACGAGGCGCTTTCCTTTCACACTTTGGCAGCAACACATTTCCCCGTCGATGAGATGATGTGAAAGTAATTGCACATTCTCCATCTAGCTGTGTGTGATTGTGATGCTCGAGTATTATATCCAACGGGGAGAGGGAGGCGAAGATTACTTTCGACCCCTTCAATTTGCCTCTATTATGTAATGGGTGACTTGTTCCATACGAAGGAAAACTTTCAGAATGCGCACTGCAGGACTGAATGCATCTCAGCAACAGTGTGTTGGTTGGGTGCATTACTTTGTATTTGGAATATATTACTTATTACCTTAATTTTAAAGTAATATATTCTATTACATGTATATTACTGTCTGAGCAAGAGTAATATATTATTATTACTATTACATATAATTTTTTTAGGCTCAAATTGAACAATTAAATATTTAGTATAATTATATATATTGCGTATAGACCAGTGGCGTATCTACAATAAGGCGAGGCCAAGCGGCCGCCTGGCCAAATCCATTTGAAAACACGACTGAGGAAAAAAGAGAGGCCCAAATACCAGACCTGAGAACTATTAGTGGACAACGGATTGGCCGTCGCCACGTAATAATATATTGTGTTATGTAGCAGCAATGAACCATACAGACTATACACTAGTACACTAGCCTATACCTGAGAGTGGATGACCGGCCTTTTGCCTTTCCAAAGTCATTGCTAAAATGTTTCAAGCTTTTGTTTGTGTTTTTACAATATGAGATACTAGAAAGTATTTGTTTTTTTACAGTCAGTTGATACTTTTAGGATGTCAAGACCTCATATTGGATCCACCAGTAATCAAATCTATTCACCTGTTTCGGTGGAAATGTAGGCCTACCGGGGCTCCTTGTGTGTGTGCTTCACCAGTGTTGCTTATTATAAGCAACCTTTGGCCTGTTTTTCTGTAAAGTCAGTTAATAGATTATTGGTAGTTGCTGGTTGTGTTCTTTTGGGCTTGTTTCTAAAGTGTACAGTAGTTGCTTATCTGGGCTTGCTTCCTAATGTTGTTTAAACCAGTGGTTCCCACATTTCTTCACGTCAAGGAACCCCAGATAATTGTCCACAGACATCCATCTGAAGATATTGTGACATTTTTGTTTCAATGTTTAAAAAAACATTAAAAATATTTCAATTTATTCTCTTATCTTTTAAAATAACAGATGTACAACCTCACAATGTATCACTGTGAGCTTGTAGATCTGCTATTTTCATTTGTGCTAGTTTTCATAGACCTGGCCACCAGGCAAAATCTGCCAGCACAGCAAGAGGAAGAGGAAGTTATGCACACACAAAACAAACGAACAAACAAACAAACAAGACTCATGGGCCATATAGGAAAACAGGTCAATGAACCAGTGACACCCTTGAGGAGACTGTCAGCCTTTGGGCCCTGATTCTTCCTGCGTACAGCTGTCTCCCTTCTGCTGTTCTGGGATGTTGCTGTACATTTAAGAGGTTCATCCGCAGGAATCAATTGATTTCACTTCAAATTAATCAACTAAAACAAAGTCAAAACTATCGATATACATTATGTATATATAGCAAGCTTTAGTTTCATATACAGTATAGCCAGTGCCGGTTCTAGGCCTTTTGAGGCCCTAGGCAACATATTATACAGAGCCCAAAATGTTTATAAACAAATCACAAATGTTTATAAACAAATCACAAATGTTTATAAACAAATCACAAATGTTTATAAACAAATACCAAAATGTTTATAAACAAATCCCAAATCCCTTGGTCCTACCCCCCCGACCATGAGACTTACTACAGGTAAACTGGTAGTGGTCCTACCCCCCCCATGAGACTTACACATCCCAAATGTTTATAAACAAATCCCAAATGTTTGTAAACAAATCCCAAATGTTTATAAACAAATCCCAAAATGTTTATAAATAAATCACAAATGTTTATAAACAAATCACAAATGTTTATAAACAAATACCAAAATGTTTATAAACAAATCCCAAATCCCTTGGTCCTACCCCCCCGACCAATGGCAAACACGACATTAATTATAATAGTCTTACACAAACATTTTCTACTTAAAATCATCCACAAAATCGTCAAAAGTTGTATTCCTGTGATTTGCCTGAAGTTACTTGAACCCCAGCATAAAAAAATCTGCTATTTTTGGTTTAGAGATTAAAAAAAGAACGCACCAAGCACAGTGAAACTCAGATCTGTTTAAAGAATAGAGCTATGGTTCAAGTGGATAGTAACGTACTTACTCATTAACACATGATGCTATTGACATAAATACTCGTCCTATTAATTAACTAATTACATGAGGTGTTCATGACGAGTAGGCTCGTCTTAAGGCGTTTAATATCAATATTTACCATTTGTTAACCCATTTTGGGAGGGCACCCATTTTGGTGTTAGCGTCATGTTGTGCTTTAGATATTGAAAAATAGCAGATCTACAAGCTCATAGCGCGCCACCGAGTGGCGCGCTACGAGCTTGTAGGTCTGCTATTTTTGAAAAATCGAAGAACTACTGACATTTTTAGAATCTGATCTCGGGTCAGAATGGGTTAATCGGACCCAGTGTGTGTCCAGTGGAAACCTCGTATGAATCTGATCTCAGGTCAGAATGGGTTAAAGCGCTCCACGGTTGCTATAGGAACGTTTGCTAGGGCTCCGTCTGCACTGCATCTGCTCCACCAACCACATTAGCTTCCGTTTTAGCCGTGGCCTTTGCGCGCTCTTTTCTTGGAAACTACGCCGCTGTCCATGCATGGTTTTGAATAGATCGCCAATGTTCGGAGGTTCGCAGCCGAGTGTACGGCGGCTGGGATGAGGATCAGCGTCTCCGAAATCTGAGGCCATGGTTCTCAGCAGGAAACCGGTGGATTGTGCAGTCCGGGTAGGGAATGAGGCATTACCCCAGGTGAAGGAGTTCAAGTATCTCGGGGTCTTGTTCACGAGTGAGGGGAGGACAGAGTAGGAGATCAGCCGGAGAATCGGAGCTGCAGGGGCGGTATTGCAGTCGCTGTACCGCACTGTTGTGACGAAAAGAGAGTTGAGCCAGGAGGCAAATCTCTCCATCTACCGAGCAATCTTCGTTCCTACTCTCACCTATATGGTCATGAAGTGTTCCTACTCTCACCTATATGGTCATGAAGTGTTCCTACTCTCACCTATATGGTCATGAAGTGTTCCTACTCTCACCTATATGGTCATGAAGTGTGGGTCATGACCGAAAGAATAAATACAAGTGGCCGAAATGAGTTTTCTTCGACGGGTGGCTGGCATCTCCCTTAGAGATAGGGTGAGAAGTTCAGTCACACGAGAGAGACTCTTGAGTAGAACCGCTGCTCCTTCGCCTGGAAAGGAGCCAGCTTTAGGTGGTTCGGCATCGACTCAGTGGCCTTGGAACGTCTCGGAATCCCCCAGGAGGAAGTCACTGATGTTGCTCTGGGAGAGGGAACTCTGGAGCACTCTGGTGGAGCTGTTGCCCCCGCGACCCGACTACGGATGGACGGATGTTCGGAGGTCTACAAACTGATTGTTTCAGGCTATTCTTTCAGTTCTCCATAAGGCTCTGTTTCTGACACAAAGTTAATAACGGTGACAATTCACACAAACGCTCTGGCTTTGGGCTCTTGGGCCCCATTCAGTAATCCACCCCTGCATTTCTGCATCAGTGCTGCCGTATACGACCTGCACTATACTAAATGGAAGGTTTTAGATAACATATTCCCTGCATGTCCATCAATGTGCATTGCGAGAGAATGCTGTGGAGGGGAGTGGGGGAGAGAGAGAGAGAGAGAGAGGGGGGGGGGGGGGGGGGAGGGGAAGAGATAATTTTATAGCTCAATCTTTCTGTGTGTGGCACTTACATGTCTCACTTGGCTCATAACTGCTGCTGGTGTTGGCGCCTGGGGAACCAGAGAGAGATGCATGTGCTTAAAAGCTGAGTCGTGTGCAGAAGTTCTTGCGTGGAGAGCATGAGGACTGGAGGGATGAGGAAGGATGAGACAGCTTGCTCTGCGGGGGAAAGAGATGAGAGGATTGGGACTATACACTGAGCTCCGCCAGTTGTGACACATCCAGTGAAATAGACAGAAATTCTTTCTGCAGTAATACTGACATGCAAATGAGGGAGGGGTCTGTCGACTGGGGACGTCAGCAGATTTCCACCCTACATTTAACAATCTGGAGGTGATTTAACCCATTCTGAACGGGAACCCATTTTGGTGTTAGCATCATGTTATGCTTTAGCTATTGAAAAATAGCAGATCTACAAGCTCATAGCGCGCCACTCGGTGGCGCGCTATGAGCTTGTAGGTCTGCTATTTTTGAAAAATCGAAGAACGACTGACATTTTTTAGAATCTGATCTCAGGTCAGAATGGGTTCATCAGACCAGTGTGTGTCCAGTGGAAACCTCGTATGAATCTGATCTCAGGTCAGAATGGGTTAACATCCCCAATATGTCTATACTTATGGGGATAATTTGTGAAAATTAGTATTACTCATCGGGTCGGTAGGGAAGCATGCCTTCACGTTTTACTTCAGTGCACAGACATATTGTGATTTTTCTTTGTTTAGCTTAATTGGGTACATAGACTACCCTCAATGTACTGTAATGTACAGTACGCATCATGCTTCTAATTTATTGAAAATTACATTATAATGTAAGATAAGATGGGTGTACAGGTAAGTGTCAACCAAAACAAGATAAATAATAACTTCTTACTGTATAGATTTACATATATATATATTTTTTTTTCACGTATTTAGAACTGGGAATTTAGATCAAATTGAGTTGAACCTTTGCCCAAAACTAATGTGATAGTCAGAACTGACATCCTGTAGTTAGATCCTGATCATCCTGGAGAATGAGACTATAGCAGGACACTGATGCCAAAGGCATCAAGAACTGCCAGCCAGCAAACTGGTGCTCTGGGAACAAACACACGAGGCATCGATCACGAGGACGTCCCACGCTAACATACGTGGATGTACTCAAGAGCGATGCAGGAGCGCAATAAAGTACCAACGAACTGGCCAGATGTACGGAGAACCGGGATGACTGGAAACGATGAATGGAGGGATCGTCTGAGGACGACCTATTGAGATCCTGTATTCTGTGCATACTGTATGCGGCATAGCTGCCATTAGAGTTTCATCAGGAAGGCACTCGCCCTTCAGGTCGACCTAAGTCGGGAATGATGCAAGTCAGAAATACACACCCCACCCGTTGTGCAGTTGTGGCCTATACCGTGTGTTCTCATTCGCTTTCTTTGCCCACGACCACAGCTCTCTGTTGCTTTACACACACACTGCCACTTACGTTGACGTTGGCGCAGCGGAGATTCGGTGCACCCAAAGCTCCGCAGACTGGCAGTCAGACAGACAGATAGACATTCTGGGTTTTTCAGTTCTCCGAAAACATTCCAATTGAATTGTCACTCTGCACTGCATTGAGTTGATGCCCCCCCCCCCCCCCCCCCCGCTGGGTCGTTTGGGACTCACACGCCAAGATTGAGGCGGTTCGGCCCAGGACACACACACGGTACATACCCAATAAAACCGTAGTTTATAGCTTATAGGAATAGTTTGTTTGGTATATCCATCTTCTATTCCAACTCGTAGTGACTGGCTAAAATATATATATAATATATATACTCGATTCAGCATTTAACCCATTCTGAACGGGAACCCATTTTGGTGTTGGCATCATGTTGTGCTTTAGCTATTGAAAAATAGCAGATCTACAAGCTCATAGCGCGCCACCGAGTGGCGCGCTACGAGCTTGTAGGTCTGCTATTTTTGAAAAATCGAAGAACGAGTGACATTTTTAGAATCTGATCTCAGGTCAGAATGGGTTAATCAGACCAGTGTGTGTCCAGTGGAAACCTCGTATTAATCTGATCTCAGGTCAGAATGGGTTAAATGGGGATTGGGAGAACCAAAACAAAGCAGCGCCGAAAATCCTGAACCCTTCTGGTGGGAACCACCATGTTTTTGTTTTTCTTTTCATATCTGTGGCCTAGAGCAGATCACACATTTTGGAACGCAGACCAGGCTTTCCTCCGAGGTGGAACACGAGGTTTCAAGGCCCACTAGTGCTTTTAACCTGAGATCTGATAAAAAAAAGTTCATATAATTCCTCAATCTAACAGTCTTTGGTGAAAGAGCTTTTAATGTGTGCTACAGAGTGTGGGCATTAAACACACATCTCAAACTGGGTTATCTTGTCAGCATGGACCTTTTTTAAAAATAGGAATTTAACTACTTGCCCACTGACTTCCCGTGACCCGTTTTATTTTATTTGTATGTTTTATGTTGATATTTGTGTTATTTTATGTGAAACTTTGTATGCTGCTGTTGACTCGACTCCCTTGCAAAACCCCTTTTTTATCTCACTTATGGGACTCATCATTTACATCTTATGACACCTGAATACAGGATTAAATGTTTTTGAACCATTAACCCATTCTGACCTGAGATCAGATTCATACGAGGTTTCCACTGGACACACACTGGTCTGATTAACCCATTCTGACCTGAGATCAGATTCTAAAAATGTCAGTCGTTCTTCGATTTTTCAAAAATAGCAGATCTACAAGCTCGTAGCGCGCCACTCGGTGGCGCGCTATGAGCTTGTAGATCTGCTATTTTTCAATAGCTAAAGCATGACATGATGCCAACACGAAAATGGGTTCCCGTTCAGAATGGGTTAAATTCTGGTTATCCACTGAAGCAGAACTAGAGTGCACCCGTTGAATTTGGGTTACCTCTTTTGCAGATCCGCATATATGTATGTTTTTCTCTGCTGCATGCACCAACACATAACAGTGATTTACAGCCACTGTATGCCACTTAGTGCCCATGGGTTCAAACACTGCCAGTCACATTAGATGCACTACAGCCAGCTCATCAGAATAGATTTGGAGGGCGGGGAGAAATGGGCAGGAGATGCAAACAGGTAAGCAAATTGCAGATTTAGTCATGAGGAAGGATATAGTCTTGTGTTTCTCTACCTGATCTCTCTCTCTCTCTCTCTCTCTCTCTCTCTCTCTCTCTCTCTCTCTCTCTCTCTCTCTCTCTCGCACGCACGCACACATGCAGCAACAGGCGTAAAAGCATCTTACTCATCTCTTTCCTTGTCTCTCTTTCTCTCTGTGTCTCTCACCCCTTGTCTCCTGCACACATACACATGCATACATACTCGCGCACACAATGCGACAGGCGTGAAAGCCAGGCGTTTTGCTCTAATGGGTTCTAGTGGAATAAAGCTCTCCCCGGGCAGAAGGCTCTGACACTGCGAGAGAAAAAGGAGGGGGAGATGCAAAGCGAGGGATAAAAGTGTGGGAGGGATAGAGTGTGGGAGGAAGGTTGCAGTAGAGGACAAGAGAGATAAACAGGACAGGGTTGAGCAAAGAAACGTGTATAAAGAGGGATCAGCAAAGTCAGAAGGACAAAAGTTATTAGGGAAAGACGAGAGGAATATGACATGAGAAATGCATGGACACTGTGTGAATGGTCAATGGACAAAACAGAACAACAAACAAACGCAGGGAGGGGAGGAAAGAGGATGGGTGAGAAAGGACCAAATGAGGCAATGTAGAACAAAGCAGGATTCTGACCTTCTACCATAACTGTTAAATGATAGACTTGTAGGAAATCTCACAGAAACGTAAGACGGTCATGATGAAGAAATTAGTTTGCACCAATTCCCATCAGCCGGGGTTGTTGGGCTGTTTCAATAATGATTTAATGTATCTTACAGTATGCCCCTATGCCGGTAACTCACATATTGAGCAAGCCAACACCGGTCAGCTCCAATACAAATCAAGGCCTTTCCATTTCATTAGGTCCCGGGCTGATTGTGGTACTTTCAACTTCACAAATTATTACATCTGGCAAAGACACAGTATTTACAGTATAAAAAAAAGTTATCGGTCAGTCCCAGTGGTCCAATTTTAGAAGAGGCTTGCACATTAACAAAGTGCAGCTGTCATCACTTTTGATCAAATCGCCTTGGCAAAACTGTTGGATTTATTAAATGGTTTTTCAATTTATGGCCCAGACGGTAGGAAATTATGGGGATTATTCTGGAGGTGAATTACATTTCATGGCACTTAATCACTTGAGTAAAAGACAGGATGTTTCATTGGAGATATTTAATTTCAAGCGGTCATCATTTAAGAGATTTGAGGGAATATGAGCTTAGTTTTTAATATGAAAGGTGAGCAAGATTCTTCTCCTGAGAGGGAGAAGAGGGCTAATCAGCTTTAACCCATTCTGACCTGAGATCAGATTCATACGAGGTTTCCGCACTGGACACACACTGGTCTGATTAACCCATTCTGACCGGAGATCAGATTCTAAAAATGTCAGTTGTTCTTCGACTTTAAAAAAAATAGCAGACCTACAAGCTCGTAGCGCGCCACCGAGTGGCGCGCTACGAGCTTGTAGATCTGCTATTTTTCAATAGCTAAAGCACGACATGATGCTAACACCAAAATGGGTTCCCGTTCAGAATGGGTTAAACTTACACAGACGTTGCTCTCTCACTGCTGTGTGATTGAAACATGTAGATCTCTATCTCCCAATTATTACACTTTCTTGATGAACCGCAAGAATCTCCACCAGAGCCTCAGGGCTTGGTAACGATTTAGTTCACAGATTTTCATATGCTTCCCTTACTATAATAGCAGGCTTGAATCAAGGTTATTTTAATTTTAATAATAATAATTATTATTATTATATGAGTAATATGTTTGTCAATCTCATCTATGGATACATAATATGCATACGATAGCCTATAGTATGATGGCACCTACTATGTGCTCATCACCTCGCCACGGGCCAACAGTATCAAGAATCAATCAGTTGATTGCTCAGTGTACACAAGCAGCAAATTGTTGATGGGACATTCAGCAGTCTAACAACATAACATCATTTGGGCCACGAAGGAAAATAATTGGAATTGGTTCATTCCTTTACTTCTGTTCTGTGGAAAGCCAGTAATTCAAACTATGCATTTTTGTATTTTCCAAATAGAGGCTTATATTTCTTTATTTCTCTGAAAACATTATTTCTCCGGGGATGTCTATCACTGGAACTGACGTTCCATATGGGAGTTGAGTTGTGCTGCTGGAAGCACCCGGGGGTTTTTAGGCAAAGGAGTTTGTTGCTTAGTGGAGAAATTTCGTAAGCGTTTACCACTATTTCCAGAGTCACGTCAGGATATTCTCATAAATTACACTAAAGCATAATGAATGAGGAATTAACATTTGAATATGATGTACAACAAGCTATGTCTCATATAATCCCATATGGGATATATGGGAAAAATACATGACTCGAGAATAAAACTGATGAGATGATTCTTAAAGTTTCATTTTGTTTTTGTTCTTATTTTTGGGTCCTCATTCAGGGCTCTGACAGTCCCAGAGGGAAACACTCTTTCTGAGCCTTGAGCCCTGGGCTGTGAGACACCTCCCAGTGGCAGTGCTTCCATTTCAGATCATCTCAAACAACAAAAACAGTCAGTTACTAGTTTGTCCTTCATATTGTATGTTTACATATAGAATTTTACAGTGTGCTATAAAAAAAGAGTATACAGGCCAGGGCTAAAGCATTCTTAACTGCCTGTCTGTATGTGTAGAGCCCTCAGTAGTACAGCTCATTGTTGACTGAGACTGTCTGTATGTGTAGAGCCCTCAGTACTACAGCTCATTGTTGACTGAGACTGTCTGTATACAGAGCCCTCAGTACTACAGCTCATTGGTGACAGACTGCTCAGCTTGAAATTTAATTGATAATGACCAACATGCTTGTCCTCCCCCCCCCCCCCCCCCCCTGATTGATAAACGTCTGCACTACGCCAATGATTCTGTCAGTTATTACTGAATACTTGGTCGTGCCCTTATTTCATAGCGTCGTGACAGACATCCACTCTTAGTTCAGCATCCTCTGGTGAACGAGTTTGAATACATGCTAGTTTTTATATATGATGTTTTTGCATAGTATTTTATATTATTGTTTGTCATTTTTCCCCCAGATGAATTGAATACACAACTTAAACAAGCCATAGTGCTTTCTTGGGTTTAATCCTTTTAGCATCGTTTTTTATATAACTGTACTTTCTGCGATTCAAGTATTCAATCAATCAGTCAATCAAATTGAAGCCCATCATTGGCGCAATAGTGTGTGCCTAACGTTGTGGATTTGCAGTTTGTCCATGACGACCATGAGTAGGTAGTCTGAATTTGGCATTGTATGCCCATAGGCTGGCGCCACCCATGGGCAAAGGCACTGCTGGCCCTAACACGGGAATGATTAATGGAATGGTGCACTGTTGGAATGAAAGTCCTTTCTATATGGTAAAAAGCACAGCAGGTCAGGATGTCTGGGAACATTCAACTTTCAGGGTGAAAAGGCAGCATGATTTGAAAGTCAAAGATTTAATAGGATTTAATAGGATTAAATAGGATTTAATTTTGGAATATTATATTCATTTATTCATGTACCATTTAGTATATAGGTTTCACAGAATTGTTTTAAGGCCCTTCTCTCTATCAGCAGCTGTCTTCAAATACATTTCTAAAATAATATTTGATTGGTAAAAGTATCCTATTCAACAAGAAGTGCCGAATTGTTTGGTAATTTAACTATTCTGGTATAAGGGGGAAGAATATTAATCTTCAAAGTGAGAAACAATATACTTTAGGAGCAAAGAAAAATGCGTAATTCTCCTGCTCTGATTAAGAATGCATATACTGTAGCTCTTTCATTGTTCAATTAGTTTGCAGTGCAGAGCCATTCCTCCCATCCATTCCATCAGAGCAAACACTTGTCAACAGCGCTTTTCAATTGATCCACACACAAACTGATTTAATTAAACCATTCTGAACGGGAACCCATTTTGGTGTCGGCATCATGTTATGCTTTAGCTATTGAAAAATAGCAGATCTACAAGCTCATAGCGCGCCACCGAGTGGCGCGCTACGAGCTTGTAGGTCTGCTATTTTTGAAAAATCGAAGAACGACTGACATTTTTAGAATCTGATCTCAGGTCAGAATGGGTTAATCAGACCCAGTGTGTGTACAGTGGAAACCTCGTATGAATCTGATCTCAGGTCAGAATGGGTTAAACCCCCGTCGCAGGCCAGGCATGGCCCTACATAATCAACTGCATATTGTCTGAAACCATTGGAAAAGCTGTGGTCTGCCGTCATTGAATAGGTCAGCGCTGCCAGTTGAGATGTTGCACTGCAACAGACTCAGACAGCATACACGTATCTGAATGACACGTTTGTTTGTCAAAACCGTGACGTGTCATTGTTTTACCTTGAGAATACAAGAATGAAAGAACATTTCTATCCCTTCTTAATTTAAGTAATTAGCAATTCTCAGCACCTGAGCTGTATTGTTTTGTAGCTCTTTAATAAGAGCAAAGTTCTTTGTCTGTGAAAATCATATAGCACTGACGAAGGTCTTATAGGACCGAAACGTTTGCTTTTTAATTGCACTTTGAGCACAGAGCACTTTATGAGCATGATAAAATAAAAGGAAAGAATATTTTCTTAAGTCTCAGTCTAAGGAGTTTTACTTCTATTTTCTATACGGTGAGCGAGTCTTTTCCTGTCAAAGTATTTCACAAATATCTGCACATAGACAAACGTTTAATGCCTGAAACTGGTAAAACTGCCACGTTAAAGTCTCTGTCAGAAAATTTTAGTTTCTGTTAAAACAATGAACTTCCGTGTATTTTTGGAGGCTGTTGTAACAATCAGTGTGACATTCACTTCATTATTTATCATACAGTAACAGTAGCACCACCACTTGGACATTTCAGACAACTGTCCCGCAAAATAATGCTTTAAAATATACAGATGAAGAACAAAAAAGCTTTGATGCTCGGAATGGTTGCAGCGAAGAAAATAATTTTGTTGGACTGGAAATCATATCCTCTCCTCCTTGTTTTATGAAGTGGCTTAATGAGATGACTGTAATTATACAAATGGAGAGAATCAGATCCCACAAGACATTCATAAAAACATGGACACAGATTACCTAAGAAGATACTGTACGTAGGTGAAACTGAAAACGCATGAATGTACAAGAAAGATGCACAATGTATATGGCGGTGCTCTGTTTGTCTGTTTTTGTTACGTATGTTGTTGATTTTGTTTATTATTTTCATTATTATATTACGTTGACATGTATGTACTAAGGGATTGTTTTAATTATATGTTGAAAAAAATAAAAAATAAAAACTGTCCCGCAAAACACAGAATTGTCCCGTTTTCGGACACTAAAGGACGTGTCCCATATTGAAATCATACTGGGAAAACTTGGTACCATATTTTGGGGTTGGGGTATGAATGGCAGACACCCCCACACACCCTCCCTCCATTCAAACCACAACAAACTCAGTTGCAAGCACGGATGAATTTCATCTCAGCTCCAGAAGTTGAACGTCTCTAAAGAAAAACAAAACAGACGTCAGAAGTCTAGGACTGATTGGGAGGAGAAACGAGGGTGGCTAGAAAGTGTGTGTGACAGAAGATGAATTATGTACAAGCAAACTGCACTGTCTGCAGACAAACTTTTCCAGTTATCCACAGTCTAATCCGTGATTTAAGATAACATGCACCACAAGAAAAGGTTAGAAGCAGCACGGAAACGAGAGAGCACTCCTTTGTTCAACAAAACGGGGCCCAGGTTGAGATGTTATACTGCAAAGGCACACATGCCTGAATGACAGACACGTGTATGTGTAGGGTTAGCAGGGCCGTGAGCTGTGATTCCTCAACTGTCAACAAGGGAGCATTTGACAAGTTGAGAATGACACTTCGGTACTGTGCTTTTCCAACACAAAACAATGCAGTGACACACAGCCGGGCAAATGGTCAGCTGGGGAGTCAAGTCATGTCAACAGAGGGACAGATTGAGAGAGAGACAAGCAGTCAGACAGACAGAGAGGATGACAAGACTATAAAGACAGGCAATCAGAAAGGATTGAGAGCAGCAAAGGGTAGAAAGCCTTAATATTTCACATCTACTGCATTATTCATACCCTTGGTGAGCCCGCTGTATCCGCTAGAGTGCTCATGGGTGAATGGGGAGTTTTTGATTTGGCTTTGCGTGTGTGTGTGTGTGTGTGTGTGTGTGTGTGTGTGCGTGTGCGTGAATGATTGGTGAACCACTGCATGAAAGACAAAGATGAAAGCAACAGCCCGGAGGCCCAGTCTGCAAGATCCATCTGTTCCTGACAGAACCTCTGACGTTATACTTTAGCGCTCAGGTATACCACCCCAGGTGGCCACTGGCGTGTGTGTGTGTGTGTGTGTGTGTGTGTCCACTGTCTACACAGGACACCCAGGGTTTTAATCCAGGTGTGTGCGTGTGCATGCATGCACGCACACGCACACCCACCCACACACACACACACACCCAAGAAATAATGGAGATATGGAGGTGTGTGGGCATTGTTAAGTCAAATGCCAACAAACAGCAATCTAATGCCCTCAGACAGACCTGCTGTGCTAGCTGAATCTCAGTCATCCATTATATTTTGTTTGTCTCTTGTTTCAAATGTACAGAGATGCTATTAAAGCACGCTCGTGCTCGTGCGTGCACACAAAAGTACTCAAGTAAAAGTATCAATACTGCAATATAGAAATACTCCATTACAAGTAAAAGTCCAGAATTCAAAATGTAGGCCTACTTGAGTAAAAGTACAAAAGTATTGGCATCAAAATGTAATTAAAGTACAAAAGTAGAAAGTACTCAATGTGCAGAATGTCCCATGTCAAGTTTTCAAATGTATAAAAAACCTTTGAAATTAGCCGATCTCATCTACAAGCTCACAACGTGTTGCGATGCCTTGTGAGCTTGTAGATCATCTATTTTCAAATGTCCGAAATGTATAGGGCTAGAGTGTTTAATGTATGTTTTTGTAAGAATAATCAAAATCTACAAAGTAACTAAAGTTTTCAGATAAATGTAGTGGAGAGTCAGACAGTACAAAAGTACAATATTTGCCTCTGAGATGTATAGTGGAGTAGAAGGAAAAGTATTGAAAATACTCGAGTAAAGTAGGCCTACAAATACGAAATACCATTGACAATACATTGTACTTAAATACAGCTACTTAATAAGTAAATGTTACTTTCCACCACTACACACACACACACACACACACACACACACACACACACACACACACACACACACACACACCACTTTTTTGCTTACATGCTTGCTACAAGTAAACGACAACAACGTGGTCTTGGTGTGTATCCATCGCGGTCTTTACAGTCTATGATCGCGGTCGATGTATTCGGTTAAACATGACATGTATCTCTCTCTCCTCCAGTCCTCCTCTCTCTCAAGCTGCTCTCCTGCTGCGAGGTGGGCCGGCCGGGCGGGCGGTACGACGGAAGATAACCCGCCTCCTACGCTCCTATTGGGCTGTACAAAGCCACTGTTGAGTGTGCAGCTGCATGCAGCTTCTGTTCTGAGTGCATTCCACACTCGCCGGGTGCGAAAGTGCAACTGCGCCTCGTTAGCACGGACGGAGCAAGCTCTGGACTTTAGATTGCGGGAGCTTGACTTAATAGTTATGGCTAGATTCATCACTTTTCGGCACCGAATTGTGTGGTGAATCTACACGGGATATTGTTGGAACGGGATTGGGTTCCTTCTCTGAGCGGCTTCATTCACCTGCTGCCTGTGCTGTGCGCGTCAAGGACCTATGGAGGGATGTCGCGATGCTGTGCACAAGGAGAACTAAAACTTTGGTGTCAACATGCGTGATCCTGAGCGGAATGACGAACATTGTCTGTCTACTTTATGTCGGCTGGATCACTAATTATGTGGCCAACGTGAGCCCCCGAGCTCCGGAGAGCGGAGGAGATCACACGGAGAGAAAGTTTGAGGAGGACAGCAAAGAAACTCTGAAAATCATCGAAAGACTGGACCGACTGGAGAGCGTTGTCAATGAACACATTAAAGGTAGGTTGTTGTTGTTGTTGTTTTTTGTTTATATTTGTGTTGGGTGATACCGTGATTTTGATTTGTCTTTGCGCACCTGACCCATTTGTAAGGTACAGCCGCGGTTGCTGAATCTAAATTCGGAGAGCAGATTAGGACACACACACCCACACACACACACACACACACACACACACACACACTATAAATAAGCCTATAGATCAGTGACTTGCCAAAGTGTTCGATTTCCCCTATATTGTTATATGTAGGCTACAGTAACGACTAGCCTACATGTCTTCAATTAGCAGTTATCAACATTTGCGAACATCAAGCCTAGATTAGCCTGTATACATTTCTCTAGCCGCAATTTGCAACACGTAGATTCCCCCCCCCCATATTGTGTTGCAATTTAAATTGCGGCTAAACTTTCTCTTGAAACCGAGTCGATTCTGACATCAGTGATACAGGTGGTTTTTCTTTTGTCAACTACAGTGAACATGACTTAACTTTAGACTAATTGGATAATAGTTTAATTTAGCTTCACACGGCCTACCCTTTCATGTCATTCCAAATTCAAAGCATCCTTCACGCATCAGTGAGGCAACGCGCCAGAGAGGTTCAATTAAGGTCTCACTCTCATTTATCTGTGATTAGAGAATAGGGACTGTCTGTCACTGCCGTGAATTAATTCACATTTACGTCGTAAGAAATGCATAGGCTATTTGACTTGTCTACAGTTACTTCTGTCTGCTATATTTCTCGCTATAAAGCGTGACAGACAGGCAGAGAACTCAAATCCCTCGGGAGGAATCGGGGCCAAAAATGATGATCCGGGATTAATTCGGTGTTCGGATTCCTGATGACTTCATGGGCCACCCATGTCATGTGAGCCGTGCACTGTCTGATCCCAGATCAGTGCTGTTGTCTCTTGATCAGAGAGGTTGGATAATATTGTTCAGGAGAAAATGTTTATGCACAGATGTAACTAACCAGGCTAACCAGCACCTAATGGCCCGGCATAGGCCCATATAGTGACACGATCGTATATAGGCTGATGTGCTTTTTTCTATATGTATTGAAAAATGCAATTTTGCAACAAGGAAAAAGTCAGGTAGCCTATAGTTCTGAACTGGGAGCTTTGTTTGTGACAGTATACTTATATATACCAGTAAGACGCCGAGACAAGTGACCTCGCCTTAAACGGCGAGGTCACGTGCACACATCCGCCTGGGTGGTGGCAGACTACTGGGCGAGTTCTGTACTGGCCATTCTGTACTGGCCATTTATGGAGCGTGTCTTGAGTGTACAGGGTTTGATGAGATCAGATCAATGGAGTTTGTATGGACAGGTATCAGTCAAAAGGGAGACATAGAAGAGGATGGACGGATGGGGGAAGGATCAACATATGGAATGTCAGAACAGGTCAGCTCCATATATGGAGATCTGAGGGTTTGAAGTCAGATGTAGAGTTGCTGGCCGGCTCCATATATGCAGTCTTCTCCATGTATGGCTAAGTATCCATCCAGGGTTTGATGAGTTCAGTGTCCTATGCTCTTTATATGTGGAGACGGCCATATATAGTGGTGTGACGTGTCACGAGGCATGACCATATATGGAGCCTGGAGGCATGATGACACAAGGCATGACACCATGCACTGACTGATGGGGAAATGCAGGTTTTCATAGTAAGCGTCACTTACGGTCGCAATAACACAACACGTCTTTTTCATTACACAACGTGTGTGTGTGTGTGTGACTGTGTGTGTGGTTAACCCTGTTTGAAGTAGTTTTTTTTTGTTTGCTTTATTAATTTATTTTTTACTTAATATGCTTACTGGTGAACATGCCACTTATTTTGCAGCGTTTGTGTGATTCTGTGGCAACAGACAGAGGGCCTTTTTCTCTTTTGTATTCTTTACTGCTCACCTCCTGTTCTTCTGAACAGCCATCGTTTTACTGGGCAACGTGTATCGAATGTTAGCGGTGATGACGTTTGTTATGTACTGTATGTTGCCGAGACGTGATGTACAGCATCGTCTTGTTTACATTCCTGGCATGAAGTGTGACCGCGACACTAAATTACTTGTCCACTCTAGAGTCTATAGACAATGCATGGAATTTACAATTTGTCTCACTTTGTCCAGCATCTCTGAACTATTGTAATAAATATCAGCCCGCGTTTTTTATTTATGCAGTAAGTAAGTGCCAGCTGTTCCTAATGGTGTTCTGTATGTCATTCTACGCTGGCATGGGTAAAAAAACCAAACACCTGGTGGCATAGAAAACCTGTGATGATGTAATACCACTTCTTCTTATTATTATTATTTACAGTACCCTCTTGTAATCTTGAAAGCGTTTCTGCCCACCCATCTGACCACCTTGGAAACAAGTGTTTCATTATGCTTTAACCCATTCTGACCTGAGATCAGATTCATACGAGGTTTCCCACTGGACACACACTGGTCTGATTAACCCATTCTGACCTGAGATCAGATTTAAAAAAAATGTCAGTCGTTCTTCGATTTTTCAAAAATAGCAGACCTACAAGCTCGTAGCGCGCCACTCGGTGGCGCGCTATGAGCTTGTAGATCTGCTATTTTTCAATAGCTAAAGCATGACATGATGCTGACACCAAAACGGGTTCCCGTTCAGAATGGGTTAACATGTTATCCTGGGTTTAATATTTGTGATTTTTACTTCTGTATCTTTGACCAAAATTGAATCAAATCAAACCACTTAATATGGCAGGCTGTGCATGCTGTGCATTTTCAAAGCATGTTTATTTTATTGATCAATCAATTGATTGTTTTCTGTCTTGGATCAATGCATCAATCAATCAATCGATCGATCAACCCCATGCTTTAAACAAGCAGTGTTTTTCAACCCTTTTCATATCAAGGAAAGATCATTTATATTTATTTGGCATTTGAGCTATGGAGTACGGACCACCATTTGATGTGATTTTAGCCTCTCCCAAGACCCCCAAGTCTTATATTTTGTTGCCGTTGGATAAGATTTTGTCCACAAATTGTGGCATAAGAGAGAACAGGCAAATGATTGATCAAATGAACAATTCTGCATTCTCAAATTTTGTAGACTTATTGTTATCATTAAATTCTTATCGTTTCGCCAAATTACTTGGGGGGGGGGGGGGAATTAAAAGACTTCAGTGCACTGGCACAATGCAAGGAATAAATGCATTCGCCATGTATCCGAAGGAAGTCTGATCCAATCACTTTTAGATTTCTCCAGTTTAATCCTGAGTTTAAGTTTTGTAGTGTTCAAGATCTGATTTTAGGCATGTTTAAGCCTCCAGGAAAATCCGTGTTGAGGTTCTTAATCCACTGTTTTTCATTAAAACGTCTTTGTCCTACTGTCCAGTTAGGATTGTGTTGAAGTCCAGCGCATTTTAGAGCTTCAATGCCGTGTGCCATGAAATGTTGCACCAATCTTGTGGTTGTCTTTTTGGCATTGTTAATATTGTATCTGTGTCGTCCCAGCCTAGTACCTATCGTTTTACCTGTCTCTCCGACATATTGTCGGAGAGGGAGGGGGGGGGGGGGGCAACATGCGAACGCCACGAAGTCCGCGGCCCACAGGCTGGGAATCTCCGTGTTAGCCGGATGGTCTGCAGAGCTACACGGTGGTAGTAATGCAATCTGCTGCAAGAAGGGTTCAAGGGGCTACACTGGGTGAGTCAATTTAGTCCCAGGAGCAGTTGGCTAGCCCATTCTGACCTGAGATCAGATTCATACGAGGTTTCCACTGGACACACACTGGTCTGATGAACCCATTCTGACCTGAGATCAGATTCTAAAAATGTCAGTCGTTCTTCGAATTTTTCAAAAATAGCAGACCTACAAGCTCGTATCGCGCCACTCGGTGGCGCGATATGAGCTTGTAGATCTGCTATTTTTCAATAGCTAAAGCATAACATGATGCCAACACCAAAATGGGTGCCCGGTCAGAATGGGCTAGAGTACTCCCATATATATACTCTGGTGTTCCCCGGAGCTGCTGCCAGAGTACATTATAAGCCATGGGCTGATGTGTTTATGCTCCGTCACTGAGACAAAGAAGGCAGGGGGTTCAGACATTTGAGGATTGTAGAGATGCAAACATTTGTGTAGTAGGCCTATGTAAATTTAAATAAAAAAAACATGCTTAACCCATTTTGACCTGAGATCAGATTCTAAAAATGTTCTTCTACATCCTGACAGTTTTCTGAAAAAACTATGTTTCTATGTCAGTCGTTCTTCGATTTTTTCAAAAATAGCAGACCTACAAGCTCGTAGCGCGCCACCGAGTGGCGCGCTATGAGCTTGTAGATCTGCTATTTTTCAATAGCTAAAGCATATCATAATGCTATCATAATGCTAACACCAAAAGTGTAATTTGCAATATTCTTGCGATTTATGGACAATTCAGACAATATTTGTGATCATGAATTATATTTTCCTGAAATGGATTGGGAAACCAGAGATTTTCAATTTGATGTATATTGATTGATTGATTGATTGTTTATTTATTTTCGTGTATAATCCATTGCGCCGTCTAGAGTGTGACTTCACTTGAGCCACGAGAGGCACCGCAAGTCGCCGTGCCAAACACTGCGAAGTCTGCTTCAGCCGACTCAGTGCTGTTCGAGATCCGGACAAAATCGGAACTCACGTCCGCCCTCGTCGTGATGTGACCCCGCGGGTACCCTGACCCGGGGGGGTCACATGTTGACGTTTGGTCAAATCCGTCCCAAGCTGTCCTGTCACCCGTTTGCCTGCCACCTTGGGAGTGTGAATGCGTGGACTGCCCTTAAATCAGACATCCCACTAGTCAGACGACCTGCGTGGCCGGTTAATTAAGACTCACCCGTGCTGCGTATTAAAAATCACCAGTGGCTTCCTGTGAGGTCAGGTCAGGGTTTGGGATAGTGTTAGTTCAGAATGATGGGAGGTCGGAATATTGTGATGTCGGAATAATGACAAGGGAATTACTCTCAGCCGACTGAAGGGCATGATGAGATTTCACTGACATTCACAGCATGTCGTTGACATTTTTAAACATTTGACCCCAGCTAGCACCTGCTGTTGTAATTGTCAAGGTTTGTCTGATCAAGTGTCCATAAAATGAACCTATTACCCTATTATTGTGCTGAATGGAAATATCCTAAAAACGGGGTTGTATTATAATCGGGGACTAGACTATTTGACATTCAATGTTCTTTTTCCACAAATTAGTCTTATATTCTTAAAAAATCTTATATTCGGCACAATACGGTATATGAAAGGATAATGAATAAACTAGCTTGTCTCTGTCAAAAGGTGGAGTTGTGGATAGATAACAGTCCGTGACCTATACATTTGAATGAACTACCAGCAGTCTGCATCGGTTTGCGTCTTTCGATAGGTCGCCACTGTTGGTGTGACAGAGTAGTACAGGTTTGGTTCTGTAATGTATCATTACTAAATTCACCGATCGCTGTCTGTCGGTGTGTCTGTCCTATTCCGGGTGTTGGGACGGCATCCGGGTCACCAGTGAAATGCATGTTGGGACGGACACAGATTAATACCGGGACACACTTTTCTGCGTAACACACCCACACAGGGAAAACAACTCGGACAGGGCATGTTAACGTGAACACGCGCACTGTTTTTCGACACCACACTGAACATCATTTGCTGTTCATATATTCAGAACGGGTAAGGACTAGTTATATTAATTAGTCACACTGACCATGTGACCAATTAAAAATGTAGCAAGGTGTCAGCCGTGCGAATGCACGTAGCATACCCGTCTCCACTGGAGATTAGTACATTTGTGTTTTTGTTTTGTGAACTTTCCCTTTAAGTAAGTAAGGAGAGATAAGAGGAGGCAGCTTTGTGTATGTATTGAGTGGCCGCTCTAGCTGGTGCTGTGTTACACTGCTGCTATGGGAGAGAGGCAGAGGCTCAGGTTTAAGATTGCTGGGAAGAAAATTAGATCAAGGAAAACTTGCATCTTAACCACATTTTGCTTTATTGCAGTTAAGATTTTGCACCGAGCACCGGGTATGACGCGAGGAAACATTCATTCGAATAGTCAGCACAAGCCTTTCGCCACCACACGCAATGTTCTGCTTTGCACAGAAGTGATGTTTGTTTGTGTGTCGAAGCAAACAAAGACGCAAAGATGAAGTTTCTGGAAGATGATGCATGTTGACAGTTTCTGCAGAAGAGCATGTTGCATGGGGACAGAGATAGTTTACTTTGTGTGTGTGTGTGTGAGAGCGTGTATGTGTGTTTGTCCAGAGAGGAAGAGCGAGTTGCATGCCAGATGTAATAGGTCATCAAACATACATGATAGCAGTGTGAGCTCTAGTCGCACAGGCAGGTCTAGCCTTGCATGAAGAATGTCTCCCCTATACGCCAGTAACGGCACACTTGACTAAGTACTGTCTGTCACCTCACCCGTAAGTTTAGCCTCCAACCTTACTGAGATACATAGGTGGCAACATTCCTCTAGTATGTCTTTACCATTTTTACAGATCATGTTTTTGTCTTCTCCCCCTTACTTACGTACAATCTAAAAAGCCCAGTGATGTAAATAGGTTTTCAATGTAATGGGTCCCGGGGCCCAGGGGTGTTTCTTTTAGATGGGTCCCACCGTCCCAGGGAAATTCTCATGAGTCCTACTTCAACGACGTTAGAGTACAGTACCGAGTACAGTATTGCATCCCAGGACCCCCCCGGGGGGGGTGACATGATTGCGTCCTTTCTCAATTTAGCGAGTCTAAGGATGCAGGCTATTTGCATCACTGAAAGCCCTGTAAGCGATTTAGATTTTTTTCTGAATAATACTAAATATTACAATATTAACATTAAGAATATGAATTACCAGCAGGAAAGGGTGTGGCTTATAAGACCAGCCCTCCTTGTTAAGGTAAAAAAGTATAGAGAGATGACTTCCGCACACCACCCGGTAGGTAATTTGGAGCAGGTGCGATGATGACGAGGCATATACAATGTGGAAAGGAGAGACACCATTTTGGTGTTAGCATCATGTTATGCTTTAGCTATTTAAAAATAGCAGATCTACAAGCTCATAGCGCGCCACCGAGTGGCGCGCTACGAGCTTGTAGGTCTGCTATTTTTTTTTAATCGAAGAACGACTGACATTTTTTAGAATCTGATCTCAGGTCAGAATGGGTTCATCAGACCAGTGTGTGTTCAGTGGAAACCTCGTATGAATCTGATCTCAGGTCAGAATGGGTTAAGAAGCAACGTTTCAGTCTTGCGTCCTTCCTCAGGCCAAGGTAAAAGGTAAAAAGTAGAAAGGGAAGTTAGCAAATGGCCAGATCATTGCCAGAGATATGGGGGGATTACACATTAAACTTAAAGTGGGCTGACAGTAACTGCACTCCCATGAGCACTGAAGGTGTGGAGGAGAGGATGTGACAGGTCGATGATACTTCCCTCATTGTTCTGCACTTTCTTTGCCTCGTTGTTCCCCTGAAGAGGGAATAGTTATAGTGTGACACCGTCGATTCCAGCAGTGCCAAATTTATTCAGATTAAAACGCGGCGATTGTGACATTTTCACCTCCTATTATACACACCTATCAACCTTGGCAGCCGTCGTGTGCACATTTTCTATTGGCATTCACTTCAGTGGATCTCACCTTGAAGCATTTGTCTGGGGGACAAATGCTTTTATAGAGATTGCCACAGCCATATTATAGACATGCATACACGCATGCGCACACTTTAGATCAACAGTAATCTCTATTATATCATCATTTTTCGACCGCGGTCGAGATCATGGATTTCACAATGCCACGCCAGACTTTCTGATCCTCAGTTCCTGCTTACTGATGCATGTGTCCCTATAGCGATGACATCAGGGAACGACAGTTTTATACCTCTGGTCTGCTTTGAGGCAGGACTCCAGAGAAGAAGGGAAGATATAACCTCATTGTCAGCTCTGTAGCAGTGGCCGGCAAACTGTGTTCTTCTGGATCTGACCAGTGAAGAAACACGGGGAAGGTTGCCGTATATTAGATTAGTCTATGCAGGGTGGCTCTTCCAAGAAATATTTCGCGCTTTCATTAGAAGGCGGGTGTAAGTGCCATCCAACCGTTTCTCTAATGTCTTTGAAAGTGTCCATGTCTCGGAGCCATAGAGTATAGAATCGTCTCAACGGTCATCCTAAATATTCTTACTAAGCTGGGATGACCAGATCTTATGCATGTCATTGCAGGCTGACCAGGCCATATACCCTTCCTAGTTTGAAAGTCCTTTTGGGAAGAAGATGTATATAAACCCAAATACTTGTATAGTCATCAATTAATATTACAGCTGGGCAGACGAAGAAGTCTGCCATGCGGCTCTCACATCTAGAGCTACGTCGCACTGCCGATGCGACCAGTAGGTCTGAGTCATAGTGTCCGACTCAGAGTACCTGTTGTACCCGTCTGTCTGTGTGCCTTTTGTGCCATGATATATTAGATGGAGATGTCTGTTTCTGTCTATCTGTATGTGTCCCTTTTGTCCCATATATAGATGGAGATGTCTGTTTCTGTCTATCTGTATGTGTCCCTTTTGTCCCATATATAGATGGAGATGTCTGTTTCTGTCTATCTGTATGTGTCCCTTTTGTCCCATATATAGATGGAGATGTCTGTTTCTGTCTATCTGTATGTGTCCCTTTTGTCCCATATATAGATGGAGATGTCTGTTTCTGTCTATCTGTATGTGTCCCTTTTGTCCCATATATAGATGGAGATGTCTGTTTCTGTCTATCTGTATGTGTCCCTTTCATGCTCATATTTATATGGAGATCTCTGTATCTGTCGGTCCTTATCCCTTTTTATGCCCATACTGTACATGGAGATCCCTGATGTAATCGGCATTCCCGTACTGTATATTGGAATGGGCATATTATTGGTTGGATCGGCGGTTCTGGACAGCTGGCTATCCAAACTATTCGACGGCGGGCACCGCACTCACTCACTCACTCACTCACTCACTCACTCACTCACTCACTCACTCACTCACTCACTCACGCACTCACTCACTCACTCACTCACTCACGCACTCACTCACTCACTCACTCACTCACTCACTCACGCACGCACTCACTCACTCACTCACTCACTCACTCACTGGAGTCCTTGCCGATGTGCGTGGCCGCGCACCGATTGGCATAGGGGTCAGATCTGTGGGCCTGGAGGACAACTGGTATCTCTGTATGTCATAGTGGTCAGATCTGTGGGCCTGGAGGACAACTGGTATCTCTGTATGTCATAGTGGTCAGATCTGTGGGCCTGGAGGACAACTGGTATCTCTGTATGTCATAGTGGTCAGATCTGTGGGCCTGGAGGACAACTGTATCTCTGTATGTCATAGTGGTCAGATCTGTGGGCCTGGAGGACAACTGGTATCTCTGTATGTCATAGTGGTCAGATCTGTGGGCCTGGAGGACAACTGGTATCTCTGTATGTCATAGTGGTCAGATCTGTGGGCCTGGAGGACAACTGGTATCTCTGTATGTCATAGTGGTCAGATCTGTGGGCCTGGAGGACAACTGTATCTCTGTATGTCATAGTGGTCAGATCTGTGGGCCTGGAGGACAACTGGTATCTCTGTATGTCATAGTGGTCAGATCTGTGGGCCTGGAGGACAACTGGTATCTCTGTATGTCATAGTGGTCAGATCTGTGGGCCTGGAGGACAACTGTATCTCTGTATGTCATAGTGGTCAGATCTGTGGGCCTGGAGGACAACTGGTATCTCTGTATGTCATAGTGGTCAGATCTGTGGGCCTGGAGGACAACTGGTATCTCTGTATGTCAGTCCATGTCCATGGAGATCACTGATGTCATGAGTATATGTCCTTTTATGGGCGTTGTTCCATATTCCGGTTAACATAACTGGTTCCTAGTATAGTCTATATAAATGTACAGTATATAAAGTCCATGATGACAGCGTAAGTTGTGAAAGGCAAGGAATTAAGGGCCTGCCTGTCAGTGGCTCTTTAGCAGGAGATGCAAAGCAGATCAGAGCTCCCAGCTCCTGTGAGACCTGGCACGGGGGTTGTTAATTAAAGAGAGGGACTGTGTGTGTGTGTGTGTGTGTGTGTGTATACTGCGGTCAATACCGATTTCATCTCTCTCTCTCTCTCACACACACACACACACACACACACACACACACACACACACACACACACACACACACACACACACACACCCCCCATAATGGACTCAACCTTCAGCATCGGGTTCTCCACAGTGGTTTGTGGGGTATGACCCGACACACACGTTAATTTTGGCGTGCAGTCACTGAACAGATTAACCCCCCCCCCCCACTCACACACACACACACACACACACACACACACACATTCTGCAAATCCCAAATGCGGGGCGGGGAAAGGAAAGATTATGTATCTACTATCTAGCCATGCATACAGTTGTATCATCCCATATCATGAGCAGTGTGCCTGCCCTGGGGCCTGTTTCACAAAACTTGAATTAACTAATCCAGGATTTAGGCCAAAACCAGGCTTTTTCAATCCTGGTCTTTACAGCCTGGTTTATTCCGTTCCACTAAAGCCAAGCGAGGCTCAGAATTGGCGGATTTGGCGAGCCGGGATCAGCGAGCCGGCCTGGCTGAATAGACAGCCTAGCTTTTTGTCTATAGAATTCAAATATTGGTATCAAATTGTACGTTTTCAAATGTATACAAATCTTTTGAAAATAGCAGATCTACAAGCTCGATACGACGCATTGTGAGCTTGCTGATCGGCTATCTTCAAATGGCCGAAAGGAAGTGGTTAATGTATGTTTTGTAATGATATTTAAAAAAAAAGAGTAAGTAATTAGTAACTCAAGTCTTCAAATAAATGTTGTGGAGTACAATATTTGCATCGGAGATGTGAAGCGGAATGGAAATTGGAAATAATTCAGTGAAGGTAAAAGTACCTTAAAAATGTTACTTAAATACTTGAGTAAATGTACTTAGTTACTTTCCACCACTGCGTGGAGGTGTGCATAATAAGCCTGCGGGCTTGTTTGCCACCATCGTCGCATGTCATCTTTTTGCAAGAGGCAGCTCTCTCTCTCTCTCTCTCTCTCTCTCATGTCACAAGGCAGCCAGGCAGTTTGAAGAGGCCTGTTCGTATTTCACACACAATCTGTCCAACATGGAATCTAACACTTAGTCAAGCTGTCACTGTCACTCATTTGGCTCCTCAGTCCTCCAACGCAGCAGTGGTTCTTAAGAGAGGGCCTTCTGGGACCCCGAGGGGTCCTCCAGGTGGTTCCAGGTCCCTAGAAAAAGTTGTTAATAAATAATAGCATTACAATAACTTTAATCAGCAAGTATTTTATAGACACTGAATCTTGCTTACTGTAAATCACTCTGGATTAACACAATCCATCCCAGCCCTCTAGGGGAAAAAGTGGCGCCAGTGCAAGAAGATGTGCTCCCTGACTAACCACGTGGTTTAGCCCCACGGGGCCAGTGAGGCTTTCCAACGTTTAACCCATTCTGACCTGAGATCAGATTCATACGAGGTTTCCGCTGGACACACACTGGTCTGATGAACCCATTCTGACCTGAGATCAGATTAAAAAAATGTCAGCCGTTCTTCGATTCTTTCAAAAATAGCAGACCTACAAGCTCGTAGCGCGCCACTCGGTGCTTCGCACCAGATCAGTCTCTATCCTTTTAACCCATTCTGACCTGAGATCAGATTCATACGAGGTTTCCACTAGGACACACACTGGTCTGATCAACCCATTCTGACCCGAGATCAGATTCTAAAAATGTCAGTCGTTCCTTAGATTTTTCAAAAATAGCAGACCTACAAGCTCGTAGCGCGCCACTCGGTGGCGCGCTATGAGCTTGTAGATCTGCTATTTTTCAATAGCTAAAGCATAACATGATGCTGACACCAAAATGGGTTCCCGTTCAGAATGGGTGAAGCACGGGGCCCTAGTGGTAAGAGGAAAAGGACTGCAGGCGGACCCGTAGATTCATGACGAGGAAACCCTGTGCAGCTGGGCTTTAACATTGAGCGCTCGGTTGCACTTCCGCATTGGACCACCAAAATTTGGTGGTCCAATGCGGAAATGCGCCCAAAAAGGCGGAAATAGACGGTCCCTCCGGGTGCTTCAAAACGCCACTGAGCAACTTCCACTGACGTGAATAGCGGAGGGGGCGGAGCTTCGCACCAGATCAGTCTCTATCCTTTTAACCCATTCTGACCTGAGATCAGATTCATACGAGGTTTCCACTGGACACACACACTGGTCTGATGAACCCATTCTGACCCGAGATCAGATTCTAAAAATGTCAGTCGTTCTTCGATTTTTCAAAAATAGCAGACCTACAAGCTCGTAGCGCGCCACTCGGTGGCGCGCTATGAGCTTGTAGATCTGCTATTTTTCAATAGCTAAAGCATAACGTGATGCTAAACACCAAAACGGGTTCCCGTTCAGAATAGGTTAATGCTCTATGCGTAGCCCCCGAGGTTTGTTATTGTGATTGTTGTTGCTCATGCAGCATGGTCGAGTGCGTCCACCAAGGTCACTACAGCACTGTCACATCACATTACCTTGATAATGCCATTTGTTTTGTTTATTTATTTTTATTAATTGGAGTGTTTAATGTTCACTCCCTGTTTTTATAAGCAAAACAATCATGTCATAGGATAAACTACTCACAATGCTGAATGAATCACCAGAGATCTACAGTACAATTATGTATAATGTATTGTGAAGCCTGTTCTTCTAGGCTAAACAGCAGGGCAACTGGGTTGTACTGAGTTTGACGCGTGCAGTGAGTGATTAATTCAATGTCCAGAGATTTGTCTTACTTTCGATATGTCAATCCATTTATTGATATTCAGCAGTAGTACAAAGGTAAATAAACTGTGTAACTATTAAACAAACAAAACAACTGAACCTAATGACCACGCACGGTCAAACTGTCTCGTCTTCCCCTGTCGCACCTGAGTGCCATCACAGTGACAGGTATATGAGCGTTTCCATGACAACCAATTCTCATGACGTCATCGTAAAGAAGGACATCATTAATTAGTTAAAATAAACAAAAAGCATTTTGGCTCCAACATGTATGTTACAATTGACAATTTAGGCATTAAGCAGACGCTCTTAATCCAGAGCGATTTTACATTTAAGCAAGAACAAAAAGCATGGCTGTATGTAGTATGTAAGTATGTTACTAATTGACCATGAATTGTAATCTATTGCCTCTCAAGCAAAGTAAAGCAACGCAGGTGTAAGGAAACTGTGCATAAAGGATCGAAAAGGTCTACAAGAGGGGCCCTCATGAATGGCATTGAATCCACTTGCTGATTTTGTGTGCAGACATTAAGACTGGGCCGTATAGTGCAGGCATATTCTTGACTGGTGACTGAGAATGCTATCATCTGGCTAAAACTATTCGATGTGGAACAGTGAGTCTGCCACTAATTCTCACGCCCACCCAAGATCTACAGAAGCATAGAGAAATCAGATTTTGCAACGTTCAAAAATACTACCTATCCAATATAAAACTATCGGTAAGAGAAAGGTGCCCATGATTGCAGCAATGCACACTTTATTGTAACAGAATCCCGAGACACATTCAATTATTCATGGCTGGAAAATGTTACACAAAGCATTGTAGGATTTGACAAGAGGGTCAAAACACTCAATCTGGAGTGTCAGCATTGCAAACACTCCAGATTGTTCAGAAATTTTGTGAAATTGTAGTTTCGGCAGTTTTTAAAATGAAACGAATACATTAATAACGAGCTAATTTCACAGCATACTGGAGTGCCTTGCTACGCTAGTTGCGAACCACTGTTGTGTGGGATATAATCTCGCAAATGAGAGGAGAGCTCTAGGCTATTAAACCCAATACGATACGACTATATATAATATGGCAGTATTTCAGAAGGCATCTTTCCAGTGTGGAGGAGACACCAGTTTCTTGCTTAGTGAAGAAGATAATTTAACCCATTTTGGCGGGAACACCTTTTGGTGTTAGCATTATGTTATGATTTAGCTATTGAAAAATAGCATATCTACAAGCTCATATAGCGTGCCACCGAGTGGCGTGCTACGAGCTTGTAGGTCTGCTATTCTTGAAAAATCGAAGGACGACAGAGAAACACAGCTTTTTCAGAAAACTGTCAGGCTGTATAAGACATTTTTAGGTCAAAATCAGTTAAAACGTGAATGTTACTGTCGCTCAGTATACCAGCAGCAGCCTGCAGTAGTCTTTGCCCTGAGGCCATTCAACAATCCCCCCCCCCTAGATCCCCTAGGCTCCTCTGTAGCACTGTTGACTTTCAGAGAACTGTTTGAATTATTACATGCCGTTGGCTCGAAATGCATCCTACTGTAGTGTACATCCCAGACATACTACACCACTGTATCGTAGAGACTCTACTGTTTGGTTGAATAAGGTTTAGGGGTTCTGCAGGAGCCATGTTTCACATTGAAAGATCCTAAAGATTTTCTAAATGAAATCGAAGGACGTGGGCCTAAAAGTGGAAGAGACTAAATTTGTTCCAAATTAACTCATTTTGACCTGAGATCAGATTCTAAAAATGTCTTCTACATCCTGACAGTTTTCTGAAAAAGCTATGTTTCTATATGTCAGTCGTTCTTTGATTTTTCTAAAATAGCAGACCTACAAGCTCGTAGCGCGCCACTCGGTGGCGTGCTATGAGCTTGTAGATCTGCTATTTTTCAATAGCTAAAGCATAACATAATGCTAAAATGGGTTAAAGTATATAACGGCATTTTTATCATAATTATGTGTGTTTTGTGATAAAAGTCCAAATCTGTGCAATATTGAGATTTTTGGTGTGAACAAAACAAGCTTTTGGAGAGTAATGCGTCCTTGTAGAGATCTCTGTATCACTCAGCTTACTTTAAAAAAATATGTGGTTTGATACGTCACAGCTTTTTGCACTGATTTGAACCGCCATAGTTGTTTCTGTCTACAGCAGGAGTGAAAGTGGGCCGGTCCGGTACTTCGTCCTATAAATGGTGCCAAAGAAGAGGGCGCTGCCTGACAAAAACATTGTCATTAGTTGAAACTCAAGAAAGTAATGGCTAGAAAAAATTACCACCACCAACACCAACCAACCAGTCCCGAAACATATTTCACAAACTAATCATTGCTTTTTCCTTTCTTTACTTTTCTTTCTAAAATTTAGAGTAGTCAATTCTTTTTTTACCCCATTTTTGTCACTTGCTGTCTTACCTCCTCACCCGCTAGTGAGAAGCCCCCGCAGGGAGAGCCTATACTCCTCCAGCCCAACCCTCCCCGCTGACAGGTGCTCCATCAGCTGGTAGGAGTACATGCAATGACCAAATATCACCCGCCCCGCCTAGCTTCCCTTCACTGAACACGGGCCAATGGTGTTCGTGTAGACGCCTGACAAAGCGGGTTGCGATCAAACCCACAACCTCCGTGGTGCTGGGCAAGGATTGTATTGTAGCACTGCGCCACTCAAGCTTTTTTTGCGGGATTAAATAATCGCAATCGCCATTTAACTGCTGTTGTGCAGCCAGCCACTCCAATGACCAGCAATGTCTGTCTATCTATCTATGTCTGTATGTCTTCATGTACGTTTAGGGTATCAACAGGTGTCAAAGTGGCGCTGTTGAGCTTCAAACTGTGCACAGGTGCATGATGGGAAGCGGAGTTTTAATTTGTAACTGTACAGAACAGACTATACCAGACACAATAGCATTTGTGTCACTGTTGCACCACTCACTTCAGACAGGTCTGATTTTTTTTTAATTAACCTTTGAAGAACCAGCCGGCCGCTGATTTCATGAAAGTCTGCCTTAAAACAGTGTGATCGTTTCGATATCATTCAGCCCTATTGCAGTGTTGGCAGACCACCCTATACTGGGTGCAATCTGTCTAATCTTTCTTTACCTATAATTATAAAACATTGGAGAATCAGGCAGCTATTGAACGTTTGGGGAACAAGCTATAGAACAGTGTACTACAGTATAGTACTGAATGTGACGGAGCTGAAATTAAGTCAATGTATCTCTTTTAAAGGTGACTGTGGCTGCAGTAACCCCACACTATTCAGGTTTTTGCCATTTAAGCTTGACTGCCTGTCACTCACCTCAAGGCATACAATGCAATCTCTCTACCCTCCATGGATTTTGAAATGCTGCAACTTCCCCAGAAATGCTGAAATTCACATGAGCTATCTGATACAGCTGAGGCACAGTGAACTGTCTCAAATATATTGAACATCATAGATCTGAACATATCAAATTGAATAGATTTGCTTACTTTGACATGCGACTGGCTCAAGAGGTGGAGCAGGTCGTCCAATGATCCATGGGTCGGCGGTTCGAATCCCGGCTCCTCCTGTCTACATGTCGGAAGTGTCCTTGGGCGAGACACTGAACCCCAAATTGCTGGTTTGGACCTTGCATGGCTTCCGCCGCAATCGCCTTAGATTAAAGGTGCTATATAAATGCACCATTTACCATTTTATTTACCATTTAACAGGTTACTTTGCAGAGAATCTTTAAACGACTATACTAAAAGAAAATCCATCCCAGGTTTGTCTCCCATGTTCTCAGAGATTCTCTCTTTTCCCTCTGATCATGAACTACAATATGTTGAAGGCCGTGAGATGGCCGTGAGGATGATTGCAGAATTGCAGAACAATGAAAAAAAATCTCAGCCGCAATCACAGCCTCACTGGACCCTTAACACACAATGATGAGCAAGAAAGAGGCGATGGGGGGCTTAGGAAAAACTCAATCATTGAGAATGTACGTGGGAGGGAGCGGGAGGGGAATGGGCAAGAGAGAGAAGGAGAGCGAAGGAGAGAGGTGGTAGTGAAAGGCTGCTATGTCACAGGAACAGGTGAACTGGTGTAAAGCACAGTCTATAGTGAGGAGTGGCCTCAGAATTCTGGTATTGATTTGGATTAGGCTGAAGTGGGTGTGTTGCAGATGGATTCAAGCGAATACAAATGATGGCTTTTCTTAATTACCCTTCGCTCTTTGAGTGGTCTGAACGATATGTTTTGCATGTTTATATCTAGATAAAAATGTATAAGAATTAAGATCTTACCCCCCCCCCATGCCAAAGTGCCAGCGCTCGCCCAGCAGTCTGCTGTCAACCAGGCGGATGCGAGCACGCGACCTCGCCCTCTGGCGTCTCACTGGTATGCTGTATCATCAAGATATTTGGCATGCATGTTGTCCATTGCCATAGCCCTACAATACTTTGCAATTGCATACTGGTGATTTCCACAGTGGAAGAAAATCCTCAGACAACATAATTTGTAGCTTTTCTACCGAGAGAAAAGCGACGGCCTTGTGTGGGAGGTGCAGAGCTGTCGAAAAACTAATCTATAGCACCTAAAAACATTCCGGCAAGAGCAGATGATGTGAATTGATCTAGGGAGGAAATAAGAGTTAATAACAGTTCCTGACTAAGAGAAGCGTTTCTCATTGTGAAGTGCAGTTCACAAGACCAATTTATATTTGTCAAATAACCCATTTTGGGCGGGCACCCATTTTGGTGTTAGCATCATGTTGTGCTTTAGATATTGAAAAATAGCAGATCTACAAGCTCATAGCGCGCCACCGAGTGGCGCGCTACGAGCTTGTAGGTCTGCTATTTTTGAAAAATCGAAGAACGACTGACATTTTTTTTATCTGATCTCGGGTCAGAATGGGTTAATCGGACCCAGTGTGTGTCCAGTGGAAACCTCGTATGAATCTGATCTCAGGTCAGAATGGGATAAAGTGGAGGAGGACAGACATTCACAGGGTCCACATGGACATATACAGTACAGTTGCAGAGCCAAATCAGACCCAGACGTCCGCCTACGTGGTCTGCAAAGTAGTCATTTGTTGTGTATGTTTATGTGCATACTGTACTGTACCTGTCCTGTCTAGGTGACCTGTCCATGGCAAAAGTTATCTATAAAACGGGGTAGTGTGGTGGGAGTATGCTTCCAGTGCAGTACACAGGAATATGTATATATCTCTGCCTGGTGTGCTCCCTGTTGTTAACACGATAAGCACCATAAGAAACGGTTTGATGATAATATGACGAGTATTGTGTAGTAATTGTCTAGTGGCCCAATCAGTAAGCCTTCTATGTAGGAGAAACCTGCAGTATATGGATTTAGATTTTTCATCATAAAGCATAACGGCTTTGTTGGATACATCTAACCATTAGTGTGGGTTAGAAGACATTAAACATGCTAAAATTGGCTAAGCTTTCCAGCTGGGCTTCAATCATACCAAAGTGCAAAAGACAAGCATATCATACAGTATAAAATAAATGGGTTTGTGATTTTTTTTTTTTTTGTTGTGTGTGCACCTCTGGCAACTAAATTGACGGAAATAGCAATGCACCCTGCTGTGCAGTGTGCACTGGTTAACCAGGCGGGCAGAATGGCACTCTACAACATTGGCCCCAAAATTGCAGTGTTCTGCTGATTGGCAAACAACACGTCCCCTGCTGCACCTCTCCACCCACATTACGCACAGCAAGTCCACAAAATGGCAAGCAGATGCAGACTCCCTGCCACGCGTGTGCCTCAGGAAATTGTCAATTTGCCCATACGCTGCATGCCTCATGCCAAGGTGTTTTTTTTGTGTGTGTGTGTGTGTGTGTGTGTGTGTGTGTTCGTTCGTTCAATTGCACTTGAATATCTTTTTTTAAATATATGTTTATTGGTAGTATAGTTCTCAACAATGTAGTACAGTTTGATGAACATACCATTTTTTTTTTCTCCCTCACCCCCACAGTTATCGTCATCATTAAATATAAAAAAAGAACAACAATTGAGAAATTGCACTTGAATTTAACCCATTCAGACCGGGAACCCATTATGGTGTTCAGCATCATGTTATGCTTTAGCTATTTAAAAATAGCAGATCTACAAGCTCATAGCGCGCCACCGAGTGGCGCGCTACGAGCTTGTAGATCTGCTATTTTTGAAAAATCGAAGAGCGACTGACATTTTTTTAGAATCTGATCTCAGGTCAGAATGGGTTGATCAGACCAGTGTGTGTCCAGTGGAAACCTCGTATGAATCTGATCTCAGGTCAGAATGGGTTAACATGTTTTTGATGTGCTAGCTACTCCAATGCAGCGCTATGTGTGTGTACGTACATATGTGTGACTGTATATGGGTACTGTACGTACCTGTCCGTGCTGCAACACCTAAAGTGGCCAGTAGAGCGAACACACACACACACACACACACATAACAGAGGCCAGGGAGGAAGGAGTACAGCACCACTCACTTCAGACGGGTCCGATTTGTTATGTTTTTAAAGACTTAACCCATTCTGACCTGAGATCAGATTCATACGAGGTTTCCACTGGA
The DNA here is from genome assembly GCF_963924005.1 of Protomyctophum bolini. Taxonomy (NCBI): domain Eukaryota; kingdom Metazoa; phylum Chordata; class Actinopteri; order Myctophiformes; family Myctophidae; genus Protomyctophum; species Protomyctophum bolini. The sequence goes on from NC_137865.1 coordinate 46,158,854, forward strand.
CACACACTGTGTCTGATGAACCCATTCTGACCTGAGATCAGATTTAAAAAAATGTCAGTCGTTCTTCGATTTTTCAAAAATAGCAGACCTACAAGCTCGTAGCGCGCCACTCGGTGGCGCGCTATGAGCTTGTAGATCTGCTATTTTTCAATAGCTAAAGCATAACATGATGCTAACACCAAAACGGGTTCCCGGTCAGAATGGGTTAAAGACTTAAATGTAAGTTTAATAGTAGGATCAGTGCACCCTATATTTGCTATCGGTATATGAAATATATTGGGAGCTCAGCATCTCTGGACTGTGACTAGCAGGGCAATTAAACGCCTCTGCAGTAGAGGGGTCTACAACATTATCTGGAGTAATTGTGTCTGAGAGGGAGCTCAACAGCAAAATCACCCATGCTGTTGTTGTTTTTCATTTACGGCGGGCTACAGTGTGTTTGTTCCCATAACATTTCAATTATTTCAGTTTACTCAAATGATTGGCTCACACCACACATTGAAACAGCTGCCCAGTGGGCTCTTTGATTGGATTCAAATTGTAATATTCTAGCGTCCTCCTGAGCTGTTGTGGTTTTTGGCTGAGGAGAGCATATTCCCAGTGTTATTGTGTTCTAGTTATTTATATGCTATTATTCCATGGGGAATACATTTTTGTGGATTTAGGTGTTATAGCTGAGAAATGCTGTTTTATGCTAATTCTACTATTGATTTTGTATATTCCTTTGGGGAAATCACGTGAGCTTTAGGGTAGTTGCAGTGAGCATCTTGTGATGGTTGGAGACACAGTTGTGTAGTCCTCAAAATAAAAGGGATTCTTATACGTGAAAAGACATGAAAGACTTGCCTGATTGAATTTCCAATGTTCTTCCTGTCTGCATGCTTAATTTAATTTGACCTAAATGTCTTAGAGCATTTGGCAATTATTTGGTAATGCAGTGTTGCAATATAGGGGCGTTATTTAGCAGGGATGCAGAGATTGGAATGTGGAAGGAGGGTTTAAGTGGGGCACCGATGGCCCTCAGCCACCTCCCCCATTCTGGTGCCACTGAACGTAACACATGTTCAGCCTACTTCAGAGATAATATCACACAGCCACATTAGAATGAACATCAGCCAATTCATCAGAGCATTTAATGACATACAAATATACAGTACTATGCAAAAACATCATACAAATATATATATCACACCGTGTGAACTGAGTGGTGCAACTCCCCCCCCCCCCCCCCACCTCTCTCTCTCTCTCTGTCTCTCTGTCTCTCTCTCTCTCTCTCTCTCTCTCTCTCTCATATTAGCAGGCAACAGTGCAGCACTATCCCTCTCTCTGTTTCTGGCACAACAGCGCCCCTACTGGTACTCATTAAACTAGTGCTCATTAACGTCACATAGGTGAACAACACATAGGTGAACACGGACATTGCTGTTCCTTGGAGTGGTTGCACCACTCAAAAATAAATCACATGTACAGTAAAAGGAGGGGCTTTGACTTTACCACGGGCCGGTTTCGAACTGCAGCCACCCGTAAAGTGCTCTCTTTGAGCAGCGTTTTGAAGGAGAGTATAGGGAGGGATTCACATTCCTTTGTGACGGACGGTGAGGAAAGCTATACTGTAGCAGCTGTGTACTTGTAGTTAAATTGCACAGTCTGCAGGTGGTTGCAAAGGGGGGACATGAGGTGGATGCTGGAAGCCATCCTGATGAATACCTGCCACCGCTATTACCCTCTCTATGGTGATCTAGCAGGGGTGAGGTGGAGTACCTTCAGCCACAGACTCACCGTCCGTCCCCTGGCAGAAGGGATGAGGTGGAGTACCTTCAGCCACAGACTCACCGTCTGTCCCCTGGCAGAAGGGATGAGGTGGAGTACCTTCAGCCACAGACTCACCGTCTGTCCCCTGGCAGAAGGGATGAGGTGGAGTACCTTCAGCCACAGACTCACCGTCCGTCCCCTGGCAGAAGGGATGAGGTGGAGTACCTTCAGCCACAGACTCAGCGTCTGTCCCCTGGCAGAAGGGATGAGGAGGAGTACCTTCAGCCACAGACTCACCGTCTGTCCCCTGGCAGAAGGGATGAGGTGGAGTACCTTCAGCCACAGACTCACCGTCCGTCCCCTGGCAGAAGGGATGAGGTGGAGTACCTTCAGCCACAGACTCACCGTCTGTCCCCCGGCAGAAGGGATGAGGTGGAGTACCTTCAGCCACAGACTCACCGTCTGTCCCCTGGCAGAAGGGATGAGGTGGAGTACCTTCAGCCACAGACTCACCGTCCGTCCCCTGGCAGAAGGGATGAGGTGGAGTACCTTCAGCCACAGACTCACCGTCTGTCCCCTGGCAGAAGGTATGAGGTGGAGTACCTTCAGCCACAGACTCACCGTCTGTCCCCTGGCAGAAGGGATGAGGTGGAGTACCCTCAGCCACAGACTCACCGTCTGTCCCCTGGCAGAAGGGATGAGGTGGAGTACCTTCAGCCACAGACTCACCGTCTGTCCCCTGGCAGAAGGGATGAGGTGGTGGAGTACCTTCAGCCACAGACTCATTGTCTGTCCCCTGGCAGAAGGGATGAGGTGGAGTACCTTCAGCCACAGACTCACCGTCTGTCCCCTGGCAGAAGGGATGAGGTGGAGTACCTTCAGCCACAGACTCACCGTCTGTCCCCTGGCAGAAGACGGAGTGACTTGGTCAGTCCTTTGTGTGCCGGCTGTTCTCTAGGCTCCATAACTGAGCGCCCATATGTTGTTCTGTTCTGTTCTGTTCTTGGATTAATGACTCCTGCTTGCTCGGCACTTTTGCACACAAGTACTAAAGTACTAAAGTGCCATAACAGATGCCCGCTTAGGATAACTGTTATAAATGTTTCACTGTTTTTAGATTGTATATTTGCTCTTTCTACTCAATGTTGACGAACTGTTACTGTATACGTATTGCAGAGAGGGAGAGAGAGAGAGAGATGGGGAGTATACAGAGGACAAGGTGTTTAGGGGGTTGTGGGTTGGCTTAGAGAGAATTAGTATGTGTCTGAAAGCAGATTGAAGATAAGCAGAAAAAGGCTGAATGGAGAAAGTGAAAGGAGAGAAGGGAAGAAAGAGATTCAATACCCGCTCCGGAGAATTACCCTTTCTCTCTAGTTGACGCTCCTATACTCGGCCATAATCAGGTATGCTTCACATCCACTTCCCTGGGGATCCCAAGAACAGATTACAAAAACAACAAGCCTCTCCTCTCCCCCTTCTCTAAGGATTACAGTGTTTTCCCTCTTTCGGTCCATATTCTGTATACATGTCCATAGAGCCTTTAGGGAATTTTTGAAAGGGGTGTGTGTGTGTGTGTGTGTGCGTGCGTGCGTGTGTGCGTGCTTATCCATGTGGACGCATATACCTTTCTTTATATGTGTCTACAGGGGGAAAACTCTGCCAACAAGTATGCATGTACACACACACACACACACACACACACACACACACACGTGCAGTCCGCACACGCATGCGTGAGATTAGTTTCCCCCGGCTGCTTTGTAGATATGATCCATGGGGTGCCTGCTTGCATGTGTGTGTGGTGTGCACGGTGTGCACGTTCATGTACAAAGATCAATAGCACCGCAGCTACAGTATTAAATTTTTTATTCATGTGACTAGTTTGAACTAGTTTTGGCAACAATGTCTCTGAAATGATTGCTTTGCTCAAGCTATAAGCTTGATAATGAACCGCCGTTTAGTGGAGTGAATGTTTGTCACACAGCTGAAGCTTTCGCTTCAGCACAAAAACAAAACACGACGAGAACAGACTGAAGAAACGGTTATTTTCCCAGAACCCTTTACTGAGAAAACCATCATGCAAATCAGTTACATTGTTCGTTCACACTGCAGGGGTCAGTTGCACCGATACTACTATCACAACTAAACGTTAGTAAAAAAAAAAACCCATCAAGATTCTCTCCTTTCACATTTCTTGAAAACAAAGCAAAGCATTATGTTCTAAGAAAAGAAAATACACATGCATGTAGAGAGTTGTATTACAGTAGAATACCTCTTTTAATTTAGTGTAGTTAATTCTCTTTTAACCTCGATTTCTTCCAATTAAACCTCTTAAACCCCAGGGGGGTCCAGGAGGGAAAATCAAAACTATCGGAGTTGGAACCTGAGACCTTGACCAGCCCCATTTCCCCGCTGAGAGCTGTTCATGAGGTGGACAGCCGCTGCCCCCGCCGGCGGGGGATTGGTGGCTTAATAGGTGTTAACTCCTCCCCACACACATGTCTGTGTTGTCACTGCTGTTGCATCCTACTGGGCTCCGCCGCCCCCACCAGGAGGACGTGGGTCTTTCGTTCTACTCCTCCCGCCCCCAACACTACCTGGCTACGGACAGGTGCCACCCCAACCCGTAGGAGTACATACAATGCCCATTATCACCATCCCTGCCCGGCTTCCCTCCCCTGAACACGGACCAAATGTGTTCGCAGTGTGACCTTGTTGAGGCCGGGCCATCCAATCTCTGTACACCCACAGCGAGAGCTGTGTCCGTGTGCTCGGGAGTAAGTCGAATTTGTTTCCGCTGGGGGTTTGCCTCCGCTAGCTAGGGCTCCGTGATTTTCATGGACAGGATCTCGAGGGGAAGTCGTGGCGGAGAGGTTATACGGCTCGGTTGCTTTACTGCTTTATGCAGATGATGTGGTCCTGATGGCACCATCGGTCCATGACCTTCAGCTCTCACTCCACCGGTTCGCAGTCGAGTGTACAGGAGCTGGGATGAGGATCAGCATCTCCAAATCTGAGGCCATGGTTTTCAGCAGGAAACCGGTGGATTGTGCAGTCCAAATAGGGAATGAGGCATTACCCCAGGTGAAGTAGTTTAATTATCTCAGGGTCTTGTTCACGAGTGAAGGGAGGACGGAGAATATCAGCCGCAGAATCAGATAGATAGATCTTTATTGTCATTGTAACATGTACAACAAAATTAAAAAGTGCCAACCAATCTGTGCATCATATCACAAAACAACATAAAGCTAAAACTATGAAACAACAAAACACACATGACTTCCTGTTATTGCACAACCCCTGTAGCACTGGGCATATACAGTATATTGCACAAACATGTAATTGCAGCTGTTATTGCACAAACCCTTATTGCACTTAAGACAGCAGAAAAGAACAAAACATGTATCGCAGAAACCAATCATTTCTTGGCAGCATTGAGTGCAGCTACCGCTGTGGGATAGAAGCCGTTACTGAATCTGCTGGTCCCTGACTTGTCTCGATCACTCTGTACCGTCTGCCTGATGGAAGATCAGAGTAGTAGGGGCAGTATAGCAGTCGCTGTACCGCACACTGTACAGCTAAAAGAGAGCTGAGCCAGAAGGCAAAGCTCTCTGTCTACCGAGCAATCTTCCTACTCTCGGGTCCCAGCTATGGTCATGTGTCAAGTGTGCGTCTTGACCGAAAGAATAAGGTTGCGAATGCAAGTAGCCGAAATGAGTTTTCTCCGATAGGTGTCGGTCTGGCATCTCCTTTAGAGATAGGGTGAGAAGTTGCTTGCTTCTTCGCCTGGTTCGGGCGTCTCCCTATAGGGAGGTCCTCGATGCACGTCCCACTGCGGAGACCAAGGTGCAGTTGGAGGGATTACATCGACTCACTGGCCTTGTAGATACTAATGTTGCTCTGGAGAGGGTCTGGAGCTCTCTCTGGTGGAGCTGTTGCCTCCGTGACCCGACTACGGATAAGTTGAAGATGGATGGATGGATGGATAGATGCTCGACAAAGCTGGATGCACCACGGTGGATTCTAACCCACAACCTCTGTGGTGGTGAGCAGGGACCTTATCACTGCTCCACCCGAGCGCCCAGTATATAACCTCAAATAGAAAACAACTTCATAATTTGTGTTATTTCCTCGTGTACTGTATTTATGTTTCTATCTCCTTAAGGCATGCAGGAAATAGAAACGGGAGTAATAAACTGAAATTTGTGTTGTTGTTCAACTGTGAAATCACTCTAACTAACACAAATGGGGGAGCTTTCATGAGGATATGTTATTTTTAATATTTTAATTTTCTGCACAGATGGCAGCCTTTATTGCATCAACAGATTCTCACCGTCAACTGTTGAGCAGATCCTCCTCTTTTCATCTTGTGAGGCTGTTGCCATGGAGTAGCCTAGCCCCGAAGCCTGTCTGTCTTTCTTTCTTTCTCTCTTTCTCTCTTTCTCTCGACCTACTGTCTGTCTGTCTGTGGTCAGTGTTTCTGCATTGGCAGGGAGTTCACTGTGTGGAGCAGTGGCATTTATGCTCATGAAATCGGCCTGCTATGGCAGGGAATGCGATTTAAGGGCCATTTGAGGTCATTCAGTCTTTTCAGCTTTAATAAAGTATCCGTGAAGATAACCTGGGTCATATGATTAACTGCTGCAAGCCTCACTAATAAGCATGCCTCCAGGGAGTCTGCATCAATATGGAGAAAGGGTGTGCTGTTCCGACCCACGAGTTCGGGATCAGTGTCTGCGCGCCACTGTAGGCTAACTCTTGGGCAACCTATCTATCGCGTAATTCTTATTCTGCTTGAGAGTCCAAAACAAAGTAGCCTAATAGTATAGTGCCAGCAAACTTATGCACCTGACCTTTCTGTTGATACTGTGACTTGTGTTGATACTGCTCTCTCTCTCTCTCTCTCTCTCTCGCCTCTCTCTCTCTCTCTCTCTCTCTCTCTCTCTCTCTCTCTCTCTCTCTCTCTCTCTCTCTCTCTCTCTCTCTCTCTCTCTCTCTCTCGCCTAACTATTCTCTAGTGTTGGGACGTAATGCGTTACTGTAACTCGTTTTTTATTTTCGGCAGTAACTCATACTGTAACATAGTTTTTTTTATTCAGTAACTCGGTTACCGTAAAGCGTTATTCATAGTCAGGATTTCCGGTGGTGAGGTGACCACCGAACTACAACATGACGTCACTGAGCCGCGGTGAAGAGCAAACCACCGCCACCGCCCCAGCCCTTCTCTCTGTTTTTACTCACCACTGCTCAACGTTATTTCAGCTCCGGTGGTCACCTCACCAGAGTATGGAGTATCTTTGTCAACATATCATCTTGTTTTCTCAATAGAGGATGTATTTCAGATTGAATTTACCACTTGAATGGGTTACCCATAATGTTAACAGAGCAGATGGGAGACGGCAGACAGACAAGCAGTCGCTTACGAGGCTACGACCGCCGACCTTGAAGAGTGGAATGCTCAATAATACATCCCGATACCGACTGACTTTGTTCATGTCTATATTTTGACAGGTCTTATTATATGTTCTACCTACCGCAGTCAGAGCTCCGACGGTCCATGATAAATTAAAACGTGGGAAATAAGGAGGAGTGACACATCCCGACATTTTCAACTGCCTAGTAAATTCTCCAGGTTAGTATTATAATTACAGTAGTCTTGCGAGATGCTGTTTGGAAATGAATAGCCTGTAAAAAACGCAATGCATCTGGGTATTGAAACCCTCGAGGGACTGTGACTTATACACCATGCGACCACTTTAACCCATTCTGACCTGAGATCAGATTCATACGAGGTTTCCACTGGACACACACTGGTCTGATGAACCCATTCTGACCTGAGATCAGATTCTGAAAATGTCAGTCGTTCTTCGATTTTTCAAAAAATAGCAGACCTACAAGCTCGTAGCGCGCCACTCGGTGGCGCTCCATGAGCTTGTAGATCTGCTATTTTTCAATAGCTAAAGCATAACATGATGCTAAAACGGGTTCCCGTTCAGAATGGGTTAACTTGAGATTTACGATGCTGCACTTTTGACACACTTATGGAGTATATCATCTTACATTGTGGGTTGTATATTGAGATGGCAGGTATGTGACATTAAAAAGGACACTCTTATTAGAAATGAAATGGCTACAGCCTCGGTAATTAACCAGTGAATTTCCGGTATTTTATGATGCCTCTCATAGGGAATGCATTGACGGCCGTAGTACACCGTTCTAACGGACCAGAAGTGGGGGGCGCTGTCTTATTTGCGTGCGTGAAATGTGTGTCTCTATTCCTTAGAGCTTGTCAGAATGGCGGAGAGAGGGAGAGAGAGGCGGTGCAACATCTTAATCAATTTATTGAACTTGAAAAAAAGAATGAGCAATTGAAAAAAAGAATGAGCAATGCTTTTCATCTAGCCAGTAGCTCCTTCCTTCTCTTGATGAGATGGGTGAGGGCTAACTCTTTCTTTCTTTCTTTCTTTGGAGAGAATTGGTCATTTCCAAGGCCAATACCCAGATACCCTGATGGAAACAACAGGACATCAGAAATGCAGTTGCACGCCTTGCCTCAGCGGGATCTATAGGAGACACTGTATATCTACTGTACCACACACGGCCATCTGGCACAGAACAGAACATAATGAAACACAGAGAAGTGAGCGTGGTGCCACGCAGAGCGGACGGCATCACCGCACAGTTTCACTCTTCTCATTAGGGAGGCATTACAGTGATAATAAGTTAGTGAGAAATGGAAGTTTTCTAGGGCGATGGCCGGGGGGTAGACTCAGACTCACTGTTGAGATTGGACTAATGCAAAGTTCAGCAGACATCATTTGACTATATTGACGCAATGGAGATAACCGTCGCAATTATGTTTGGCTGGTCTCATTCCAGATGATGTATTATCAAATATCTTTAACGTGTGTATGTATGAAGACAGCAAAATGAGGAATGACGACGGGCAAGACAGACTATTAAATTGTATTACATTGCAGGAAGAGATTATTAGAAATGCTTATGGCGTGTGTTGATTGATTTCGGTGCAGGTAGGCGGCCATTTTTCACGGTTGGTGTTATTGTATCAAGCACAGGAGTGAATATATATGGGCAGCATGTTGGGGACGGTGTGGCACAGGCACGTATACACGACAAATTCACATGTGCAACAAAAGTATTTGGGGTGTCAGAATTATGAATATACTATGGTTCAATAGCCTGGAAAGACAATGAAATGCTGAAACCCTTTTCCCTCGCTAATTAATCGCTATACAAGCTAGAACTGCCAGTGATCAAGCAGACTCATAATGAATATTTGTTCAGTTAATTATGTTTGTCAGTGGATTAACATAATCTCATGACATCGTCTTCTCACGTGGCCATTTTATCATAAAACAATATTCCATGTTTATTATATATTCTAATAAAGAAAATGGTTAACTGAGTTCAGTCTTGCAAACTTTTATTGGTGGATTTTTTTCCCTTCGTCTTAACCCATTCTGACCGGGAACCCGTTTTGGTGTTGGCATCATGTTATGCTTTAGCTATTGAAAAATAGCAGATCTACAAGCTCATATCGCGCCACCGAGTGGCGCGATACGAGCTTGTAGGTCTGCTATTTTTGAAAAATTCGAAGAACGACTGACATTTTTAGAATCTGATCTCAGGTCAGAATGGGTTAATCAGACCAGTGTGTGTCCCGTGGAAACCTCGTATGAATCTGATCTCAGGTCAGAATGGGTTAAGTCACAGTACATTTCCATACAGTGGCTTGGATAGGATGTGAGCGGTATAGCTTGCGAGTCACGCAATGGGGTCCGTTAATGATGTTGACAAGGTTTTTCAGCCACGTTCCCGCCTTGCGCTTTGGTTCAGTGAACAAGCTCAGCCAGCATGTGGCTTCTTGCTCATTCTTTTCAGATGAATAGATCACGAACCTCCAAAAAAGGAGACTGAACAAGATCATTTGGAAAGTAATTATTATGCCGTATTATTACACCCTCGAGGTCATTCCTGATGATGTTGTTTCTAGTGTGTCTTCTACTCCTCTGTGTCTCTCATGGTTTTTTAATCATGTGCTCCTAATGCAACGTTACAGTCTATACGGGTCAGTAATTGATCTGCATGTTGTTCATCCACGTCAGCAGCACGTCAGACGGCTTACATAAGAAAGTAATGATTCCATTATATCATGGACGTTATAATGTCTGATCCTGATGCGTGTTGCTGTACACATAGATTGAATGATCATGTTGTTATGATAAACATGACCTACATATATGTACACATACA